>NC_034188.2:14948099-15158739 GCF_002021735.2 Oncorhynchus kisutch | reverse complement strand
CTCTATCTCCCTCTCTCTCTCCAGAGGCGTGTCCAGTTCTCTGTAGTGGTAATGGTCAGTATGATAAGGGATCCTGTATCTGCTACAGTGGATGGAAAGGAGCAGAGTGTGCCGTCCCCACCACACACTGCATTGACCCTCTCTGTAGTGGACATGGGACTTGTACTGGCGGGAACTGTGTCTGCTCCCTGGGGTACAAGGGAGACAACTGTGCCAAAGGTGAGGAGAGGGTGTGTGTGTTTGGGGGTGGCTGGGTTTGTGGGTGGGTAGGTTGGTGGATGTGTGTTTGAGGAGGGGTATTGGATGTGTGTAAGTTGACTATATAAACAATTTGGTATGTCAGGGAGTGTGTGATAGGATGGAAGATGCGAGCAAAATGTCATAGTAGAGAAGAAAAGAGTCAGAGGGATGATAACAGAGAGAGGAAGAGAGAGGGAGGTGACAGTTAGAGGCAGAGGGATGATAAGAGAGAGGAAGAGAGAGGGAGGTGACAGATAGAGGCAGAGGGATGATAACAGAGAGGAAGAGAGAGGGAGGTGACAGATAGAGGCAGAGGGATGATAAGAGAGAGGAAGAGAGAGGGAGGTGACAGTTAGAGGCAGAGGGATGATAACAGAGAGAGGAAGATAGAGGGAGGTGACAGATGGAGGCAGAGGGATGATAACAGAGAGAGGAAGAGAGAGGGAGGTGACAGTTAGAGGCAGAGGGATGATAAGAGAGAGAGGAAGAGAGAGGGAGGTGACAGATAGAGGCAGAGGGATGATAACAGAGAGAGGAAGAGAGAGGGAGGTGACAGATGGAGGCAGAGGGATGATAACAGAGAGAGGAAGAGAGAGGGAGGTGACAGTTAGAGGCAGAGGGATGATAAGAGAGAGAGGAAGAGAGAGGGAGGTGACAGATGGAGGCAGAGGGATGATAACAGAGAGAGGAAGAGAGAGACGGAGGTGACAGATAGAGGCAGAGGGATGATAAGAGAGAGAGGAAGAGAGAGGGAGGTGACAGATAGAGGCAGAGGGATGATAAGAGAGAGAGGAAGAGAGAGGGAGGTGACAGATAGAGGCAGAGGGATTATAAGAGAGAGAGGAAGAGAGAGGGAGGTGACAGATAGAGGCAGAGGGATTATAAGAGAGAGAGGAAGAGAGAGGGAGGTGACAGATGGAGGCAGAGGGATGATAAGAGAGAGAGGAAGAGAGAGGGAGGTGACAGATAGAGGCAGAGGGATTATAAGAGAGAGAGGAAGAGAGAGGGAGGTGACAGATAGAGGCAGAGGGATGATAAGAGAGAGAGGAAGAGAGAGGGAGGTGACAGATAGAGGCAGAGGGATTATAAGAGAGAGAGGAAGAGAGAGGGAGGTGACAGTTAGAGGCAGAGGGATGATAAGAGAGAGAGGAAGAGAGAGGGAGGTGACAGATAGAGGCAGAGGGATGATAAGAGAGAGAGGAAGAGAGAGGGAGGTGACAGTTAGAGGCAGAGGGATTATAAGAGAGAGAGGAAGAGAGAGGGAGGTGACAGATAGAGGCAGAGGGATTATAAGAGAGAGAGGAAGAGAGAGGGAGGTGACAGATGGAGGCAGAGGGATGATAACAGAGAGAGGAAGAGAGAGGGAGGTGACAGTTAGAGGCAGAGGGATGATAAGAGAGAGAGACGGAGAAAGGGAAGTGACAGATAGAGGCAGAGGGATGATAAGAGAGAGAGAAGGAGAGAGGGAAGTGACAGATAGAGGCAGATGGATGATGAGAAGGAGAGGGGGAAGTGACAGATAGAGGCAAGCTACAGAGGAGGGTAGAGAACAGGGTCAGCATTTTCCTCCACTCTTCATTTGACCCCTCGTTTCCCCCTCTCTGTTTCCTATCCACCCACCTCTGTCTCTCTCTCAAATGTGATATTCATCACGCCATCACACCCGAGTCACTCAAACGATTTACCTGAAGTGGCGATGACACATAAATCTATACGTGACCCTCCATTTCTGCCTCGCCAACAGAATGGAGCACCCAGACAGCAGCATGTGAAAACAAGTGGGGAGGGCTTTTTAGACAGGTGGGGAGATGGAGGGGCGGGGGATGAGAGGAGAGAGGGGGTAGTCAGGAGGGGAAAGGGGGATGAGAAGGGAGAGGGGTAGTCAGCAGGGGAAAGGGGGATGAGAGGAGAGAGGGGGTAGTCAGCAGGGGGAAAGGGGCATGAGAAGAGAGAGGGGGTAGTCAGCAGGGGAAAGGGGGATGAGAAGAGAGAGGGGTAGTCAGCAGGGGGAAAGGGACATGAGAAGAGAGAGGGGGTAGTCAGCAGGGGAAAGGGGGATGAGAGGAGAGAGGGGGTAGTCAGCAGGGGGAAAGGGGGTTGAGAAGAGAGAGGGGGTAGTCAGCAGGGTAAAGGGGGATGAGAAGAGAGAGGGGTGGTCAGCAGGGGGAAAGGGGGATGAGAGGAGAGAGGGGGTAGTCAGCAGGGGGAAAGAGGGATGAGAAGAGAGAGGGGTAGTCAGCAGGGGAAAGGGGGATGAGAAGATAGAGGGGGTGGTCAGGAGGGGGAAAGGGGGGTGAGAAGAGAGAGGGGGTAGTCAGCAGGGGGAAAGAGGGATGAGAGTAGAGAGGGGGTAGTCAGGAGGGGGAAAGGGGGTGAGAAGAGAGAGGGGGTAGTCAGCAGGGGAAAGGGGGATGAGAGGAGAGAGGGGGTAGTCAGCAGGGGGAAAGGGGGATGAGAGGAGAGAGGGGGTAGTCAGCAGGGGAAAGGGGGATGAGAAGAGAGAGGGGTTAGTTAGCAGGGGGAAAGGGGGATGAGAGGAGAGAGGGGGTAGTCAGCAGGGGGAAAGGGGGATGAGAAGAGAGAGGGGTAGTCAGCAGGGGGAAAGGGGGATGAGAGGAGAGAGGGGGTAGTCAGCAGGGGGAAAGGGGGATGAGAAGAGGAGGAGAGCAGGAGGTGGGGAGGGGGGCCTTACAGTTTGCCAGGAGGGGTCATTTGTCAAATTGGTTTTCACTCACTGTTCATACTCATATCTGCCAGTCAGCCAGCCTGCCAATGTCAGATTATCCCCGGTGCATTGACACACACACACACACACACACACACACACACACACACACACACACACACACACTGATACAGGGAAGGTTATATGTGAGGAAACGTAGCCCTCTGAGTGAAAATTATTGACTTATTAAATGCCTGTGAAAGGCTGTGTGAAGAGAATTACTCAAGTGTATCACAGGATGCTATAGAAATCTGTAGAAATCTGTAGAAATCTGTAGAAACACATGAAGGAAACACGACGCTAGTATTTTAAACATTATTCTCTCTCTCCCCCCTTTCTCTCTCTCTTTCTCTCTCTCTCCCCTTTCTCTCTCTCTTTCTCGCTCTCTCCCCCTTTCTCTCTCTCTTTCTCTCTCTCTTTCTCTCTCTCTTTCTCTCTCTCTCCCCCTTTCTCTCTCTTTCTCTGTCTGTCTCCCCCTTCTCTCTCTCTCTTTCTCTCGCTCTCTCTTTTTCTCTGTCTTCCCCTCTTTCTCTCCCCCCTCTCTCTCTCTCTTTCTTTCTCTCTCTCTTTCGCCCTCTTTCTCTCACCCCTCCACCCCTCCCCCCTCTCTCTGTAGTGGACTGCCTGGACCCGACCTGTTCTAATAACGGTATCTGTGTGAATGGGGAGTGCCACTGTAAACCCGGCTGGGGCGGCCCACACTGTGAGCTGCAGCGGGCACAGTGCCCAGACCAATGCCATGGCCACGGTGCATTCATACCAGACACTGGTCTCTGTAGCTGTGATCCTAACTGGATGGGACCAGACTGCTCTGTAGGTCAGTTGAACCCTAATCGGTAACCCCTGACCCCTGAGTCATACCCCTAACCCCTGACCCCTAATCCTTGCCTCTAACCCTGATTGGATGGGACCAGACTGATCTGTAAGTCAGTCTTACCCTAACCCACCTCAACTATAATGACAGCAGGGTTTTTGTAGCTGTGTGTAACTTTTCACGTCTCTTTCTCCTCCCTCTCTACAGAGGTGTGTTCTGTGGACTGCGGGACCCACGGTGTGTGTTTGGGCGCAGCGTGTCAGTGTGAGGAGGGCTGGACGGGTACCGAGTGTGACCAGCGAGTGTGTAACCCACTGTGTATCAAACATGGAACCTGCAAAGACGGCAAGTGCCAGTGTCACCAGGGCTGGAATGGAGAACACTGCACCATCGGTAGGTGGGGAGAGGAGGTGTGTGTGTGTGTGTGCGTGTGCGTGTGTGTGTGTGGTGTGTGTGTGTGTGTGTGTGTGTGTGTGTGTGTGTGTGTGTGTGTGTGTGTGTGTGTGTGTGTGTGTGTGTGTGTGTGTGTGTGTGTGTGTGTGTGTGTGTGTGTGTGTGTGTGTGTGTGTGTGTGTGTGCGTACGTGCGTGTGTGTGTGTCTGCATGCGTGTGTGCGTGTGTGTGTGCGTAGGTGCAGGATAAATGGATGGAAGGTTGGATGCCTCGCTATTTTGATTTACCCAAAATGCTTTGAAACAGGAAGTTTAATTTCCCTTTCACCATTTCATCCGAGCAGCGCTTTCCCTCAGAACACTCCGGTGTCAGAAACACAGTGGGTGTGGAAACAACACTTTGTTCCCCACTAGAAACTAGGGCAGCTTTGTATGCTGTGTCTTTCACAAGACAAAACTCTTCACTAGTCTGCTTGTCTGTGCTGATCTAGATTATGCATGTGATGTAGGCTATGCATGTCCTTGCATTTTAAACTCCTTCCGTTTCTTTTTTCATAATGCCACTCTCTCTGCACGTTTTCTCTCAATGCAGACATGTGGGACTTGGTTGACAAAGGTAAAACTGTATTTTGGTTTTCAGCGTTTAGCTTCTCGTGCTGCATAGTAGTAGTAGTAGCTAGTCGATGCTAGACGTTTGTGGGTTTGGGAATGGCTGGCGTTGGTAAACTTGGCTCAGTAGACTAGTAATCTGTGTGCTGTCTGTCTGTCTGTCTGGGGTATAACAACCACTGTCAACCAGTGTTCTAACATCCACAACCTCCCAACCAGTGTTTCTACCATCCACAACCTCCCAACCAGTGTTCTACCATCCACAACAACAGCCACTGTAGCCAGGGTTTGCCATCCACAGCCACTGTAATCAGGGGATACCATCCACAGCCACTGTAACCAGGGGTTACCATCCACAGCCACTGTAACCAGGGGTTACCATCCACAGCCACTGTAACCAGGGGATACCATCCACAGCCACTGTAGCCAGACATTACCATCCACAGCCACGGTAACCAGACATTACCATCCACAGCCACTGTAACCAGACATTACCATCCACAGCCACTGTAACCAGATATTACCATCCACAGCCACTGTAACCAGACATTACCATCCACAGCCACGGTAACCAGACATTACCATCCACAGCCACTGTAACCAGACATTACCATCCACAGCCACTGTAACCAGACATTACCATCCACAGCCACTGTAACCAGATATTACCATCCACAGCCACTGTAACCAGGGGTTACCATCCACAGCCACTGTAACCAGGGGTTACCATTCACAGCCACTGTAACCAGACATTACCATCCACAGCCACTGTAACCAGGGGTTACCATCCACAGCCACTGTAACCAGGGGTTACCATCCACAGCCACTGTAACCAGGGGTTACCATTCACAGCCACGGTAACCAGACATTACCATCCACAGCCACTGTAACCAGATATTACCATCCACAGCCACTGTAACCAGGGGTTACCATCCACAGCCACGGGAACCAGACATTACCATCCACAGCCACTGTAACCAGACATTACCATCCACAGCCACTGTAACCAGGGGTTACCATTCACAGCCACGGTAACCAGACATTACCATCCACAGCCACTGTAGCCAGACATTACCATCCACAGCCACTGTAACCAGACATTACCATCCACAGCCACTGTAACCAGGGGTTACCATTCACAGCCACTGTAACCAGGGGTTACCATTCACAGCCACTGTAACCAGACATTACCATCCACAGCCACTGTAACCAGACATTTACCATCCACAGCCACGGTAACCAGACATTACCATCCACAGCCACTGTAGCCAGACATTACCATCCACAGCCACTATAACCAGACATTACCATCCACAGCCACTGTAACCAGACATTACCATCCACAGCCACGGTAACCAGACATTACCATCCACAGCCACGGTAACCAGACATTACCATCCACAGCCACTGTAGCCAGACATTACCATCCACAGCCACTATAACCAGACAATACCATTCACAGCCACTGTAGCCAGACATTACCATCCACAGCCACTGTAGCCAGACATTACCATCCACAGCCACTGTAACCAGGGATTTCCATCCACAGCCACGTTAACCAGACATTACCATCCACAGCCACTGTAGCCAGACATTACCATCCACAGCCACTGTAACCAGACATTACCATCCACAGCCACTGTAACCAGGGGTTACCATTCACAGCCACTGTAGCCAGACATTACCATTCACAGCCACTGTAACCAGACATTACCATCCACAGCCACTGTAACCAGGGGTTACCATTCACAGCCACGGTAACCAGACATTACCATCCACAGCCACTGTAACCAGACATTACCATCCAAAGCCACGGTAACCAGACATTACCATCCACAGCCACTGTAACCAGACATTACCATCCACAGCCACTGTAACCAGGGGTTACCATTCACAGCCACTGTAACCAGGGGTTACCATTCACAGCCACGGTAACCAGACATTACCATCCACAGCCACGGTAACCAGACATTACCATCCACAGCCACTGTAACCAGACGTTACCATCCACAGCCACTGTAACCAGGGGTTACCATCCACAGCCACTGTAGCCAGACATTACCATTCACAGCCACGGTAACCAGCGGTTACCATTCACAGCCACTGTAGCCAGACATTACCATTCACAGCCACTGTAACCAGGGGTTACCATTCACAGCCACGGTAACCAGACATTACCATCCACAGCCACTGTAACCAGACATTACCATCCACAGCCACTGTAACCAGGGGTTACCATCCACAGCCACTGTAACCAGATATTACCATCCACAGCCACTGTAACCAGGGGTTACCATTCACAGCCACGGTAACCAGACATTACAATCCACAGCCACTTTAACCAGACATTACCATCCACAGCCACTGTAACCAGACATTACCATCCACAGCCACTGTAGCCAGACATTACCATCCACAGCCACTGTAACCAGACATTACCATCCACAGCCACTGTAACCAGGGGTTACCATTCACAGCCACTGTAGCCAGACATTACCATTCACAGCCACTGTAACCAGACATTACCATCCACAGCCACTGTAACCAGGGGTTACCATTCACAGCCACGGTAACCAGACATTACCATCCACAGCCACTGTAACCAGACATTACCATCCACAGCCACGGTAACCAGACATTACCATCCACAGCCACTGTAACCAGACATTACCATCCACAGCCACTGTAACCAGACATTACCATCCACAGCCACTGTAACCAGACATTACCATCCACAGCCACGGTAACCAGACATTACCATCCACAGCCACGGTAACCAGACATTACCATCCACAGCCACTGTAACCAGACATTACCATCCACAGCCACTGTAACCAGGGGTTACCATCCACAGCCACTGTAGCCAGACATTACCATTCACAGCCACGGTAACCAGCGGTTACCATTCACAGCCACTGTAGCCAGACATTACCATTCACAGCCACTGTAACCAGACATTACCATCCACAGCCACTGTAACCAGGGGTTACCATTCACAGCCACGGTAACCAGACATTACCATCCACAGCCACTGTAACCAGACATTACCATCCACAGCCACTGTAACCAGGGGTTACCATCCACAGCCACTGTAACCAGATATTACCATCCACAGCCACTGTAACCAGGGGTTACCATTCACAGCCACGGTAACCAGACATTACAATCCACAGCCACTTTAACCAGACATTACCATCCACAGCCACTGTAACCAGACATTACCATCCACAGCCACTGTAGCCAGACATTACCATTCACAGCCACGGTAACCAGACATTACCATCCACAGCCACTGTAACCAGACATTACCATTCACAGCCACTGTAACCAGACATTACCATCCACAGCCACTGTAACCAGGCATTACCATCCACAGCCACTGTAACCAGGGGTTACCATTCACAGCCACTGTAACCAGACATTACCATCCACAGCCACTGTAACCAGACATTACCATCCACAGCCACTGTAGCCAGACATTACCATCCACAGCCACTGTAACCAGGGGTTACCATTCACAGCCACTGTAACCAGGGGTTACCATTCACAGCCACTGTAACCAGACATTACCATCCACAGCCACTGTAACCAGGGGTTACCATTCACAGCCACTGTAACCAGACATTACCATCCACAGCCACGGTAACCAGACATTACCATTCACAGCCACTGTAACCAGATATTACCATCCACAGCCACGGTAACCAGGGGTTACCATCCACAGCCACGGTAACCAGACATTACCATTCACAGCCACTGTAACCAGATATTACCATCCACAGCCACTGTAACCAGGGGTTACCATTCACAGCCAATGTAACCAGGGGTC
Organism: Oncorhynchus kisutch; assembly: GCF_002021735.2. Classification (NCBI taxonomy): domain Eukaryota; kingdom Metazoa; phylum Chordata; class Actinopteri; order Salmoniformes; family Salmonidae; genus Oncorhynchus; species Oncorhynchus kisutch. The sequence continues at coordinate 15,150,130 of NC_034188.2, read as the reverse complement.
ATAGATCACAGTCTATGTCTGTTAACCTTAATGTTTCCATGGTGAATTAATGATCATGACTGTCTACAGTAAGTGTACTCTGCAGTATTCCAAGGGGTCTGGACAGCCAAGGCACAGGAGGTGGTTCCCTAGTCCCAGTCACTGCATCCCAGCCCCCCTCAGCCTCTCTCTCATATGGGGGTATGTAAGAGAACAGTCCCCCTCAGCCACTCTCTCATCTGGGGGTATATAAGAGAACATTCCCTCAGCCACTCTCTCATAGGGGGGTGTATAACAGAACACTCCCTCAGCCTCTCTCTCATATGGGGGTATATAAGAGAACAGTCCCCCTCAGCCTCTCTCTCATATGGGGGTATATAAGATAACAGTCCCTCAGCCTCTCTCTCATAGGGGGGTGTATAACAGAACACTCCCTCAGCCTCTCTATCATATGGGGGTGTATAACAGAACACTCCCTCAGCCTCTCTCTCATATGGGGGTATACCACACACCACTCCATACCACCCCACACACCACCCCACACACCACACCAACCCACACACCACACATCACCCCACACCACCCCACCCCACACACCACAGCACCCCATACCACCCCACACCACCCCACACCATACCACACACACTCAAAGGATAGAGTTTTGAGTTGTGTTACAGTCCTGTGACAGGATCCAAAATCCCCCAGCCAAACTGAATTAAACAGACGGATATAGATCCCCTGTGGATGGTTTGGAGTGTCCTCTGCCCTACTAAAGTTAATAAGATGGCTTTCACTGTTGTACAGAGTAGTACCCAGGGGAGGGGGGGGGGGGTAGAGGGAGAGGAGGAAGAGGAGAGAGAGTGACAGAGAGAGGGAGAGTTCAGATGGAGAATGAGAAAAAAAGAGAAAAGAGAGAGAGTTCAGATTGGAAAGAGAGTTTTATGAGCCAGGGTGTTTCATAGTGTGTTGTCATCAGGTCCATCCATGGTTTTAGGATTTATGTGTGTAACCTTCACTAACCGGCCTGGAGGAGACAACTGGATGATGCTACTGCTGCTGGGGAATGGGACCAACTTTGTGTAGGACGTTATGTCTTCTACGTATTCCCATTTTATTTTCTGTCATCTCTCTCTCTCTCTCTCTCTTAATAGTTTCTGAAATCCCACTTTATTCTGGTTAGTAGGAGGTGAATTGACTGGACCCCTAGCATTAAGTAGAGGGCCTGCCTCCCTGCCGGCCTGCCTGGCCCGGCTAGCCGATCAATGCCCCATATAGATTCTGCTGTTGTTGCTCTACATAAGTGTCAGCCTTCTGAAAATGGCTCCATTTAACAGACAATCATGGCTAACACTCTGTTGTGCTCTATGGTCCTCTGTAGTTAAACCTCTGAGTCTTAATAATTATCACAATGTGTTTTCTACCTTCCACCTACGTATCTTCTCCTATTAATTACTACAGACTGTCAAATGTCAGGTCATATCTCTTGGTTGGTTAATTATGATCTAAAGTAGCCAGGTCACCCGTGGTACAAGTCAGTATTCGACGTCCATCCATGTCTGAGGACGTCTGGAGATAACGCGGAAATAACGTGGAGATAACATGGAGATAATGTGGAAACCGGTCACTGGGGGCAACTTAACTTAACCTTAAACACTTCGAAATGTGACATTTGGAACAACTTTGAAATGTGGATTTGAGACACATGGATGAACGTCTCATTCTGACGTGAGACTGTGAGAGCTGATACACGGTATGGAGAATGGAAATGAAAGAAATCCAATTAATGTGTTGTATGGTAAAGCATTGGGTTGACTGAGTCCTCAACAGGTGTGTGTGTCGGTGTGCATTAAAACACAACACAGTATGTCTCTCTCCCTCCCCCTCTCTCTCCCCTCCTTCCCTCTCTCTCTTTCTCTCTCTCTCCATTCCCACATCTATCCCTCCCTCTCCTCTCTCTCTCTCCCTCCCTCCCCCACCTCTCACTCCCTCCCTCCCTCTCTCCCTCCCTCCCCCACCTCTCCCTCCATATATCTCTCTCTCCCTCACCACCATCTATCCCTCCCTCCCCCTCTCTCTCCCTCCCCATCTCTATTTCTCTCACTCCTTCCCCCTCTCTCCCCTACGAACTCTCTCTTCCCCCTTTATCTCTCCCTCCCCATCTCTATTTCTCTCTCTCTCCTTCCCCCTCTCTCCCCTACGAACTCTCTCTTCCCCCTTTATCTCTCCCTCCCCATCTCTATTTCTCTCTCTCTCCTTCCCCCTCTCTCCCCCACTAACTCTCTCTTCCCCCTCTATCTCTCCCTCCCCATCTCTATTTCTCTCTCTCTCCTTCCCCCTCTCTCCCCCACTAACTCTCTCTTCCCCCTCTATCTCTCCCTCCCCCATCTCTATTTCTCTCTCTCTCTCTCTCCTTCCCCCTCTCCCCCCCACTAACTCTCTCTTCCCCCTCTATCTCTCCCTCCCCATCTCTATTTCTCTCTCTCTCTCCTTCCCCCTCTCCCCCCCACTAACTCTCTCTTCCCCCTCTATCTCTCCCTCCCCATCTCTATTTCTCTCTCTCCTTCCCCCTCTCTCCCTCTCCTCAGATAGCTGTCCTAACCTGTGTAATGGTAATGGCCAGTGTACCATGAGGGAGCAGAGCTGGCACTGTGAATGCCAGACGGGCTGGAGGGGTGGCGGATGCAGCGTTGCCATGGAGACATCATGTGCCGACAACACAGACAATGAAGGAGGTGTGTGTGAAATGAAGGGGCTGGACCTCTTGTAGTCCAGCAGTGCAAACTTTTCACCTTGAGTTGAAATAAATTGTTAGGAGAATGAAGTAACCTTTCATAGCAATATGTTTGAGACACTGAAACTCTCCTCTCTCTCCCTCCTTCTCTCTCTCCCTCCTTCTCTCTCTCCCTCCTCTCTCTCCCTCCTTCTCTCTCTCCCTCCTTCTCTCTCTCCCTCCTTCTCTCTCACTCCAGATGGTCTGACTGACTGTATGGATCCAGATTGTTGTATCCAGAGCCCGTGTCAGAACAGCCCTCTGTGTCGGGGATCCAGAGACCCCCTCCAGGTGATCCAGCAGAGCCCCCTGTCTCTGTCCCAACCCTGGGTAGGATCCTTCTATGACAGGGTCAAGATGCTAGTTGGAAGAGACAGCACACATCTCATACCTGGGGAAAACCCATTCAACGCCAGGTGAGAGGATTACATACACATGACGCATACTGCAATACACAACAGACACCACACAACACACACTACACAACACACAACACAACACACACGTGATGTAATATATACAGTACATTGAATGTCTTTTCTCTCTGTCTCTCCCACTCTCTCTCTCTCTTGCTCTCTCGCTCTATCGCTCTCTCTCGCTCTGTCGCTCTTGCTCTCTTGCTCACTCTCTCTCACTCTTTCTCTCTCTCGCTCTGTCGCTCTCTCGCTCTCTCTCTCTGCCGCTCCCTCTCTCGCTCTTTCTCTCTCTCTCTCTCGCTCTCTCGCTCTCTCTCTCGCTCCCTCGCTCCCTCTCTCGCTCTTTCTCTCTCTCTCTCTTGCTCTCTCTCACTCTCTCTCTCTCTCGCTCTGTCGCTCTCTCTCTCTCTCCCTCTCTCGCTCTTTCTCTCTCTCTCTCTCGCTCTCTCTCTCGCTCCCTCGCTCCCTCTCTCGCTCTTTCTCTCTCTCTCTATCTCTCACTCGCTCCCTCTCCCTCTCTCGCTCTTTCTCTCGCTCTCTATCTCTCTCTCTCTCGCTCTCTCTCTCGTCTCTCTCGCTCTCTCTCTCTCTCTCTCGCTCTCTCTCTCGCGCTCTCTCTCTCTGTCTCTCAGCTTGGCGTCTCTGATCCGAGGTCAGGTGTTAACTACAGATGGTACTCCCCTGGTGGGAGTCAATGTTTCCTTCATCAATTACCCACACTATGGATACACACTCACACGCCAGGATGGAACGTACGTACCACACACACACACACACACACACACACACACACACACACACACACACACACACACACACACACACTCACACACGCCAAGATGGAACGTACGTACCACACACACACACACACACACACACGCCAGGATGGAACACACACACACGCCAGGATGGAACGTACCTACCACACACACACACACACACGCCAGGATGGAACACACACACACGCCAGGACGGAACCACAAACACACACACACACACACACACACACACACACACGGTACATAGTAACTAATCCTACAACGTTTCTGATTCTGTCTCCAGGTTTGACCTGCTAGCAAATGGCGGTGGCTCGTTGACCCTGAGGTTTGAGCGTGCTCCGTTCATCACCCAAGATCGCACGGTGTGGTTACCATGGGGTCGTTTTTACGCAATGGATACTCTGGCGATGAAGACTGAGGAGAACACCATCCCAGGATGTGACCTCAGTGGCTTCCTCCGACCTGACCCTGTGGTCATCGCCTCACCCCTGTCATCGCTGTTCTCCTCTAGACCCAGGGACAAGCCCATCATACCTGAGACACAGGTAACCAGCCTCTCTTTTCATCTCTCTCCTCTGTCTCTCCTCTCTCTCCTCTCCTCTGTCTCTCCTCTCTCTCCTCGCCTATCATTCCTCTGTCTCTCCTCTCTCTCTCTCTCTCCTCTGTCTCTCCTCTCTCTCCTCTCCTATCATTCCTCTGTCTCTCCTCTCTCTCTCTCCTCTGTCTCTCCTCTCTCTCTCCTCTCCTATCATTCCTCTGTCTCTCCTCTCTCTCTCTCCTCTGTCTCTCCTCTCTCTCCTCTCCTATCATTCCTCTGTCTCTCCTCTCTCTCTCTCCTCTGTCTCTCCTCTCTCTCTCCTCTCCTATCATTCCTCTGTCTCTCCTCTCTCTCTCCAGGTGGTGTCAGGTAACCAGCCTCTCTATTTAAATCTCCTTCCTCTGTCCGCTCATCCCTCTCTCCTCTCCTATCATTCCTCTGTCTCTCCTCTCTCTCTCCACGTGTTGCCAGGTAACGAGTCAATCACACTGTCATCTTTCCTTCATCTTTCCCATCTTATCTGTCCCCCATCTCTCCCTCTCTCCTCCATCTCTCCCCTCCATCTCTCTCCTCCTCCATCTCTCCCTCTCTCCTCCATCTCTATCCTCCATCTCTCCCTCTCTCCTCCATCTCTCCTCCTCCATCTCTCTCATCCATCTCTCCCTCTCTCCTCCATCTCTCTCATCCATCTCTCCCTCTCTCCTCCATCTCTCTCCTCTCTCTCCCTCTCTCCTCCATCTCTCTCCTCCATCTCTCCCTCATCTCTCTCCTCCATCTCTCCTCCTCCATTTCTCTCCTCCATCTCTCTCCACCATCTCTCTCCTTCACCTCTCTCCTCCATCTCTCCTCCTCCATCTCTCCTCCTCCATCTCTCTCCTCCATCTCTCTCCTCCATCTCTCTTCTCCATCTCTCCTCCTAAATCTGTCCTCCTCCATCTCTCCTCCTCCATCTCTCTCCTCCATCTCTCTCCTCCATGTCTCTCTCCTTCATCTCTCATCCATCTCTCATTCATCTCTCCTCCACCTCTCTCCTCCTCCATCTCTCTCTTCTCCATGTCTCTCTCCTTCATCTCTCTCCTTCATCTCTCTCTCATCCATCTCTCTCATCCGTCTCTCCTTCATCTCTCTCCTTCATCTCTCTCTCATCCATCTCTCTCATCCGTCTCTCCTCCATCTCTCTCCTTCATCTCTCTCCTTCATCTCTCTCTCATCCATCTCTCTCATCCGTCTCTCCTCCATCTCTCTCCTTCATCTCTCTCTCATCCATCTCTCTCATCCGTCTCTCCTCCATCTCTCTCCTTCATCTCTCTCTCATCCATCTCTCTCATCCTTCTCTCCTTCATCTCTCTCCTCCATCTCTCTCCTTCATCCGTCTCTCCTCCATCTCTCTCATCCATCTCTCTCATCCATCTCTCTCATCCGTCTCTCCTCCATCGCTCTCCTCCATCTCTCTCATCCGTCTCTCCTTCATCTCTCTCCTCCATCTCTCTCCTTCATCCGTCTCTCCTCCATCTCTCTCATCCATCTCTCTCATCCGTCTCTCCTCCATCTCTCTCCTCCATCTCTCTCATCCATCTCTCTCATCCGTCTCTCCTCCATCTCTCTCCTCCATCTCTCTCATCCATCTCTCTCATCCGTCTCTCCTCCATCTCTCTCATCCATCTCTCTCATCCATCTCTCTCATCCGTCTCTCCTCCATCTCTCTCCTCCATCTCTCTCATCCATCTCTCTCATCCGTCTCTCCTCCATCTCTCTCATCCATCTCTATCTGCTCCATCTCTCTCATCCATCTCTCTCTCATCCATCTCTCTCATCCATCTCTCTCATCCATCTCTCTCTCATCCATCTCTCTCTCATCCATCTCTCTCATCCATCTCTCTCCTTCATCTCTCTCTCATCCATCTCTCTCATCCATCTCTCTCCTTCATCTCTCTCTCATCCATCTCTCTCATCCATCTCTCTCTCATCCATCTCTCTCATCCATCTCTCTCCTTCATCTCTCTCTCATCCATCTCTCTCATCCATCTCTCTCCTTCATCTCTCTCTCATCCATCTCTCTCATCCATCTCTCTCATCCATCTCTCTCATCCATCTCTCTCCTTCATCTCTCTCACCTCCATCTCTCTCCTCCATCTCTCTCATCCGTCTCTCCTCCATCTCTCTCCTTCATCTCTCTCTCATCCATCTCTCTCATCCATCTCTCTCATCCATCTCTATCTGCTCCACATCTCTCCACATGTGTGATTTGTTTTGATAATGTCCATTATTTATGTTCAAGTAGCTACTTTTGTTAGGGCGTTTAGTACACAAATCCAAACGCTCGTGCAGGTCCTGCCGAATGTCGGACGAAAAGTTCAAAAAGTTATATTACAGGTCGTAGAAACATTTCAAACTAAGTATAGAATCAATCTTTAGGAGAACCGGAGAATTCCATTGTCTGTAGAAAAGCCATGGAATGCAGGTCGCTATCATGTGAAATGCGTGTGACCAGGACTTGGCTCTCTGCCAGACCACTGACTCAAAGAGCTCTCATCCAGCCCCACCACAGTAGAAGCCTCATTAAAGTTTCTAAAGACGGTTGACATCTAGTGGAAGCCCTAGGAAGTGCAACATAACCAATATCCCAATGTGTATTCAATAGGGCTGAGTTCAAAAACTACAAACCTCAGATTTTCATCCAAGCTACTCAATACTGCCCCTGCAGCCATAAGAAGTTTTAATTAACAGCTTTTTTGGGGATTTGGATAATTAGTGAGTAACGGTCTAATTCTGCTCTGCATGCATTATTTGGTGTTTTACGTTGTACACAGAGGATATTTTTCAGAATTCTGCATGCAGTCTCAATTTGGTGTTTGTCCCATTTGGTGAATTCTTGTTTGGTGAGCGGACCCCAGACCTCACAACCATAAAGGGAAATGGGTTCTATAACTGATTCAAGTATTTTTAGTCAGATCCTATTTGGTATGTTGATTTTTATGTTCCTTTTGATGGCATTTTTGGATTCGGGGTTCAACTTGGAACATTGTTATTCTCAGAAGTATAGGAACATTAGTTACAAAAGAGACATGAGGGGGGGGGGCATAATGAAGTTTGGGAGGGGCTGAGTGCAGGGACAACAATCACATGTGACAATACTGATAAGGGGAGGAACCGTTGAAGGCTCATATCACTCAGTTCCCTGCTTAGCAAGAATGATGCAATGTTTAGAGATAAGGAGGAGATGCCACCAGCACAGGGGAAGCCATGTCTGTGTCTCAATTACAGCTGTATCGACCCGTTGGGAACAATTCAACTTGATTAAGCTTCTCTGGTAAGGTGACCAGATTTCTGAAATGAAAACCAGGGACATTTCCAGTTCCGTGGTCAATATATCATTAAAATATCCAATGTTATTATCTATTATATATAATATCAATATATAATTAAAATATCCTATGTTATTATCTATAAAATAACAAAGGGGGACAATTCCAGTTTCATGTATTTAGTCTTAACAGGCCCACTGTGACAGAGAAAACAACTATACTACAGAAACACTATAGACAAGACAGAACTGTCCAATCTGAACAGCCATTCAGTGGTCCTGGTAGTCTGGGTAGAACTGATCTGAACAGCCATTCAGTGGTCCTGGTAGTCTGGGTAGAACTGATCTGAACAGCCATTCAGTGGTCCTGGTAGTCTGGGTAGAACTGATCTGAACAGCCATTCAGTGGTCCTGGTAGTCTGGGTAGAACTGATCTGAACAGCCATTCAGTGGTCCTGGTAGTCTGGGTAGAACTGATCTGAACAGCCATTCAGTGGTCCTGGTAGTCTGGGTAGAACTGATCTGAACAGCCATTCAGTGGTCCTGGTAGTCTGGGTAGAACTGATCTGAACAGCCATTCAGTGGTCCTGGTAGTCTGGGTAGAACTGATCTGAACAGCCATTCAGTGGTCCTGGTAGTCTGGGTAGAATACGAGCAGAAGAGAACATGAGTAAAATTGGGGAAAAAACAGAGACAATAGTATGTGTGAAATACTTAACAACATAATAAAGAAGTAAGATGATGATGAGATTGGTAATTACATAATATACTTATACCAACCTAATCTGTATATTTCTCAGAAGAATGTATTTTCTTCAGGATTGCTCTGTCTTTGGCCAGCTTCTCCATGAACTCCTGGCAGGGGAGGCTGAAGTTTGTCTTCACAATAAGCATGGCCTTGGTGGTAGGAACAGTGAACCTATTTCTTGCTGCTGTCCATAGATCATTCATTTGGGAGAACACTCTCTCTACTGGTGCCTTACTTCCAGGTAAGCACATGACAACATACGCTAATCAAGCCAGGTTAGTGTGTGGGATGTCATTCTCTTTGAAGTGGGTAACCACCGTACTCCATCTCTGACTAAGTGGTGTCTCAGATGTCTTCTTCAAGCGATCCCCCTTTAGGAACTCTTGCAGGCCAGTAACCTCATGACACAATGCATCCTCATTGATGGTCACATTGGGGCATTTTTCCTACAGTGTGCCTGCTGCCTTCTGGATCTCTTCATGAGACAAATGAGACAAATCTTTTAGATTATCTGTGGGCTTTTCCCATGCTTGCAAGTAGTTTACAGCCGTAGTGAAGAATGGTTGGGATGTTTTGAGAAAGCTCTCTTTAGACATGACTCCATTTTCCTCTAGTTCTCTCAGAAGTCCTCTGACCAAAACTGAATGAAGTTGTCATCTCATCTTGCAGTCAATTTTGCCTCAACGTTTCTCAGAATTGCAGCTGACTCCACCTGGCCTTCAAGCATCTTGATCATGTCACTGAATACGGTTAAGTTTCCATGGACAAAGGCCAGCCAAAGTTCAGTCAGTGGATCTTCGAATATTGTTCGCAGGACAAGAGGGCATTTGTCTTCAGAAAGAATAAAGGATTGCAATAAGACATACATTTTCAGCACCCTTTCTAGAGCAGGGAGCATGGACAGCCAGAGAACATTGCTGTGTCCTAAAATGTTATGGTACTCCTGGCCAACAAACTCACAAAAGCTCTTCAGTCTTTCTACTCCGACGGTGAAAATATAAAAATATCCAAATATCTTTGTGAGCAGGTACTCAACATCATATCCAAAGCTGTTCTGGCCATGTTATGAATGATGTAGGCAGGACAACCTATCACCTCCCACTGCAGAGCATTTCTAACTTTGGTATGGACATTGACCCTCCCCAGCCTATTCAGTCCTCCAAAGATGGAATGGAAAATATGGCGCTGTACAACATGATGTCGGGAGTAGGCTACAGGATTGGAGGATTCTAAATTGTTTGCCTTCATTAGACTTTTTGAAAGAGTATTTTTTATCTTTATTTTATGTGGTTATTTGTTTATTAGGCTACTGTGCTGTCTACAATACATACTGTAGTAAACATGGAACAGTGCCTAATTCCTTACATAAGTGTCACGAACCGGCTCAAAGCCCATAACAAAAGGGAGACGTGGAGATAAGGAGTAACAAAACATAGTTGACTTTATTTAATAAATATATGTACAATATACAATGGTGTGTGTAATCAGTAATCAGTAGTGTAAGTGAGTGTTTTGCATGCATGAATGTGATAATGCAGGGTGTTGAAAGGTGCCAAAGCAAACAACCAAAAACCACCAAGATACACAACAAAATCTATAAAGGTGTCTGCATGGAGAGAGTCTCTTCCATGAATGAGGAAGTGGTGTATTTATCCTGGGACACACCGGGCCCAGGTGTTTCCCATGTAGCTAACGACCCTGCCAACTCCGCCCACCGGCATCCTAATAAGGAAACAAGAACAAAGAGAGAATACGGCAGACAGAATGGGAGGGTCGTCACATAAGGGAGAGGAGGCCATGTCGGTACTACAGAATGACGTGCACGTGGGAGACAGGTGTTATTTCATAGTTGTGATGTCTTCACTATTATTCTACAATGTAGAAAATAGTAAAAATAAAGAAAAATCCTGGAGTGAGTAGGTGTGTGCATACTTTTGACTGGTATTTGCTTAATTAATTAGATTATGTTGTTTCTAGTCAATGAAAAATTAAAAACCCTCTGGTTTTCCGTTAGGATGGAACAGAAAATATGGAGCTGTACAACATGACGCTCATAAATTCAGAGCATTGTCAGATTGTCAGTTTGTAAATTCCGACCGTTTCGCTCTCGGAGCGCACTCTGGACATTCGGGGCCGAGGATTAGGGTTGATTTGAGCATTCTGGCCTCACAATGGCCGTCAAGCACCCAAGCTGACGTTGGCTAGCTACTTCCAGACACAAATGAGACCACTCTGACCATTTTACTCGCCCTAGCAGAGCTGGTAAGGCAGTTTTCTTGTTAACCAGAGCGTTGGTGTCTGTAAATGTGCTGCTGGAAACAATTTAACTACGCTTTTCTTCTGACATTTACTGACACCGGCCATATTCAACTGGTGTTGAGCGCTCGTAAAGTCATTATTCTGCGCTCTGGTACACTCAGACGAGAGTGCTCTGAAATCCGTGTAGATAGTAAGCTGGACACATATACATTTTAGCAACTTTATTTTCTGATAACTAGTTCATTGCATCCACCGTGGAGCTCAGTTTCATGATATGACCATATTTCCCAGTTCCTTGTCGTCGTTTTGAAGTAATCGCAAAAAACAGACCTTATTTAGTGCATTTTTCACCCTACCAGCTCCTATTAGTTCTATTGAGCACCAGCCCCCTTTAGTTATATTGAGCACAGTGGCAACAACTCGACTTCCGAACGTTCTATTCCCATCTTATTGTTCAACATCACAATGCCTGCTTCGCTATTGTTGGCAATGAGACCTGCTCACGTTGTTTTATAGTTAAAATGTAAACAACTAAATGTAAACAACAAAAATAATATTGGAACTCTGTTGTCTTCCCATTGTTTCCTATGGGGGAAATATAGGCATGTCGGTCTATTTCGCAATGTGTATATTTCAATTTTTTTTCAAGTCGGACGCCATTTTAATTATGAGAATCTCCTCTTTCTAATTATGTAAGCCTGGGCAGCTAGTTCAGTTGTCATCAAATGCTAGCCCCAAAATACTTTTTGCCCTTGGAACGCTGAGCTACCCCCATTGTTTTCTAATGGAGAGACATTTGTCACCGATTGCTAGACCAGAAAATGTTTTTAAAAATTCCCTACTTTTTCATTAGACATAAGCACAGTTGACATCATCGAGGTGCGGATGCTTACTTTCTACACAAGTAGTTTTTTCCAGTTTTGTCCGACGAACAGATTGTAGTGGTAAAATAAAAAGGGCTACATTTTTATGGAATTCTAAGCATCACTCATCACTCATTTTTATGGAATTCTAAGCATCACTCATCACTCAAAACAGGCTCTGCGAACGTTCAACTCCATTCATTTGCTATGGGCTCGGGCTCGTGTTCCAGTTTAGCCAACGTTCTTTAAGCCGCATTTCAACCTTGGGTGAATTTTGACTCAAGTCAATAAACTTTGGGTAGTTAGATAGCCTATAGTTAATATACTCGCAAGTTTGATGTATAACTACCAATGTTAGGTAGCTAGATAACATACCGGTACATACTGCTGTAATGATATGCTATGTGGTTCGTAAGGACAGCGTAGCTAACAAATTGTCAGCCAACATAATGTGTAAGGTAACTTATTTGAAAAGTCATTAATTTATTACATTGAATAGCAGGCTACCCCTTGGTTGTTAGGGCAAATCTGGTCTGTGATAGGAGGGGGGATTTTCACACCTAGCTCGGCAATTAGACTATTCTTTAGTAAAGGTTGAATAGTCTATTGTTCAGCTATTAGCCCTCCTCCCCAACTTGCAACAAATTGTTGTTCCCACCTCATTCCATTCCCTCTTCCATGTGTCATCATTCTGCTCCTGAGTGGCTCCCTTGTGGGCGTGCTGGCAGGATATGGCAGCATCTTCGGTTATGCATCAAGAATTCTGCATACAGCATGAAGGTGTGGTTTTTCACAGGCAAATTGTTATATGCTATGGAGGTACATTTGTGTCTTTTTGTCGAGAGCAAAACCTTTTTCATTTTCAATCCAAAATAATTGTTCTGAAAGCAACTTCTTTCCGACACAAAGGAAGTCAAAGCGGACACCTACGAAGATGGCATCTCAGGTAAGCAGCACTGGGCTGTATTGACGTATCCTAAGAAGATGGCATCTCAGGTAAGCAGCACTGGGCTGTATTTACATATCCTAAAAGTGGCATCTGCTGCTTTAGCTTGAACAGTCATATCTCAGTTATTGTTTTCATTTCTATAAAAAAAATAAGCTGTTTTCTTTACTTTCAGAGAGCGAGCTGATCAAGGGATCTAGATATTGCCAGATGTTCACTGTCTGAGGAACAGGCAAAAGTGTCCATAACCCGAGGTAATTAAACTGTTCTGTGTAATTCTTCTCCATCTCTGCCTGTCTTGTTGTACATGGAACCTGTCTCACATGCATTCATTTAAAAACCCTTAAGATGTCAGCTATTCATTTTCAGATTTACACCACATAAACACAGCCATTTTCACTGGTCTATCTGTGGCTGCTAAGTCATGATTTCCCTGGGGGTTAGCCTTGCAATAACCAGGTGGAGAGACACATAGCCCTCTATATTTAAATGTTTCAGGTACACTCCGATAGGTGTCTGCGTCACATACTGTATCTTCTATTGACATTATCTTCTATTGTTTGTCCTCATGTGTCTGTTTTTCAGCATAAAGTACTCTGTAGCCACATAGAGTGGGACTCCAGGTGACACCACACACAATAACAGTCTCTCTTCACTTCATCCCTCTCCCCCTTCTCCCTAAATGCTCTAGGTTATATCAGCTGTATTGGTGAACCCCTCCCGCATCTGAACTGGCTAACACAGAGAGCATAGAATGGTCATAGGTGAGAGGTCACTTGGTCGGGTCAACAGGAAGTATTATTAAAGAGATACTTTACATTGAAATACAGACAGAGATGTAGTTGTCCCAGAGTTAATGATCCAAGGTCAGTTTTGCATTTCACCTCCTGATTATGATAACTAACCGTGTTAAAATACAAAAATTATATTCTTAATCTTGCTCTCTCTGTATCTATCTGTCACTCGTCTGCAGGTATGTTTTGATGTGAGAGAGGAAGCCAGTCCCGTTATCGCCACCTCACCCGCTCTTAAGATAACCTTCTGGCCAACTGGGCGCCCAAGGCTGGTTAGGAGACATCGCAATTGTGATGAACTGAGAGAATATTAGGGTAGCACTGTAATTCATGAATCGTATGCTGTCTGTCTCTGTTCTTACCTCTTTCCCTTTCTGTTTTCTCCACCTCGTCTTTCTTCCTCCTTTTATAATGCACACCATATGTGCATTGAAGTACAGATTGAACTTGTATTTATAATATAATATTACCAATTAGCATAATTATAATGCATTTATGCATTTATAACACCTGGATAATGAACTTCTTCCAATAAAGCGTTTCACATTCTCCACTGGTTGAAATGAAGTATCTCATTGAAATACTATCCTGTGTCCTCACATTAATGCAGATGAAGGGAGTTAAATATGCATCGTTTTTGTTTCTGTATATATGAATTACAAATCAATCATGTTTCTAGTATATTGCATAGTTACAATGTGTAATCATTGATGTCCCAGGAGCAGGAGTGGTTAACACTGTTAAAGTGTATATCTGTAATACATACATGCAGACACAGCATCATTCAAATAATGGAGTTTGATACACCTGGTATTGGATATGACTGAAGAAGAATGTCTGAGATTTATACTTGAACCACACCTTTATTTGCCAAGGAAGAGTATATGATCAGTGAATATATTCAATGTACAGGCTACAATGTGGGCATCTCATGCGTGGTAATAACTACAGTACATAGGACTTGCATCCTTGGCACAATAAAGGCATACAGTTATTTTTATCCTCCACTACACAATAAGCAAATAAATAGTTAACTAGCTATGTTACTTCAGCTGCATTGCAAGGCAAGCCTAGACAACTGTACATTACAGTAAATGCTTTAGGTAACTAGATTCTTTACATCCACTGTTTCACAAGAAGACAACCTGGTTTGCTGGTTTTCTCAGGAGTCCCTCAAACATGAAACAACACAAATTACAAATGAATTATCCTAACACTAGCTAGCTGGCTAATGTTAGCTAGTCAGTTAACTTGCTTAGTAGAAATTAACTTTATGACAAAAAAATATATTCCTCTCAATTGCAAATGTTTTGCTTGACTCGTTGTGACATTACAACTACTTACAATTGGTTCCACCGTAATATTTTGCCAGAGATCTTTGTTGAAGAACACCACCAGGCACGGCTGGCTCGCGTCTAAATTCGTCGTTCGATACCATTCGATATGATTGGTCATATAAAAACCTTGGGACCCAAATGCATAATGACTGCTCAAACTCCCTCTCGTGGTGGTCTGGAGCAATGAAGCTGTGACACAGGGTACTTCTAAGTCCCGCGGTGCCAGCTCGCAACTTTTAAAGGAGGAACCACTGTATGTATAGTTTTGTGTGTGCTCTAGGGCAATGGTGTGTAGATGGAATTTGTATTTGTGGTCCTGGCAACTAGACCTTTTTTGGAACACCATTATTTTGGTCATACTGAGATTTACTGTCAGGGCCCAGGTCTGGAAGAATCTGTGCAGAAGATCTAGGTGCTCCTGTAGGCCCTCCTTGGTTGGTGACAGAAGCACCAGATCATCAGCAAATAGTTAGACATTTGACTTCAGATACTAGTAGGGTGAGGCCGGGCTTCAGATACTAGTAGGGTGAGGCCGTGCTTCAGATACTAGTAGGGTGAGGCCGTGCTTCAGATACTAGTAGGGTGAGGCCGGGCTTCAGATACTAGTAGGGTGAGGCCGGGCTTCAGATACTAGTAGGGTGAGGCCGGGTGTTGCAGACTGTTCCAGATCATCAGCAAACAGTACACATTTGACTTCAGATACTAGTAGGGTGAGGCCGTGCTTCAGATACTAGTAGGGTGAGGCCGTGCTTCAGATACTAGTAGGGTGAGGCCGTGCTTCAGATACTAGTAGGGTGAGGCCGTGCTTCAGATACTAGTAGGGTGAGGCCGTGCTTCAGATACTAGTAGGGTGAGGCCGTGCTTCAGATACTAGTAGGGTGAGGCCGGGCTTCAGATACTAGTAGGGTGAGGCCGTGCTTCAGATACTAGTAGGGTGAGGCCGTGCTTCAGATACTAGTAGGGTGAGGCCGTGCTTCAGATACTTGTAGGGTGAGGCCGTGCTTCAGATACTAGTAGGGTGAGGCCGGGCTTCAGAAACTAGTAGGGTGAGACCGTGCTTCAGATACTAGTAGGGTGAGGCCGTGCTTCAGATACTAGTAGGGTGAGGCCGGGCTTCAGATACTAGTAGGGTGAGGCCGTGCTTCAGATACTAGTAGGGTGAGGCCGGGCTTCAGATACTAGTAGGGTGAGGCCGTGCTTCAGATACTAGTAGGGTGAGGCCGGGCTTCAGATACTAGTAGGGTGAGATCGGGCTTCAGATACTAGTAGGGTGAGGCCGTGCTTCAGATACTAGTAGGGTGAGGCCGGGCTTCAGATACTAGTAGGGTGAGGCCGTGCTTCAGATACTAGTAGGGTGAGGCCGGGCTTCAGATACTAGTAGGGTGAGGCCGGGCTTCAGATACTAGTAGGGTGAGGCCGTGCTTCAGATACTAGTAGGGTGAGGCCGGGCTTCAGATACTAGTAGGGTGAGGCCGGGCTTCAGATACTAGTAGGGTGAGGCCGTGCTTCAGATACTAGTAGGGTGAGGCCGGGCTTCAGATACTAGTAGGGTGAGGCCGTGCTTCAGATACCTGTAGGGTGAGGCCGTGCTTCAGATACTAGTAGGGTGAGGCCGTGCTTCAGATACTAGTAGGGTGAGGCCGTGCTTCAGATACTAGTAGGGTGAGGCCGGGCTTCAGATACTAGTAGGGTGAGGCCGGGCTTCAGATACTAGTAGGGTGAGGCCGGGCTTCAGATACTAGTAGGGTGAGGCCGGGCTTCAGATACTAGTAGGGTGAGGCCGGGCTTCAGATACTAGTAGGGTGAGGTCAGGCTTCAGATACTAGTAGGGTGAGGCCGGGCTTCAGATACTAGTAGGGTGAGGCCGGGTGTTGCAGACTGTTCTAGTGCCCTTTTTTGCCAATTTTAACCGCACACTTGTTTGTGTTCATATTTTATAATGTCGTGTGTTTCTCCCCCAACACCACTTTCCATCAATTTGAATAGCAGACCCTCATGCCAAGTTGAGTCGAAGGCTTTTTTGAAATCAACAAAGCATGTGAATAATTTGTTTGTTTGTTTGTCAATTAGGGTGTGGTTGTACGATAATTTGTTAAAAAGCCAATTTGACATTTGCTCAGTACATTGTTTTTACTGAAGAAATGTACGAGTCTGCTGTTAATGATAATGCAGAGGATTTTCACAAGGTTGCTGTTGACACATATCCCACAGTAGTTATTGGTGTCACATTTGTCTCCACTTTTGTGGATTGGGGTGATCAGTCCTTGGTTCCAAATATTGGGGAAGATGCCAAAACTAAGGATGATGTTAAAGAGTTTTAGTATAGCCAATTGGAATGTGTTGTCTGTATGGCCTTTTTGGATTGGAGGGTTTTTATTTTGTCCTGTAGTTGGGTTCTGGTAGTGGGTTTTGGTAGTGGGTTCTGGTAGTGGGTTCTGGTAGTGGGTTCTGGTAGTTGGGTTCTGGTAGTTGGGTTCTGGTAGTGGGTTCTGGTAGTGGGTTCTGGTAGTGGGTTCTGGTAGTTGGGTTCTGGTAGTGGGTTCTGGTAGTGGGTTCTGGTAGTGGGTTCTGGTAGTCTTTAATAGTTGATTCTACGATTTCTATTTCATCATGTATATGCTTTGCTCTTTGATCTTTGTTATAGAGCCAAAACGTTTGGAGAAGTGGTTTACCCAGACATCTCCATTTTGGATAGATAATTATTTGTGTTGTTGTTTGTTTAGTGTTTTACAATTTTCGCAGAAGTGGTTAGAGTCTATGGATTCTTCAATTACATTGAGCTGATTTCTGACATGCTGTTCCTTCTTTTTCCATAGTGTATTTCTGTTTTGTTTTAGTGATTCACCATAGTGAAGGCGTAGGCTCAGGTTTTCTGGGTCTCTATGTTTGTGGTTGGACAGCTTTCTCAATTTCTTTCTTAGGATTTTGCATTCTTCTTCAAACATTTGTCATTGTTGTTCATTATCCCGTTTTACATTTTTAGATTTGATAGGGAACCTGAGAGGTTAAATATACAGTTAAGATGTTCTACTGCCAAGTTTACACCTTCATGTCACGTTGGTATAAATGGATTAGGGAGACAGACGCAGGAATGCGTATAGGTGGACCTGGTCGTTAAGTCCAGGTTGGAGTGGTGGACCGGGTCTCTCTCTCTCTCGCTCTCTCTCTCTCTCTCTCTCTCTCTCTCTCTCTCTCTCTCTCTCTCTCTCTCTCTCTCTCTGTGCTCCATGAGATGATAGATGTTCCAGGGACCAGTCTGAAGCTCTTTCCTCTCCTCTCCTCTCATCCTTCTCTCCCTCTCTGCAGGTGCTCCATGAGATGATAGATGTTCCAGGGACCAGTCTGAAGCTGTGCTACCTGAGCTCCAGGACGTCAGGCTACCACAGCCTGCTGAAGGTGACCATGACCCCAGCCATGGTTTCTCTGGGCCTGCTCAAAGTCCACCTGATGGTGGCTGTGGAGGGACATCTCTTCCAGAAGTGGTTTCACGCCTCGCCCAACCTGGCCTACACCTACATTTGGGATAAAACAGATGCCTATGGACAGAGAGTCTACGGGCTGTCGGAAGCTGTCGGTGAGTGTGTATAGACAGAGTGTGTGTGTGCGTGTGTGTGTGTGTGTCCCTGTGTGTCTGTCTGTGAGCAGTAATAGCTCTGAGGGTGCCGAGGCCCCCAACTCGCTTCACTAACTGCTAACTCTGCTTGACAGCTAATAACCCTTCATCACGGTTACGGCTGCCGCGGTTACGTCTGAGTGACAGAAGGAGAGGAGAGTTTAAATGCCACCCAGGGCTTATACTGTCAAGTCTGTCATCTCTTAGAACAGACAAGAGTGTACCGGCCACACAAACTCTATTGCTCCAATGTAGCTGATTCATGTGATAACCAACGTCACTTTGAATTGATATCTTTTGAAGGGGACAATGCACCTATATTTGCAGTTCCTACAGCAGCTAGCTGCCTTCAACTAATATGTGTTTTTATGCCAATCAAGTGTTGGTGATATGACAACATTTCAACACTTGTTGCATCATGGGAGAGAAATTGATCTGTCATAGAACTGCTTGTTGGGACAGTGAACGCCCACAATGTTAATTGGGTTATGGGCTTAACGAAGTGTTAGTAGGGTCAGAGGAGAAAGGGTCTGGACAAGTCTGGTCTGGACAGGTCTAGTCTGGACAGGTCTGGTCTGGGCAGGTCTGGTCTGGACAAGTCTGGTCTGGACAGGTCTAGTCTGAACAAGTCTTGTCTGGACAGGTCTTGTCTGGATAGGTCTGGTCTGTTCTGGACAGGTCTAGTCTGGACAGGTCTGGTCTGGTCTGGACAGGTCTGGTCTGGTCTGGGCAGGTATGGTCTGGTCTGGTCTGGGCAGGTCTGGTTTGGTCAGGTCTGGTCTGGACAGGTCTGGTCTGGGCAGGTCTGGTTTTGTCAGGTCTGGACAGGTCAGGTCTGGTCTGGAAAGGTCTGGTCTGAACAGGTCAGGTCTGGACAGGTCTGGTCTGGACTTGACAGGTCTGGTCTGGACAGGTCTGATCTGGACAGGTCTGCTCTGGTCTAGACAGATCTGGTCTGGACAGGTCTGGTCTGGACAGGTCTGGTCTGGTCTGGACAGGTCTGTTCTGGACAGGTCTGCTCAGGTCTAGACAGGGGTGCTAAAGAGTACAAGCTGTGCTACCATCATTGGACTTGTACTTACTGTATGTGGGTTAGCTTTTGGGTAGCTATAGCTGTAAATATAACAATTATACATGGAACTGCAGCTCACTTGACTTTGTTACTGTCTGTTTGTCTGTCTGGTTGTCTGTCCTGAGCATTAAAGAGTTGCTTGTCTCCATAATACTTTGTTTATTAATATATTTTCTCTCACTCCCACTTTCTTATCTTTCTACCCCTGCCCTACCCTCTCCCACTCTCTCTCTCTCGTTCTCCCCTCTCTCTCTCTCTCTCTCTCTCTCTCTCTCTCTCTCTTTGTCCCCCCTCTCCTCTCCCCCTCTCTTTGTACCCCCCTCTCTGTCCCCATCTCTCTCTCTTTCCCCCCCCCCCTCTCTCTCTGTCCTTCTCTCCCCCTCTCTTTCTCCCCCTCTCTCTTTATCTCTCCTCTCCCCCATCTCTCTCCCCCCCTCTCTCTCTTTTTATCACTCCCCTTGTCTCTCCCCCTATATCGCTCCCCCCCTCTCCCCCTCTCCTCTCCCCCTCTCCCCCTTTCTCTCTTTCTCCCCCCTCTCCTCTCCCCCTCTCACTCTCTCTCTTTCTCCTCCCCTATCTCTTTCTCCCCCCTCTCTCTCTCTTTCTCCTCCCCTCTCTCTCCCCCTCTCCCCCTCTCTCTTTCTCCCCACTCTTTCGCTCTCTGTCTTTCTCCCCCCTCTCTCTCTCTTTCTCCTCCCCTCTCTCTCCCCCTCTCCCCCTCTCTCTTTCTCCCCGCTCTTTCGCTCTCTGTCTTTCTCCCCGCTCTCTCTTTCTTTCTCCCCCTCTCTCGCTCTCTCCCCTCCTCCCCCCTCTCTCTCCTCCCTCTCCTTTCTCCCCCCCCTCTCTCTCCTCCCTCTCCTTTCTCCCCCACACTCTCTCTCCCCCTCTCTCTCTCCTTAGTGTCGGTGGGGTATGAGTATGAGTCATGTGCCAGTCTGATCCAATGGGAGAAGAGGACAGTAGTACTACAGGGCTTTGAACTGGACCCTTCTAATCTGGGAGGCTGGTCTCTGGATAAACACCATATCCTCAACACACGCAGCAGTATGTTTAAATATACTGTACTTTTACACTGAACACAAATATAAACGCGACATGCAACAATTTCAACGGTTTTACTGAGTTACCGTTCATATAAGGAAATCAGTCAATTGCAATGAAGTAACTAGGGCCTAATCTATGGATTTCAAATAACTGGGCAGGGGCATAGGCCCACCCAATTGGGAGCCAGGCCCACTCACTGGAAAGCCAGGCCCACTCACTGGAAAGCCAGGCCCAGCCAATCAGAATTTCATGTTTTTTTATTACAGAAAGAAATACTCTTCAGTTTCGTCAGATGTCAAGTGGCAGGTATCAGACGATCCAGCAGGTGAAGAAGCCGGATGAGGAGGTCCTGGGCTGGAGTGGTTACACGTGGTCTGTGGTAGTGAAGCCGGATGTGGAGGTCCTGGGCTGGGGTGGTTACACGTGGTCTGTGGTAGTGAAGCCGGATGTGGAGGTCCTGGGCTGGGGTGGTTACACATGGTCTGTGGTAGTGAAGCCGGATGTGGAGGTCCTGGGCTGGGGTGGTTACACGTGGTCTGTGGTAGTGAAGCCGGATGTGGAGGTCCTGGGCTGGAGTGGTTACACGTGATCTGTGGTAGTGAAGCCGGATGTGGAGGTCCTGGGCTGGGGTGGTTACACGTGGCCTGTGTTAGTGAAGCCGGATGTGGAGGTCCTGGGCTGGGGTGGTCCCCCTGTCTGTGGTAGTGAAGCTGGATGTGGAGGTCCTGGGCTGGGGTGGTTACACGTGGTCTGTGGTAGTGAAGCCGGATGTGGAGGTCCTGGGCTGGGGTGGTTACACGTGGTCTGTGGTAGTGAAGCCGGATGTGGAGGTCCTGGGCTGGGGTGGTTACACGTGGTCTGTGGTAGTGAAGCCGGATGTGGAGGTCCTGGGCTGGGGTGGTTACACGTGGTCTGTGGTAGTGAAGCCGGATGTGGAGGTCCTGGGCTGGGGTGGTTACACGTGGTCTGTGGTAGTGAAGCCGGATGTGGAGGTCCTGGGCTGGGGTGGTTACACGTGGCCTGTGGTAGTGAAGCCGGATGTGGAGGTCCTGGGCTGGGGTGGTCCCCCTGTTTGTGGTAGTGAAGCTGGATGTGGAGGTCCTGGGCTGGGGTGGTTACACATGGTCTGTGGTAGTGAAGCCGGATGTGGAGGTCCTGGGCTTGGGTGGTTACACGTGGTCTGTGGTAGTGAAGCCGGATGTGGAGGTCCTGGGCTGGGGTGGTTACACGTGGCCTGTGGTAGTGAAGCCGGATGTGGAGGTCCTGGACTGGGGTGGTCCCCCTGTCTGTGGTAGTGAAGCCGGATGTGGAGGTCCTGGGCTGGGGTGGTTCCACGTGGTCTGTGGTAGTGAAGCCGGATGTGGAGGTCCTGGGCTGGGGTGGTTCCACGTGGTCTGTGGTAGTGAAGCCGGATGTGGAGGTCCTGGGCTGGGGTGGTTCCACGTGGTCTGTGGTAGTGAAGCCGGATGTGGAGGTCCTGGGCTGGGGTGGTTCCACGTGGTCTGTGGTAGTGAAGCCGGATGTGGAGGTCCTGGGCTGGGGTGGTTACACGTGGTCTGTGGCAGTGAAGCCGGATGTGGAGGTCCTGGGCTGGGGTGGTTACACGTGGTCTGTGGCAGTGAAGCCGGATGTGGAGGTCCTGGGCTGGGGTGGTTACACGTGGTCTGTGGTAGTGAAGCCGGATGTGGAGGTCCTGGGCTGGGGTGGTTACACGTGGTCTGTGGCAGTGAAGCCGGATGTGGAGGTCCTGGGCTGGGGTGGTTACACGTGGTCTGTGGCAGTGAAGCCGGATGTGGAGGTCCTGGGCTGGGGTGGTTACACGTGGTCTGTGGCAGTGAAGCCGGATGTGGAGGTCCTGGGCTGGGGTGGTTACACGTGGTCTGTGGCAGTGAAGCCGGATGTGGAGGTCCTGGGCTGGGGTGGTTCCACGTGGTCTGTGGTAGTGAAGCCGGATGTGGAGGTCCTGGGCTGGGGTGGTTACACGTGGTCTGTGGCAGTGAAGCCGGATGTGGAGGTCCTGGGCTGGGGTGGTTACACGTGGTCTGTGGTAGTGAAGCCGGATGTGGAGGTCCTGGGCTGGGGTGGTTCCACGTGGTCTGGGTAGTGAAGCCGGATGTGGAGGTCCTGGGCTGGGGTGGTTACACGTGGTCTGTGGTAGTGAAGCCGGATGTGGAGGTCCTGGGCTGGGGTGGTTCCACGTGGTCTGTGGTAGTGAAGCTGGATGTGGAGGTCCTGGGCTGGGGTGGTTACATTGGCCTGTGGTAGTGACACCGGTTGGCAGTGTTGTAATACTCAATACCAGTCTCGAGACCACATAGGGTGTTTCGTCTTGTCTCGGTGTCAGTCTTGACTCGGTCTTGACTCGGTCTTGACTCACTCTCAGACAGTGAGGACACGTAACTCTTACCCAGACCAGCCAAGGCCAACAGACTAAACAACTCATAATTATCAGTTTCTTTCAGTCAGCGCATAAAAGCACACAAAAAATGTCAAATGCCAAATATACTCCTTTCTTGAAACATGAATATCTTATGGCCTATTGAAACCTGGAATTCCTACTTTACTCATAACATTACTGTCATTCACTTTAATTGAAAAATATCCTCAAACTCCAATTTCCAATTTCCTTAACTCGCTGGTAGGAAAAAGTGAGGGAAATTGTTGGAAAGTTGAGAGCTCACTATTAGTAAAGGGGAGACAGGATGAAACTGTAATTCTTTATACAGTGGGGCAAAAAAAGTATTTAGTCAGCCACCAATTGTGCAAGTTCTCCCACTTAAAAAGATGAGAGAGGCCTGTAATTTTCATCATAGGTACACTTCAACTATGACAGACAAAATGAGAAAAAAAATCCTGAAAATCACATTGTAGGATTTTTAATGAATGTATTTGTAAATTATGGTGGAAAATAAGTATTTGGTCAATAACAAAAGTTGGCAGTGTTGCGTATATATTTTTGTTCAGTATACATACATACACACACACACAAACTCAACACATCTCAACACACACACAAACACACCCCGTCATCTCAACACACATACACAACATCTTCTCAACATCACACACACACACATTTAATTTAGCAGAATTAATAGTATGTGGGGGTTTTTCTCAAACAAAATGAATTAATTAATCCCTCCCTCCCTCCCTGTCTCCCTCCTTGTCTCCCTGTCTCCCTCACTCCTTGTCTCCCTCCCTCACTCCCTGTCTCCCTCCCTCCCTCCCTGTCTCCCTCCCTCCCTGTCTCCCTCCCTCCCTGTCTCCCTCCCTCCCTGTCTCCCCCCCTCCCTGTCTCCCTCCCTCCCTCCCTGTCTCCCTCCCTGTCTCCCCCCCCTCCCTGTCTCCCTCCCTGTCTCCCTCCCTCCCTCCCTCCCTGTCTCCCTCCCTCCCTCCCTGTCTCCCTCCCTCCCTGTCTCCCTCCCTCCCTGTCTCCCCCCCTCCCTGTCTCCCTCCCTCCCTCCCTGTCTCCCCCCCTCCCTGTCTCCCTCCCTCCCTGTCTCCCTCCCTCCCTCCCTGTCTCCCTCCCTGTCTCCCTCCCTCTCTCCCTGTCTCCCTCCCTGTCTCCCTCCCTCCCTGTCTCCCTGTCTCCCTCCCTGTCTCCCTCCCTCCCTGTCTCCCTCCCTGTCTCCCTCCCTCCCTCCCTGTCTCCCTCCCTGTCTCCCTCCCTGTCTCCCTGTCTCCCTCCCTCCCTTCGTCCTGTCTAGGTATCCTCCATAAGGGTAGTGGTGAGAACGTGTTTGTGTCACAGCAGCCCCCTGTGATCAGCAGTGTAATGGGGAACGGCCGTCGACGCTCTATCTCCTGCCCCAGCTGTAACGGCCTCGCCGACAGCAACAAGCTACTGGCGCCCGTAGCCCTGGCAACAGGCATCGACGGGAGCCTCTACGTGGGAGACCTGAACTTCATACGCCGGGTCTACCCCTCGCTCAATACCACGGGCATACTGGAACTGAGGTATGCATGGAGGGAGGAGAGAAGAAGATGGGGAAGAAGTCAGGTTGGGAGAGGAGAGGAGTGGGATGAGGTGGGAGGGGATGGGGAGAGAAAAGGAGAGAGGAAGAGAGTGGGACTGGTGGGAGGAGGGGTGATGGAGGAAAGGGAATGAGAGGGGGAGAAGAGGAAGAGAAGTGAGGGAGGAGGGGAGGGGGAGAGGAGGAGGAGTGAAGGAAAAGAGGAGAGGAGGAGGGAGAGGACAGAGGAGAGGAATAGTGTGTAGGATATAGAACATGTTGGATGAGATTCAGTGAGGTTGTAATGAAAGCAGGGAGGGCTCGGGGACAGTGTGATTGAAGTAGAATTATACACTGCACTAGTTCTTATATCTCCTGGGTGTTTTTATCCATATTTAACTATGCTGTTCCCTTCACCACTCCACTGCTAACTCTCTATCGTTCTGTTGTTCCCTCAGACACAACATATTAACATTTGTTCTGGGTTGTTTTTTCTGTCTTCTTATTCTTTGAAGGAACAAAGATTTCAGACACAGGTAAGATGCTTCACTCCTCGGTTAAATTAGAAATTCCAAGCTAATAAGTGAAATAGCAGTAATTTAGAGTTACTTTAATCACAAAGATTGTTGAATTGCCCCTGGGAAATATTGTTTTAATCTTAGTTGTTTTTTTCCAATCTAATTCAAATTCCAATAACTTTATTGTTCTCTCTCCGTCCCACAGTAACAACCCCACTCATAAGTACTTCCTGGCCATTGACCCGGTAACAGGAGCGTTGTTGATCTCGGATACCAATTCGCGCCATATCTACCGTGTGCGCTTGCTGACGGGCGGGCGGCTGCTGTCGGACAGCGCAGAGGTGGTTGCTGGGACGGGAGAGCAGTGTCTGCCCTTCGACGAGCGCTGTGGGGATGGAGGCAAAGCTACTGAGGCAACACTGATGAGCCCCAAAGGTGAGGAGCAGAGGAGGCTTTTTTTTTTGTGTGTTTTTTTTACAGAACACACACACACATACACACACACACATACACACACACACACACACACACACACACATACACACACACACACAGAGATCTTCCTAACCTTGAAGGCTAAGCCACAGACAGTATCCCCATGAGCTCCAAAGTGTAACTAGTAAGGAAGGGACGTCTGTACTACACTAATTAAATGCTGGTCATAATGATCTAGTTGTGAAAGTAGTAATGATATCTGTCCTTTTCTATATCAGAACACTGATGGTGAAACTAACTGTCGGTCTAGTAGTGGAAGTAAAGCAGGGCAGAATCAGAAGGAGGTTATAAACCAGATTACAGCTGAAGTTAGGATGACGTGATGAAGCCTGCATCAAAAGAAGAACACTGACACCAAACTGTCAAAGATGTCACCCTGTCTTTCCTCAGTGTGTGTGTTGTATGTTTTGTGTGTGTGTGTGTGTGTGTGTGTGTGTGTGTGTGTGTGTGTGTGTGTGTGTGTGTGTGTGTGTGTGTGTGTGTGTGTGTGTGTGTGTGTGTGTGTGTGTGTGTGTGTGTGTGTGTGTGTGTGTGTGTGTGTGTGTGTTGTGTGTTGTGTGTGCATATCTCCTGCCAGACAGATACAAAGCCAGCCAGCACTTTTCAGCCTGCCCTGGCCTCTCTCTGTCTGTCTCTTCCTATCCCTCCAGTTCTCTGTCACTGGCCTCTCTTTATCTGTCTCTTCCTATCCCTCCAGCTCTTCTCTGTCACTGGCCTCTCTCTGTCTGTCTCTTCCTATCCCTCCAGCTCTCTGTCTGTCTCTTCCTATCCCTCCAGCTCTCTGTCTGTCTCTTCCTATCCCTCCAGCTCTCTGTCTGTCTCTTCCTATCCCTCCAGCTCTCTGTCATTGGCCTCTCTCTGTCTGTCTCTTCCTATCCCTCCAGCTCTCTGTCTGTCTCTTCCTATCCCTCCAGCTCTCTGTCTGTCTCTTCCTATCCCTCCAGCTCTCTGTCTGTCTCTTCCTATCCCTCCAGCTCTCTGTCTGTCTCTACCTATCCCTCCAGCTCTCTGTCTGTCTCTTCCTATCCCTCCAGCTCTCTGTCATTGGCCTCTCTCTGTCTGTCTCTTCCTATCCCTCCAGCTCTCTGTCTGTCTCTTCCTATCCCTCCAGCTCTCTGTCACTGGCCTCTCTCTGTCTCTTTCCCTCCTTCCCCTGTGTGCTAGTCCTTCTCTGTTCAAAGACACCCTGTTCCCCCTCTCCTTCTCTTCTCCTACATCCATTCCACTGCATTGCTTCTATCCATCACTGCTATTCCTTTCTCTCTTTCCCCCAGCTCTCCTTTCATCCTCTCATCCTCTCTGCCTCCCTCTCGTATTCTCCTACCAAAGGTCTGTCTGTACATCAGTCTGTCTACCTGTCTCTCTGTCTTCCTGTCTGTCTCTGTCTGTCTGCCTGTCTGTGTGTAGATCTGTCTGCCTGTCTCTCTGTCAGCCTGTCTGTCTGCCTGTCTGTGTCTATGTCTGTCTGTCTGTACATCAGTCTGTCTCTCTGCCTACCTGTCTGCCTGTGTGTCTGTGTGTACATCAGTCTGTCTGCCTGTCTCTCTGCCTACCTGTCTGCCTGTGTGTCTGTGTGTACATCAGTCTTTCTGGGAGAATTATATTTACGGTGGTGTGCTCGAGAGCAGACACAACTGTCTGTCTATTTATCTGTGTGTGTGTCTGCCTGCCTGCAATGGCCAGAGTGACACCACTGACACGTAGCTGATGATAAATATATCATATATCTCTTTCCTGGCAAACAGAAACTGTAAGTATACAGACTAATGTTACCCGCGGGGGACTTTGTATACTAATGCTACAAGGTCGACAAATGCTACACATTATTTACAAGGTCAATACAACACATCATCCTGAGATAAGTTACTGATTATCAAGTTGCTGCATCTTATAAAATAACATTTGTTGGCCTAATGTATTTATTCTGTACCCACTCACGTATTAAGGCCAATTAAAACTTAAATTGTAAAACGTCCTCCTTCCACCTCCCAGGTATTGCTGTGGATCAGAATGGTCTGATGAAGTGTGTGTGTGTTTCTCTCCAGGTATTGCTGTGGATCAGAATGGTCTGATGAAGTGTGTGTGTTTCTCTCCAGGTATTGCTGTGGATCAGAATGGTCTGATGAAGTGTGTGTGTGTTTCTCCAGGTATTGTTGTGGATCAGAATGGTCTGATGAAGTGTCTGTATGTTTCTCCAGGTATTGCTGTGGATCAGAATGGTCTGGTGTATTTTGTGGACGCCACTATGATCCGTAAAGTTGACCAAAACGGGATCATCTCCACTCTACTGGGCGCTAACGACCTGACCGCAATACGACCACTCAGCTGTGACGCTAGCATGGACGTCAGCCAGGTAGGTAGGGAGAGAGGGTCATGATTTTGTTGGAGCCAAAAAGACGCAAGTGTCCATTTCAACTTCTGGGGTTTAAAACAACCTGGTCTGGGTTACATGCGATGAACCCTATCAACCAAGGCTTTGCTTTCTGTCTCCTGTAAAACTTTGAAAATATTAGTCATGTCTCTTTGGTGATCAACCCTGGATCTGTTTGTTGTTGTGTTTATCAGGTGCGTCTGGAGTGGCCTACAGACCTGGCAGTAAACCCCATGGATAACTCTCTGTACGTCCTGGAGAACAACGTCATCCTGCGCATCACTGAGAACCACCAAGTGAGCTTCGTTCCATATCCCTTATCGTCATATAAGCAGTTATTGTGACTAAGCAACTATCGTAATATAAACAACTGACCCCATATAATCAGTTATTACTATATAATCAGTTATTACTATATAATCAGTTATCACCATATATATAATCAGTTATTACTATATAATCAATTATTACTATATAATCAGTTATTACCATATATATATAATCAGTTATTACTATATAATCCGTTATTACTATATAATCAGTTATTACCATATATATAATCAGTTATTACCATATATATAATCCGTTATTACTATATAATCCGTTATTACTATATAATCAGTTATCGCCATATATATAATCTGTTATCACCATTATATATAATCAGTTATTACTATATAATCAGTTATCACTATATAATCAGTTATTACCATATAATCAGGTACCACTATATAATCAGTTATTACCATATATATAATCGGTTATCACCATATAATCAGGTATTACTATATAATCAGTTATCACCACACAATCAGTTATTACTATATAATCAGTTACCACTATATAATCAGTTATCACCGTATATATAATCAGTTATCACTATATAATCAGCTATTAATATATAATCGGTTATCACTATATAATCAGTTATCGCCATATATAATCAGTTATCACTATATAATCAGCTATTAATATATAATCAGTTATCACTATATAATCAGTTATTAATACAAAATCTGTTATCGCTATATAATCCGTTATCACCACATATAATCAGTTATCACCATATATATATAATCAGCTGATTTGATTTGATTTGATATATATAATCAGCTATCACTATATATATAATCAGGTATCACCATATAATCAGTTATCGCTATATAATCAGGTATTAATATATAATCGGCTATCACCATATAATCAGTTATCGCCATATATATACAATCAGTTGTCACTATATAATCAGTTATTACTATATAATCGGTTATCACTATATAATCCGTTATCGCCATGTATATAATCAGTTATCACTATATAATCAATTATCACCATACATATAATCGGGTATCACCATATAATCGGTTATCACTATATAATCAGTTATTAATATATAATCAGTTATCACCATATAATCGGTTATCACCATATACTCAGTTATCGCCATATAACCAGTTATCACTATATATATAATCTGTTATCACTATATAATCAGTTATTAATATATAATCAGTTATCACTATATAATCTGTTATCGCCATATATATAATCAGCTATCACTATATATATAAGCAGTTATCACAATATATATAATCAGTTATCACCATATAATCAGTTATCACCATATAATCAGTTATCACCATATAATCAGTTATCACCATATAATCAGTTATCACCATATAATCAGTTATCACCATATATATAACCAGTTATCACTATATATATAATCTGTTATCACCATATAATCAGTTATCGCCATATAATCAGTTATCCCCATATAATCTGTTATCACCATATAATCAGTTATTACCATATAACCATTACCATACAATCAGTTATTACTATATAATCAGTTATCGCCATATATATAATCAGTTATCACTATATATATATATAATCAGTTATCACCATATATATAATCAGTTATCGCCATATAATCAGTTATTACCATATAATCAGTTATTACAATATAGTCAGTTATCAACATATATATAATCAGTTATCGCCATATAATCAGTTATTACAATATAATCAGTTATCAACATATATATAATCAGTTATCACCATATAATCAGTTATCACCATAAAATCAGTTATTACCATATAATCGGTTATTACCATATAATCAGTTATCGCTATATATATATAATCTGTTATCGCTATATATATAATTTGTTATCACTATATATATAATCAGTTATCACCACATAATCAGTTATCACCATATAATCAGTTATTGCCATATAATCAGTTATTACTATATAATCAGTTATCACCATATAATCAGTTATTGCCATATAATCAGTTATTACTATATAATCAGTTATTAATATATAATCTGTTATCACTATATAATCAGTTATCACCATATATATATAATCAGCTATCACTATATATATAATCAGGTATCACCATATAATCAGTTATCGCTATATAATCAGGTATTAATATATAATCGGCTATCACCATATAATCAGTTATCGCCATATATATACAATCAGTTGTCACTATATAATCGGTTATCACTATATAATCAATTATCACCATACATATAATCGGGTATCACTATATAATCAGTTATCACTATATAATCTGTTATCGCCATATATATAATCAGCTATCACTATATATATATATATATATATATATATATATATATATATATATATATATATATATATATATATAAATAATCGGTTATCACCATATAATCAGTTATTAATATATAACCGGTTATCATCATATATATAATCGGTTATCACCATATAATCAGTTATTAATATATAATCGGTTATCACCATATAATCAGTTATCGCCATATATATATAATCAGTTATCGCTATATATATAATCGGATATCACTATATATATAATCAGTTATCACAACATATATAATCTGTTATCACAATATATATAATCAGTTATCACCATATAATCACTATATATATATAATCTGTTATCGCAATATATATAATCTGTTATCACCATATAATCAGTTATCGCCATATAATCAGTTATCCCCATATAATCCGTTATCACCATATAATCAGTTATTACCATATAATCGGTTATTAACATATAATCAGTTATTACTATATAATCAGTTATCACCATATATATAATCTGTTATCACTATATATAATCTGTTATCACCATATATATAATCAGTTATCACCATATATATAATCAGTTATCACCATATAATCAGTTATTACCATATAATCAGTTATTACAATATAATCAGTTATCAACATATATATAATCAGTTATCGCCATATAATCAGTTATTACCATATAATCAGTTATTACAATATAATCAGTTATCAACATATATATAATCAGTTATCAACATATATATAATCAGTTATCACCATAAAATCAGTTATTACCATATAATCAGTTATTACCATATAATCAGTTATCACTATATATATAATCCGTTATCGCCATATATATAATCAGTTATCGCCATATAATCAGTTATTACCATATAATCAGTTATTACCATATAATCAGTTATTACAATATAGTCAGTTATCAACATATATATAATCAGTTATCGCCATATAATCAGTTATTACCATATAATCAGTTATTACAATATAATCAGTTATCAACATATATATAATCAGTTATCACCATATAATCAGTTATCACCATAAAATCAGTTATTACCATATAATCGGTTATTACCATATAATCAGTTATCGCTATATATATAATCAGTTATCACTATATATATAATCAGTTATCACCACATAATCAGTTATCACCATATAATCAGTTATTGCCATATAATCAGTTATTACTATATAATCAGTTATTAATATATAATCTGTTATCACTATATAATCAGTTATCACCATATATATATAATCAGCTATCGCTATATATATAATCAGGTATCACCATATAATCAGTTATCGCTATATAATCAGGTATTAATATATAATCGGCTATCACCATATAATCAGTTATCGCCATATATATACAATCAGTTGTCACTATATAATCAGTTATTACTATATAATCGGTTATCACTATATAATCCGTTATCGCCATGTATATAATCAGTTATCACTATATAATCAATTATCACCATACATATAATCGGGTATCACTATATAATCAGTTATCACTATATAATCAGTTATTAATATATAATCTGTTATCACTATATAATCTGTTATCGCCATATATATAATCAGCTATCACTATATATATATATATATATATATATATATATATAAATAATCGGTTATCACCATATAATCAGTTATTAATATATAATCGGTTATCATCATATATATAATCGGTTATCGCCATATAATCAGTTATTAATATATAATCGGTTATCACCATATAATCAGTTATCGCCATATATATAATCAGTTATCGCTATATATATAATCGGATATCACTATATATATAATCAGTTATCACAACATATATAATCTGTTATCACAATATATATAATCAGTTATCACCATATAATCACTATATATATATAATCTGTTATCGCAATATATATAATCTGTTATCGCCATATAATCAGTTATCGCCATATAATCAGTTATCCCCATATAATCCGTTATCACCATATAATCAGTTATTACCATATAATCGGTTATTACCATATAATCAGTTATTACTATATAATCAGTTATCACCATATATATAATCTGTTATCACTATATATATATATATAATCTGTTATCACCATATATATAATCAGTTATCGCCATATAATCAGTTATTACCATATAATCAGTTATTACAATATAATCAGTTATCAACATATATATAATCAGTTATCGCCATATAATCAGTTATTACCATATAATCAGTTATTACAATATAATCAGTTATCAACATATATATATAATCAGTTATCAACATATATATAATCAGTTATCACCATAAAATCAGTTATCACCATATAATCTGTTATTACCGTATAATCAGTTATCACTATATATATAATCCATTATCGCCATATATATAATCCGTTATCACCATATATATAATCAGTTATCACTATATATATAATCAGTTATCACCATATATATAATCAGTTATCACCATATATATAATCAGTTATCACTATATATATAATCAGTTATCACCATATATATAATCAGTTATCACCATATATATAATCTGTTATCACTATATATATATATATATTCAGTTATCACCATATATATAATCAGTTATTACAATATAATCAGTTATCAACATATATATAATCAGTTATCGCCATATAATCAGTTATTACCATATAATCAGTTATTACAATATAATCAGTTATCAACATATATATAATCAGTTATCAACATATATATAATCAGTTATCACCATAAAATCAGTTATTACCATATAATCAGTTATTACCATATAATCAGTTATCACTATATATATAATCCGTTATCGCCATATATATATAATCAGTTATCACTATATATATATAATCGGTTATCACCATATAATCAGTTATCACCATATAATCAGTTATTACCATATAATCAGTTATTACTATATAATCAGTTATCACTATATATATAATAAGTTATCACCATATATATATAATCGGTTATCACCATATAATCAGTTATTGATATATAATCAGTTATCACTATATAATCAGTTATTGCCATATATATAATCATTTATCACCATATAATCAGTTAGCACCATATAATCAGTTATTACCATATAATCAGTTATTACTATATAATCAGTTATCACCATATATATAATCAGTTATTGCGATACAAGCGGTTATTGTGATATAAACGACGTCATGATGCTATTACCATATTATGTGTATTATTATCTAAAATAGCATAACATTATTGTCCCCCAGGTGAGCATCATAGCAGGGCGGCCCATGCATTGTCAGGTTCCAGGTATAGACTACAGCCTGAGTAAGCTTGCCATCCATGCTGCGTTGGAGAGCGCGACAGCCATCGCCCTGTCTCACACCGGACTTCTCTACATCGCTGAGACAGACGAGAAGAAGATCAACCGCGTCAGACAGGTACGACAACACAGGTTGATTTTTACATTAAACACAGTAACTTCACCTTACTGCTTTGTTGGGTTTAGAGCTTGAAAGGCATTTCACTGTACGTGAAATTAAAAACTTGAAACTTCACTTTTCTTTCCTCCATCTCTATTCTAAAACCTGTCTCTCCTCCATCTCTATTCTAAAACCTGTCTCTCCTCCATCTCTATTCTAAAACCTGTCTCTCCTCCATCTCTATTCTAAAACCTGTCTCTCCTCCATCTCTATTCTAAAACCTGTCTTTCCTCCATCTCTATTCTAAAACCTGTCTTTCCTCCATCTCTATTCTAAAACCTGTCTTTCCTCCATCTCTATTCTAAAACCTGTCTTTCCTCCATCTCTATCCCAAAACCTGTCTTACCTCCATCTCTATTCTAAAACCTGTCTCTCCTCCATCTCTATTCTAAAACCTGTCTCTCCTCCATCTCTATTCTAAAACCTGTCTTTCCTCCATCTCTATTCTAAAACCTGTCTTCCTCCATCTCTATTCTAAAACCTGTCTCTCCTCCATCTCTATTCTAAACCCTGTCTTTCCTCCATCTCTATTCTAAAACCTGTCTTTCCTCCATCTCTATTCTAAAACCTGTCTCTCCTCCTTCTCTATTCTAAAACCTGTCTCTCCTCCATCTCTATTCTAAAACCTGTCTTTCCTCCATCTCTATTCTAAAACCTGTCTCTCCTCCATCTCTATTCTAAAACCTGTCTTTCCTCCATCTCTATTCTAAAACCTGTCTTTCCTCCATCTCTATTCTAAAACCTGTCTCTCCTCCATCTCTATTCTAAAACCTGTCTCTCCTCCATCTCTATTCTAAAACCTGTCTCTCCTCCATCTCTATTCTAAACCCTGTCTTTCCTCCATCTCTATTCTAAAACCTGTCTCTCCTCCATCTCTATTCTAAAACCTGTCTCTCCTCCATCTCTATTCTAAAACCTGTCTCTCCTCCATCTCTATTCTAAACCCTGTCTTTCCTCCATCTCTATTCTAAAACCTGTCTCTCCTCCATCTCTATTCTAAACCCTGTCTTTCCTCCATCTCTATTCTAAAACCTGTCTCTCCTCCATCTCTATTCTAAAACCTGTCTCTCCTCCATCTCTATTCTAAACCCTGTCTTTCCTCCATCTCTATTCTAAAACCTGTCTTTCCTCCATCTCTATTCTCCTCTCTTTCTCATCTTACTCAGGTGTCCACTAATGGTGAGATCTCTCTGCTAGCCGGCACCTCGTCGGACTGCGACTGCAAGAATGACGTTAACTGCAACTGTTTCCATGGCGATGACGGCTACGCGCCCGACGCCGGCCTCAACTGCCCCGCCTCGCTCGCCGTCTCACCCGACGGAACGCTCTACATCGCCGATCTTAACAACATACGCATCAGAGCCGTGCGAGCCAATCGGCCCGGGCCACCCGCCTCAGGATCAGGATCGATGATGGGACAATACGAAGTTGCGTCTCCACGGGAACAGGAGCTCTATGTGTTCAACGGTGACGGTCAACATCTACAGACCGTGAGTCTGGTCACCGGAGAACCATTATATAACTTCACCTACGGGCAGGACAGAGAGCTAGCCACGGTGGTGGACAACTGCAACAACACTCTCAGGGTGAGAAGGGAGGGTCTGGGCCAGGGGGGGAGTTCTGGCCTCCTCAGACTGGTGTTACTGCCGGAGAACCAGGTGGTGACCCTGGGTTTGGACCCTGCTGGGGGGCTGAAGAGTGTCTCAGCCCAGGGACAGGAGGTGGCCCTACTGGGGTACTCTGGGAGTACAGGACTACTGGCCACCAAGGCTGACGAGACCGGATGGACCACCTTCTACCAGTGAGTGGGATGTGGGGGTGTTTTTTTTATGCATCTGTCAAAAGCGGAAACTACAGCGGAACTCAGGGTCTCATAGCTGCATTGCCTAGCACACAGCTACTGTAGCTAGGATTTGTTCACAGTCCACTGCTGCCCCCTGGAGTTAACTTCTGTCACTGCACCCTCGAGTTTGCTTCAGTCAGAGCTCACAGAACTGACAGATGTTAGAGGTCCATAGTGGTTTGCTTTTGTCACTGCACACACACACACACACACACATACACACACACACACACCGTTTTTGCTGTTCCGATATCTGCCATGTTAAGAGAAATCCACAGAGACCAGCTATTCGCAGCACTCCTCTGTAAACTGTGAGAGGAGAGGAGAGGAGAGGAGAGGAGAGGAGAGGAGAGGAGAGGAGAGGAGAGGAGAGGAGAGGAGAGGAGAGGAGAGGAGAGGAGAGGAGAGGAGAGGAGAGGAGAGGAGAGGAGAGGAGAGGAGAGGAGAGGAGAGGAGAGGAGAGGAGAGGAGAGGAGAGGAGAGGAGAGGAGAATAAACATTGGGTTGTAATTTTACCTGAAATGCACAAGGTCCGATACTCCAACAATTAATCCACAGATAAAAGGGTAAAACGAGTTTGTTTCTAGCAGCCTCTCCTCCTTCAGGCTTCTTCTTCTGTGGACATTATATGGTGGTTGGCAACCAACTTTAAGGTGCATTACCACTACCAACTGGACTGGAGTGTGGACCTCAGTTCATCATTCAATCACCCACGTGGTATATGCTCCTAAAACCAATGAGGAGATGGGAGAGGCGGGACATGCAGCTCATCAAGCGTCACAAATAGAACCAAGTTCTAATTTAGCACCTGGATACGCAGACGCTCATTGACGCACGTGAACAGTGTGGATGCAATGATTGAAAAAATACATTTTTTCACTAGTTGTCCCCATCTTCTCAGATTTGACAGTGAGAAGTAACTTATATTTGTCTCCCTCCTCTAGGTATGACAGTGAGAAGTAACCTCTATATGTCTCTCCTCTAGGTATGACAGTGAGAAGTAACCTCTATATGTCTCCTCCAGGTATGACAGTGGGGGTCGTCTGACCAATGTAACCTATCCTACTGGCATGGTGACCAGTCTGCACCGGGAGATAGAACGTTCCATCAACATTGACATAGAGAGCTCCAGCAGAGACGATGACATCACCGTTATCACCAACCTGTCCTCTGTGGAGGCCTCATACACCGTGGTGCAAGGTGGGACATACACACACCTCAGTGGAGGCTGCTGAGGGGAGGACGGCTCATAATAATGGATGGAATGGAGTATAATGGTTGGCATGATATCAAGAACCTTTTCATCTAACGGGAACAGCTAAATGTATCTAAGGCCTCTGTCTCTCTCTCTGTGTGTGTGTGTGTGGGGGGGGGGGGGGTCTGTGTGTCTCTGTATTTGTGTGTGTGGGTGTGTGTCTATTTGTGTGTCTCTGTATGTCTGTGTGTGTCTCTGTATGTGTCTGTGTGTCTGTGTGTGTGTGTGTCTCTGTGTCTCTGTGTTTGTGTGTGTGGGTGTGTGTCTATTTGTGTGTCTCTGTATGTCTGTGTGTGTCTCTGTATGTGTCTGTGTGTCTGTGTGTGTGTGTATGTCTCTGTGTCTGTGTGTGTGTCTATTTGTGTGTCTCTGTATGTCTGTGTGTGTGTGTGTGTGTGTGTGTGTGTGTGTGTGTGTGTGTGTGTGTGTGTGTGTGTGTGTGT
This sequence comes from Oncorhynchus kisutch, assembly GCF_002021735.2. Lineage (NCBI taxonomy): Eukaryota > Metazoa > Chordata > Actinopteri > Salmoniformes > Salmonidae > Oncorhynchus > Oncorhynchus kisutch. The sequence goes on along the minus strand of NC_034188.2, from coordinate 15,112,708 downwards.
GTGTCTCTGTGTGTGTGTCTCTGTGTGTGTGTCTCTGTGTGTGTCTCTGTGTCTCTGTGTCTCTGTGTCTCTGTGTGTGTGTTGGGTGTATTACAGCACAGTGTTCTGGTCTGCTGTGCTGAGACACTGGTTTTGAAAGCTTGCTTTACTCCAATCTCTCTCTGTCTCTCTCTTCCTCGCCACCGCTCTCTCTCTCTCTCTGTGTTTTTATTACAAAGAGATTTTTCCGATAGTGAGAGGGTAGTCTACTGCAGAGTCGACAGAAAGCCATCTCTGTGTGTTTGAAGTGTTGGTAAAACGCTGCCTGGAGGTTTATAACAAATTGGCTTTATGGATTACTGTCGTTTATGGTGATGGAGGCTCAAAGCCACTGTGTGTGTGTATGTGTGTGTGTTTGCGTGCGTGCATGTGCGTGCATATGAATTTCCACATGTGTGCGTGAATGTGTGTGTGTGTGTGTGTGTGTGTGTGTGTGCGTGCGTGCGTGTGTGCGTGCGTGTGTGCGCGCGTGCACGTGTGTGTGTGTGTGTGTGTGTGCGTGTATGATCCCCCTGCCATTGGTAAATGAAATAAAAAGGCTCTTCCTTTGCGTCGGCGGAGAATCACTGTTATCTTATCTTCAATCACAACGTTGTCATCACGCTGTTGCTTTTTGTGCCTCCGATAGAGAAGAAGACCCTCAATCACCCTGTCGCTTTCCAGAGGCTACACCAGATCAGACACTGTTTAGATTTCTTCATACAGTTGAAGTCGAAAATTTACATACACTTAGGTTGGAGTCATTAAAACTAGTTTTTCAACCACTCCACAAATTTCTTGTTAGCAAACTATAGTTTTGGCAAGTCGGTTAGGACATGTACTTCGTGCAAGACAAAAGTCATTTTTTCAACAATTGTTTACAGAAAGATTATTTCAGTTAAATTTCACTGTATCACAATTCCAGTGGGTCAGAAGTGTACATACATTAAGTTGGCTGGGCCTTTAAACAGCTTGGAAAATTCCAGAAATTATGTTGTGGCTTTAGAAGCTTCTGATAGGCTTATTGACATAATTTGAGTCAATTGGAGGTGTACCTGTGGATGTATTTCAAGGCCTACCTTCAAACTCAGTGCCTCTTTGCTTGACAACATGGGAAAATCAAAAGAAATCAGCCAAGACCTCAGAAAAAAAATGGTAAACCTCCACAAGTCTGGTTCATCCTTGGGAGCAATTTCCAAACGCATGAAGGTACCACGTTCATCTGTACAAACAATAGTACGCAAGTATAAACACCACGGGACCACGCAGCCGTCATACCGATCAGGTCTCCTAGAGATTAACTTACTTTGGAGCGAAAAGTGCAAATCAATCCCAGAACAACAGCAAAGGACCTTGTGAAGATGCTGGAGGAAACATGTATCTATATCCACAGTAAAACGAGTCCTATATTGACAGAACCTGAAAGGCCTCTCACAAGGAAGAATCCACTGCTCCAAACAGCCATAAAAACGCCAGACTACAGGTTGCAACTGCACATGGAGACAAAGATCGTACTTTTTGGAGAAATGTCCTCTGGTCTGATGAAACAAAAATAGAACCGTTTGGCCATAATGACCATCGTTATGTTTGGAGGAAAAAGGGGGAGGCTTGCAAGCCAAAGAACACCATCCCAACCGTGAAGCACGGGGCTAGCAGCATCATGTTGTGGGGGTGCTTTGCTGCAGGAGGGACTGGTGCACTTCACACAAAAGATGGCATCATGAGGATGGAAAATGTGGTGGATATATTGAACAACATCTCAAGCCATCAGTCAGGAAGTTAAAGCTTGGTCGCAAATGGGTCTTCCAAATGGACAATGACCCCGAGCATACTTCCAAAGTTGTGGAAAAATGGCCATCACAAAGCCCTGACCTCAATCCTATAAAAAATGTGTGGGCAGAAGTGAAAAGTGTGTGCGAGCAAGGAGACCTACAAACCTGACTCAGTTACACCAGCTCTGTCAGGAGGAATGGGCCAAAATTCACCCAACTTATTGTGGGAAGCTTGTGGAGGCTACCCGAAACGTTTGACCCAAGTTAAACAATTTAAAGGCAATGCTACCAAATACTAATTGAGTGTATGTCAACTTCTGACCCACTGGGAATGTGATGAAAGAAATAAAAGCTTAAATAAATAATTCTCTCTACACATATTTCACATTTTTAAATTAAAGTGGTGATCCTAACTGACTTAAAACAGTGAATTCTTACTGGGATTAAATGTCAGGAATTGTGAAAAACTGAGTTTAAATGTATTTGTCTAAGGTGTATGTAAACTTCCGACTCTATGTTTAAGAGCAATGTTCCCTCTAATTTTTGTCAGCACTGACCAAATTTCAGGAATTTTGTGAAGATTGTGGCTATTTGATCATAATGTAGACCTACCAGAGTGGCCTACCATCAAATGCATCCCCTAACATTTTAACTTTCTTGCACAGGCATTCCGCTAGCGATCCACCTCAACAACATCCGGTGAAATTGCAGAGCGCGAAATTCAAATGACAGAAATATAAATATTTAACATTCATGAAAATACAAGTGCCATACATCAAAATTCTTGTTAATCCAGCCACTGGCTTTATGGCGAAAGCACACCATGTGATTATCTGAGGACAGCGCCCCGCATACAAAAGCATGAAAAACATTTTTCAACCAGACAGGTGTGCCACAAATTAGCGATATAATTAATGCCTTACCTTTGAAGATCTTCTTCTGTTGGCAATCCAAAAGGTCCCAGCTACATCACAAATGGTCCTTTTGTTCGATAATGTCCTTCTTTATATCCCCAAAAACTCAGTTTAACTAGCATGCTTCATTGTATAATCCACCGGTTTCCCTCCTTCAAAATGCATACAAAATGAATCCCAAACATTACCAATAAACTTCTCCAAACAAGTCAAACAACGTTTATAATCAAACCTCAGGTACCCTAATACAAAAATAAACTATAAAATTTCAGACGGAGAATTGTTATTGTCTTTACCGGAGATAAACAACAAAGAACGAGCTCTCATCCATGCGCATGAAAACACTACAGCCAAAATGAGAGCTACTTAGAAAAACTACAAATTCTAGCTCATTTTTCCAAAACCAAGGCTGAAACTCTTTCTAAACACTGTTGACATATATTGGAAGCCCTAGGAACTGCAATCTGGGAGGTTTTCATCTCATAATAAACATGACAGACATTGGAAACAGTGGTAGGCTATACATTGTTTTTGGCGGGGGGATGGTTTGTCCTCGGGTTTTTGCCTGCCATATCAGTTCATATCAGTGTTTTCTATCCAAATCTACCAATTATATGCATATCCTACTTTGGGCATGCTTTTCATCCAGACGTCAAAATACTGCCCCTAGCCCAAAGAGGTTTTACCAGAGAAATAGCTGTTCTATCATTCAGCCTACAATAGCTGCCAATGTGTGGTGTTCAATGTAGGCCTACATTACATGAGACTTGATAGAGTTAACTAACAGGGAAAACTCTAGAAAATTGAGTGAAGTTCAATCTCGTTCTTCTCTCCGTGGGCTGATACAGTATTTATTCTGTACGGCAGTCTAGGGGCTATTGCACTCATGCACACGCACAGTTAAAGGGGAACATGGTTTTTGAGTGTTTGAGTGGGGGATAGAAAAAACTGAAATGACAGAGTGCCAGATTATTCATTTACCAAGCTTGCAAGCTCTTCAATAAACCAGATGCACATTTACTTTCATTCTGAGTCACTCTGAGTGTGGAGTTGCCTGATCAGAAATGATACTGACAAGTTGCCTGATCAGAAATGATACTGACAAGTTGCCTGATCAGAAATGATACTGACAAGTTGCCTGATCAGAAATGATACTGACAAGTTGCCTGATCTGAAATGATACCGACAAATTGCCTGATCAGAAATTATACTGACAAGTTGCCTGATCAGAAATGATACTGACAAGTTGCCTGATCAGAAATGATACTGACAAGTTGCCTGATCAGAAATTATACTGACAGTTGCCAAACGTATCAGATGACAAATTGTTAGGTTTTTGTTCAAGGAAAGAGTTCTGCTTGTGAAGGGCAGCGAAAATCCATTTCAATTTAATCTGCAACTTTCTCTTTTTTCAGCATGTAAACATAACAGAGGAAGACGCCAGTAAAAGAGCAAACTCACATGACAACTCCCTTCTCTCTCCTTGTCCTCATCGCCCCCTACAGACCAAGTGAGGAACAGCTACCAGCTGTGTAACAACGGCACCCTGCGGGTGATGTATGCCAATGGGATGGGCATCAGCTTCCACACTGAGCCCCACATCCTGACCGGGTCGGTCAGTCCTACAATCGGCCGTAGGAACATCACACTACCCACAGACAACGGACTCAACTCCATTGAGTGGCGGCTCCGCAAGGAACAGACCAAAGGGAAGGTCACTGTGTTTGGCAGGAAGCTGAGGGTGAGCTGAGATGACCTCGCTTCCTTTCTGTGTGTCATTTAATCATTAGCGATGACATCAGTTACTTTGTGTAAAGATGACATCACTTACTCTGTGTGTAGAGATGACATCACTGACTCTGGCTACAGAGATGACATCACTGACTCTGGCTACAGAGATGACATCACTGAGTCTGGCTACAGAGATGACATCACTGAGTCTGGCTACAGAGATGACATCTCTGACTATGGCTACAGAGATGACATCACTACTCTGGTTACAGAGATGACATCACTGAACCTGCCTACAGAGGTGACATCACTGACTGGCTACAGAGATGACATCACTGACTGGCTACAGAGTTGACATCACTGACTATGGCTACAGAGATGACATCACTACTCTGGTTACAGAGATGACATCACTGACTCTGGCTACAGAGATTACATACATAAGGGCACTCTTCGACATTTGCAGTATGATTGATGAGGATCTCTATATTGCAAATGTACGGTCCCTTACTAGATGTCCGCGTATGCTTTTAAAATAGGCCGACGGCCTCGGTCCGTGCCCCATGGCCAGATCTTCCGGGAAGTCGTCGAATGAAGTCTCTCGGACATTTGGTTTCCGTTTTATTTATTTTTTCATTTTGGTCATTTTTCCGCTGTTCGGGAATATTCCACCAGATGGGGAGTGGCTGCTTATCACAAATGGACAAAACATCACAAGATGGCATCGAGGCCTCAACGCTTTTTGAGTTAAGGCCCATTTTCTGGGATTAAAGGTCAAAAACGGTCATAGAGTGGTAATTTGACCGCTTCACGTAATTTACGAGAAATCATACAATGTCAATTCAGCTTCCTGTGCCAACCGGAAGTGCCTTAAATTGGGGTCATAGGGGCTGTTTTAAAGGGTTAAAAAGGTCATATCTTTCCAAAACAGCATATGTGTGATTAGGCAACCCTCATGAACTGTAAATCAGCAATTTCTCCCATCAGATGTCCAAGAAAAACTCTCACACACACACACACACACAAACACACACACACACACACACACACAGCAAGGATGGAGTAACACAACAAGCGATGGAGAGGAACCACTATCACTGCCCTGCCATCCCGAGTTCAACAGGCCAGTCAATTGGGCATTTCTGCAGTATACTAGAGCATGTCAAATTCATGATGGTAAATGCCCATTGTAAGACATTGTAAATGGACAGCCGTGCACCTGGTGATTGGAACGGGTTACCAGGAGCACATTTTTTTAATGGTTTTTAATAACTTTAGGGGGTGCAATGGGTCCATGGCCAAGAAGGGAGCACCCCCCACCCGTGCCTAACCAATAGAGGGCACCCCTGGTCATTTTGGACGTTTTTCAAAAAATCTTTTAAAAACGACAGTCCCACTTCTCTCTCATAAAACATGACAAATAGACCTTCTATGTTGATTCAGGGCTTAACATAGTGATATATATCATTTAGTCAGTATAAATGCCATTTGGATATGGTTCACTGACTTTTGGGTTCGGAAACTGACTTCCGATGATCATATATGGCAAATGGACATAACATCCTGATTTGGCACTTTCAATGCTTATATATGGCATTTGGATATTTCTTATTCCATTTGGACATGGTTCACTGGCTTTTGGGTTTGGAAACCGACTTATGACTATGATCATATATGGCAAATGGACATAACATCCTGATTTGGCACTTTCAATACTTATATATTGCATTTGGACATTCCTTATGCCATTTGGCCATGGTTCACTGACATTTGACTTCCTATGATAGTATATTACAAATGGACAAAACATATAACTCAATAAAATAAGATAAAGGTATGTTCATATGGTTGTTATATATGTATTATTGACAAAAAGAAATCAAAAATATTTCGAAAAACGGTCCAGAAAGCACTTTTTTAGAAGAAGTTCTACTTTTTGAAAAAAACAAAATAATAATTGACCCTTGGGTCTTGACTTCATGTTCATTTGCAATATGAAAATTTACGGTGGAGCACGCTCTCACTCTTTGGGATTTTTGCTGTATGACACTTGGCATTTGCCATAAGCTTTGAATGAACTGCGGTCCATTTGAGTGGTATTTGCAATCATGTATATGTTTCGGTACTGTTACATTCATTTTTGTCCATTTCATGGGGGCTTTCCCTTTCATCACTATCTATCTTCCTCCAGGCACATGGTCGGAACCTCCTCTCCATCGACTTCGACCGCAACACTCGGACAGAGAAGATCTACGACGACCACCGCAAGTTCACGCTCCGCATCATGTACGACACACAGGGCCGTCCCGCCATGTGGTTGCCTAGCAGCAGCCTGGCGGTGGTGAATGTGTCATACTCAACCACGGGTCAGCTGGTGGGGCTGCAGAGGGGAAGTATGAGCGAGAGGACAGAGTTTGACCCTCAGGGACGTATTCTGTCACGGTCATTCATAGATGGCAAGGTGTGGAGCTATAGTTATCTGGATAAGGTGAGGACATAGCACTGTCTGGTACTTTTACTGGTACTGGTACTGTTACCGGTACTGTTACTTTTACTGATACTGGTACTGTTACTGTTACAGGTACTGTTACTTTAACTGATACTGTTACCGGTACTGTTACTGTTACTGATACTGGTATTGGTACTTTTATGGATACTGGTACAGGTACTGTTACTGGTATTGATACTGTTACTGTTACCGGTACTTTTACTGATACTGGTACTGGTACTGTTACTGTTACAGGTACTGTTACTTTAACTGATACTGCTACCGGTACTGTTACTGTTACTGGTACTGGTACTGTTATTGGAACTTTTACTGATACTGTTACTGGTACTGTTACTGGTACTGGTACTGTTATTGGTACTTTTACTGATACTGTTACTGTTACTGGTACTGTTACTGTTACTGGTACTGTTATTATCATCTGTGTGGAGCTACAGCCACCTGGATAGGGTGAGTGCATCATAGCACCTGTAGCAGGGATAGTAAAAACAGGCTGGTTGAGAGAAGTGAAAAGTTCATAAAATTATGTTATTGGTGATGATGATGACTTATGTTCCCTCTCCCTCCTTCGCTCTCTCCTCTCTCCCTCCTTCGCTCTCTCCAGTCCATGGTCCTTCTCCTGCAGAGCCAGAGACAGTACATATTTGAGTTTGACGCCTCGGGGCGAGTCACGGCCGTCACCATGCCTAGTGTAGCTCGCCACACCATGTCCACCCACGTCTCTATCGGTTACATCCGCAACACCTACAATCCTCCGGAGAGCAACGCCTCCATCATCCACGACTTCAGCGAAGACGGCCGCCCCCAGGCCACCCACTACCTCGGCACCGGCCGACGTGTCCTCTACAAGTACGGCAAGCTGGTCAAGGTAGCTGAGATCCTCTACGACAGCACCGTGGTGACGTTCGGTTACGACGAGACAGCTGGGGTGCTGAAGATGGTGAACTTACAGAGCGGTGGGTTCTCCTGTACGATACGTTACCGTAAAATGGGTCCGTTGATTGACAAGCAGATCTACCGGTTCAGTGAGGAGGGGATGGTGAATGCTAGGTTTGACTACACTTACCATGACAACAGCTTCCGTATCGCTAGTATGAAGCCAGTCATCAGTGAGACTCCTCTGCCTGTGGACCTCTACCGCTATGACGAGATCTCTGGAAAGGTGGGTAGAAAACTATACTAGTAACCCTAATCCTAGTTCCAACCACAACCCTAACCCTAGCTTCAACCCCAACCCTCAACACTAACCCTAAATCTAGCTTCATGTCCACATCCTGGTTCAACCCTAACCCTAGCCTCAAACCTAACCTCAACCCCTAACCCTAAACCTAGCTTCATGTCCACATCCTGGTTCAACCCTAACCCTTAACCCTAGCCCTCAACTCCAGCCATAATCCAAACTAACCATAGCTCCACGCACAACTGTAAACCGAGCTCCAGCCACAATCCTAAATCTAGCTCCAGCCACAACCCTAACCCTAGCCCTCAACCCTAGCTCCAGCCACAACCCTAACCCTAAACCTATCTCCAGCCACAACCCTAACCCTAGCTCCAGCTCTAGCCACAACCCTAACCCTAGCTCCAGCTCTAGCCACAACCCTAACCCTAGTTCCAGCTCCAGAAACAACCCTAACCCTAGCTCCAGCCACAACCCTAACCCTAGCCCTCAACCCTAGCTCCAGCCACAACCCTAACCCTATCTCCATCCACAACCCTAGCTCCAGCCACAACCATAACCCTAGCTCCAGCTCTAGCCACAACCCTGACCCTAGTTCCAGCTCCAGAAACAACCCTAACCCTAACCCTAGCTCCAGCCACAACCCTAACCCTAAACCCTAGCTCCAGCAACAACTCAAAGCCAAACCTAACTCCAGCCACAACCCAAACCCTAAACCCTAGCTCCAGCAACAACTCAAACCCAAACCTAACTCCATCCACAACCCAAACCCTAGCTCCAGCAACAACTCAAACCCAAACCTAACTCCATCCACAACCCAAACCCTAAACCCTAGCTCCAGCAACAACTCAAACCCAAACCTAACTCCAGCCACAACCCAAACCCTAAACCCTAGCTCCAGCAACAACTCAAACCCAAACCTAACTCCAGCCACAACCCAAACCCTAAACCTTATCTACAGCCACAACCCTAGGTCCAGCCACAACCCTAACCCTAGTTCCAGCTTCAGAAACAACCCTAACCCTAACCCTAGCTCCAGCCACAACCCTAACCCCAAACCCTAGCTCGAGCAACAACTCAAACCCAAACCTAACTCCATCCACAACCCAAACCCTAAACCCTAGCTCCAGCAACAACTCAAACCCAAACCTAACTCCAGCCACAACCCAAACCCTAAACCCTAGCTCCAGCAACAACTCAAACCCAAACCTAACTCCAGCCACAACCCAAACCCTAAACCCTAGCTCCAGCAACAACTCAAACCCAAACCTAACTCCATCCACAACCCAAACCCTAAACCCTAGCTCAAGCAACAACTCAAACCCAAACCTAACTCCATCCACAACCCAAACCCTAAACCCTAGCTCCAGCAACAACTCAAACCCAAACCTAACTCCATCCACAACCCAAACCCTAAACCCTAGCTCCAGCAACAACTCAAACCCAAACCTAACTCCATCCACAACCCAAACCCTAAACCCTAACTCCAGCAACAACTCAAACCCAAACCTAACTCCAGCCACAACCCAAACCCTAAACCCTACCTCCAGCAACAACTCAAACCCTAAACCCTAGCTCCAGCAACAACTCAAACCCAAACCTAACTCCAGCCACAACCCAAACCCTAAACCCTAGCTCCAGCAACAACTCAAACCCAAACCTAACTCCATCCACAACCCAAACCCTAAACCCTAGCTCAAGCAACAACTCAAACCCAAACCTAACTCCATCCACAACCCAAACCCTAAACCCTAGCCCCAGCAACAACTCAAACCCAAACCTAACTCCATCCACAACCCAAACCCTAAACCCTAGCTCCAGCAACAACTCAAACCCAAACCTAACTCCAGCCACAACCCAAACCCTAAACCCTAGCTCCAGCAACAACTCAAACCCAAACCTAACTCCATCCACAACCCAAACCCTAAACCCTAGCTCCAGCAACAACTCAAACCCAAACCTAACTCCAGCCACAACCCAAACCCAAACCTAACTCCAGCCACAACCCTAACCCTAGCTCCAGCTCCAGCTCCAGCCACAACCCAAACCCTAAACCCTAGCTCCAGCAACAACTCAAACCCAAACCTAACTCCAGCCACAACCCAAACCCTAAACCCTAGCTCCAGCAACAACTCAAACCCAAACCTAACTCCAGCCACAACCCAAACCCTAAACCCTAGCTCCAGCAACAACTCAAACCCAAACCTAACTCCAGCCACAACCCAAACCCTAAACCCTAGCTCCAGCAACAACTCAAAGCCAAACCTAACTCCAGCCACAACCCAAACCCTAAACCCTAGCTCCAGCAACAACTCAAACCCAAACCTAACTCCATCCACAACCCAAACCCTAAACCCTAGCTCCAGCAACAACTCAAACCCAAACCTAACTCCAGCCACAACCCAAACCCTAAACCCTAGCTCCAGCAACAACTCAAAGCCAAACCTAACTCCAGCCACAACCCAAACCCTAAACCCTAGCTCCAGCAACAACTCAAACCCAAACCTAACTCCATCCACAACCCTAACCCTAGCTCCAGCTATAGCCACAACCCTAAACATAGCTCCAGCTCCAGCTCCAGCCACAACCCAAACCCTAAACCCTAGCTCCAGCAACAACTCAAACCCAAACCTAACTCCAGCCACAACCCAAACCCTAAACCCTAGCTCCAGCAACAACTCAAACCCAAACCTAACTCCAGCCACAACCCAAACCCTAAACCCTAGCTCCAGCAACAACTCAAACCCAAACCTAACTCCAGCCACAACCCAAACCCTAAACCCTAGCTCCAGCAACAACTCAAAGCCAAACCTAACTCCAGCCACAACCCAAACCCTAAACCCTAGCTCCAGCAACAACTCAAACCCAAACCTAACTCCAGCCACAACCCAAACCCTAAACCCTAGCTCCAGCAACAACTCAAACCCAAACCTAACTCCATCCACAACCCAAACCCTAAACCCTAGCTCAAGCAACAACTCAAACCCAAACCTAACTCCATCCACAACCCAAACCCTAAACCCTAGCTCCAGCAACAACTCAAACCCAAACCTAACTCCATCCACAACCCAAACCCTAAACCCTAGCTCCAGCAACAACTCAAACCCAAACCTAACTCCATCCACAACCCAAACCCTAAACCCTAACTCCAGCAACAACTCAAACCCAAACCTAACTCCAGCCACAACCCAAACCCTAAACCCTACCTCCAGCAACAACTCAAACCCTAAACCCTAGCTCCAGCAACAACTCAAACCCAAACCTAACTCCAGCCACAACCCAAACCCTAAACCCTAGCTCCAGCAACAACTCAAACCCAAACCTAACTCCATCCACAACCCAAACCCTAAACCCTAGCTCAAGCAACAACTCAAACCCAAACCTAACTCCATCCACAACCCAAACCCTAAACCCTAGCCCCAGCAACAACTCAAACCCAAACCTAACTCCATCCACAACCCAAACCCTAAACCCTAGCTCCAGCAACAACTCAAACCCAAACCTAACTCCAGCCACAACCCAAACCCTAAACCCTAGCTCCAGCAACAACTCAAACCCAAACCTAACTCCATCCACAACCCAAACCCTAAACCCTAGCTCCAGCAACAACTCAAACCCAAACCTAACTCCAGCCACAACCCAAACCCAAACCTAACTCCAGCCACAACCCTAACCCTAGCTCCAGCTCCAGCTCCAGCCACAACCCAAACCCTAAACCCTAGCTCCAGCAACAACTCAAACCCAAACCTAACTCCAGCCACAACCCAAACCCTAAACCCTAGCTCCAGCAACAACTCAAACCCAAACCTAACTCCAGCCACAACCCAAACCCTAAACCCTAGCTCCAGCAACAACTCAAACCCAAACCTAACTCCAGCCACAACCCAAACCCTAAACCCTAGCTCCAGCAACAACTCAAAGCCAAACCTAACTCCAGCCACAACCCAAACCCTAAACCCTAGCTCCAGCAACAACTCAAACCCAAACCTAACTCCATCCACAACCCAAACCCTAAACCCTAGCTCCAGCAACAACTCAAACCCAAACCTAACTCCAGCCACAACCCAAACCCTAAACCCTAGCTCCAGCAACAACTCAAAGCCAAACCTAACTCCAGCCACAACCCAAACCCTAAACCCTAGCTCCAGCAACAACTCAAACCCAAACCTAACTCCATCCACAACCCTAACCCTAGCTCCAGCTATAGCCACAACCCTAAACATAGCTCCAGCTCCAGCTCCAGCCACAACCCAAACCCTAAACCCTAGCTCCAGCAACAACTCAAACCCAAACCTAACTCCAGCCACAACCCAAACCCTAAACCCTAGCTCCAGCAACAACTCAAACCCAAACCTAACTCCAGCCACAACCCAAACCCTAAACCCTAGCTCCAGCAACAACTCAAACCCAAACCTAACTCCAGCCACAACCCAAACCCTAAACCCTAGCTCCAGCAACAACTCAAAGCCAAACCTAACTCCAGCCACAACCCAAACCCTAAACCCTAGCTCCAGCAACAACTCAAACCCAAACCTAACTCCATCCACAACCCAAACCCTAAACCCTAGCTCCAGCAACAACTCAAACCCAAACCTAACTCCAGCCACAACCCAAACCCTAAACCCTAGCTCCAGCAACAACTCAAAGCCAAACCTAACTCCAGCCACAGCCCAAACCCTAAACCCTAGCTCCAGCAACAACTCAAACCCAAACCTAACTCCATCCACAACCCAAACCCTAAACCCTAGCTCCAGCAACAACTCAAACCCAAACCTAACTCCATCCACAACCCAAACCTAAACCCTAGCTCCAGCAACAACGCAAACCCAAACCTAACTCCAGCCACAACCCAAACCCTAAACCCTAGCTCCTGCAACAACTCAAAGCCAAACCTAACTCCAGCCACAACCCAAACCCTAAACCCTAGCTCCAGCAACAACTCAAACCCAAACCTAACTCCATCCACAACCCAAACCCTAAACCCTAGCTCCAGCAACAACTCAAACCCAAACCTAACTCCATCCACAACCCAAACCCTAAACCCTAACTCCAGCAACAACTCAAACCCAAACCTAACTCCAGCCACAACCCAAACCCTAAACCCTAGCTCCAGCCACAACCCAAACCCTAAACCCTAGCTCCAGCAACAACTCAAACCCAAACCTAACTCCAGCCACAACCCAAACCCTAATCACTAGCTCCAGCAACAACTCAAACCCAAACCTGACTCCAGCCACAACCCAAACCCTAAACCCTAGCTCCAGCAACAACTCAAACCCAAACCTAACTCCAGCCACAACCCAAACCCTAAACCCTAGCTCCAGCCACAACTCAAAGCCAAACCTAACTCCAGCCACAACCCAAACCCTAAACCCTAGCTCCAGCAACAACTCAAACCCAAACCTAACTCCATCCACAATCCAAACCCTAAACCCTAGCTCAAGCAACAACTCAAACCCAAACCTAACTCCATCCACAACCCAAACCCTAAACCCTAGCCCCAGCAACAACTCAAACCCAAACCTAACTCCATCCACAACCCAAACCCTAAACCCTAGCTCCAGCAACAACCCAAACCCAAACCTAACTCCAGCCACAACCCTAACCCTAGCTCCAGCTCTAGCCACAACCCTAAACATAGCTCTAGCTCCAGCCACAACCCAAACCCTAAACCCTAGCTCCAGCAACAACTCAAACCCAAACCTAACTCCAGCCACAACCCAAACCCTAAACCCTAGCTCCAGCAACAACTCAAACCCAAACCTAACTCCAGCCACAACCCAAACCCTAAACCCTAGCTCCAGCAACAACTCAAACCCAAACCTAACTCCAGCCACAACCCAAACCCTAAACCCTAGCTCCAGCAACAACTCAAAGCCAAACCTAACTCCAGCCACAACCCAAACCCTAAACCCTAGCTCCAGCAACAACTCAAACCCAAACCTAACTCCATCCACAACCCAAACCCTAAACCCTAGCTCCAGCAACAACTCAAACCCAAACCTAACTCCAGCCACAACCCAAACCCTAAACCCTAGCTCCAGCAACAACTCAAAGCCAAACCTAACTCCAGCCACAGCCCAAACCCTAAACCCTAGCTCCAGCAACAACTCAAACCCAAACCTAACTCCATCCACAACCCAAACCCTAAACCCTAGCTCCAGCAACAACTCAAACCCAAACCTAACTCCATCCACAACCCAAACCTAAACCCTAGCTCCAGCAACAACGCAAACCCAAACCTAACTCCAGCCACAACCCAAACCCTAAACCCTAGCTCCTGCAACAACTCAAAGCCAAACCTAACTCCAGCCACAACCCAAACCCTAAACCCTAGCTCCAGCAACAACTCAAACCCAAACCTAACTCCATCCACAACCCAAACCCTAAACCCTAGCTCCAGCAACAACTCAAACCCAAACCTAACTCCATCCACAACCCAAACCCTAAACCCTAACTCCAGCAACAACTCAAACCCAAACCTAACTCCAGCCACAACCCAAACCCTAAACCCTAGCTCCAGCCACAACCCAAACCCTAAACCCTAGCTCCAGCAACAACTCAAACCCAAACCTAACTCCAGCCACAACCCAAACCCTAATCCCTAGCTCCAGCAACAACTCAAACCCAAACCTGACTCCAGCCACAACCCAAACCCTAAACCCTAGCTCCAGCAACAACTCAAACCCAAACCTAACTCCAGCCACAACCCAAACCCTAAACCCTAGCTCCAGCCACAACTCAAAGCCAAACCTAACTCCAGCCACAACCCAAACCCTAAACCCTAGCTCCAGCAACAACTCAAACCCAAACCTAACTCCATCCACAATCCAAACCCTAAACCCTAGCTCAAGCAACAACTCAAACCCAAACCTAACTCCATCCACAACCCAAACCCTAAACCCTAGCCCCAGCAACAACTCAAACCCAAACCTAACTCCATCCACAACCCAAACCCTAAACCCTAGCTCCAGCAACAACCCAAACCCAAACCTAACTCCAGCCACAACCCTAACCCTAGCTCCAGCTCTAGCCACAACCCTAAACATAGCTCCAGCTCCAGCCACAACCCAAACCCTAAACCCTAGCTCCAGCAACAACTCAAACCCAAACCTAACTCCAGCCACAACCCAAACCCTAAACCCTAGCTCCAGCAACAACTCAAACCCAAACCTAACTCCAGCCACAACCCAAACCCTAAACCCTAGCTCCAGCAACAACTCAAACCCAAACCTAACTCCAGCCACAACCCAAACCCTAAACCCTAGCTCCAGCAACAACTCAAAGCCAAACCTAACTCCAGCCACAACCCAAACCCTAAACCCTAGCTCCAGCAACAACTCAAACCCAAACCTAACTCCATCCACAACCCAAACCCTAAACCCTAGCTCCAGCAACAACTCAAACCCAAACCTAACTCCAGCCACAACCCAAACCCTAAACCCTAGCTCCAGCAACAACTCAAAGCCAAACCTAACTCCAGCCACAACCCAAACCCTAAACCCTAGCTCCAGCAACAACTCAAACCCAAACCTAACTCCATCCACAACCCAAACCCTAAACCCTAGCTCCAGCAACAACTCAAACCCAAACCTAACTCCATCCACAACCCAAACCTAAACCCTAGCTCCAGCAACAACTCAAACCCAAACCTAACTCCAGCCACAACCCAAACCCTAAACCCTAGCTCCTGCAACAACTCAAAGCCAAACCTAACTCCATCCACAACCCAAACCCTAAACCCTAACTCCAGCAACAACTCAAAGCCAAACCTAACTCCAGCCACAACCCAAACCCTAAACCCTAGCTCCAGCAACAACTCAAACCCAAACCTAACTCCAGCCACAACCCAAACCCTAAACTCTAGCTCCAGCCACAACCCAAACCCTAAACCCTAGCTCCAGCAACAACTCAAACCCAAACCTAACTCCAGCCACAACCCAAACCCTAAACCCTAGCTCCAGCAACAACTCAAACCCTAAACCCTAGCTCCAGCAACAACTCAAACCCTAAACCCTACCTCCAGCAACAACTCAAACCCTAAACCCTAGCTCCAGCAACAACTCAAACCCAAACCTAACTCCAGCCACAACCCAAACCCTAAACCCTAGCTCCAGCAACAACTCAAACCCAAACCTAACTCCATCCACAACCCAAACCCTAAACCCTAGCTCCAGCAACAACTCAAACCCAAACCTAACTCCAGCCACAACCCAAACCCTAAACCCTAGCTCCAGCAACAACTCAAAGCCAAATCTAACTCCAGCCACAACCCAAACCCTAAACCCTAGCTCCAGCAACAACTCAAACCCAAACCTAACTCCATCCACAACCCAAACCCTAAACCCTAGCTCCAGCAACAACTCAAACCCAAATCTAACTCCATCCACAACCCAAACCCTAAACCCTAGCTCCAGCAACAACTCAAACCCAAACCTAACTCCAGCCACAACCCAAACCCTAAACCCTAGCTCCAGCAACAACTCAAACCCAAACCTAACTCCAGCCACAACCCAAACCCTAAACCCTAGCTCCAGCAACAACTCAAACCCAAACCTAACTCCAGCCACAACCCAAACCCTAAACCCTAGCTCCAGCAACAACTCAAACCCAAGCCTAACTCCAGCCACAACCCAAGCCCTAAACCCTAGCTCCAGCAACAACTCAAACCCAAACCTAACTCCAGCCACAACCCAAACCCTAAACCCTAGCTCCAGCCACAACCCAAACCCTAAACCCTAGCTCCAGCAACAACTCAAACCCAAACCTAACTCCAGCCACAACCCAAACCCTAAACCCTAGCTCCAGCAACAACTCAAACCCAAGCCTAACTCCAGCCACAACCCAAGCCCTAAACCCTAGCTCCAGCAACAACTCAAACCCAAACCTAACTCCAGCCACAACCCAAACCCTAAACCCTAGCTCCAGCCACAACCCAAACCCTAAACCCTAGCTCCAGCAACAACTCAAACCCAAACCTAACTCCAGCCACAACCCAAACCCTAAATCCTAGCTCCAGCAACAACTCTGACCCTAAACCCTAGCTCCAGCAACAACTCAAACCCTAAACCCTAACTCCAGCAACAACTCAAACCCTAAACCCTAGCTCCAGCAACAACTCAAACCCTAAACCCTAGCTCCAGCAACAACTCAAACCCTAAACCCTAGCTCCAGCAACAACTCAAACCCTAAACCCTAGCTCCAGCAACAACTCAAACCCTAAACCCTAGCTCCAGCAACAACTCAAACCCAAACCTAACTCCAGCCACAACCCAAACCCTAAACCCTAGCTCCAGCAATAACTCAAAGCCAAACCTAACTCCAGCCACAACCCAAACCCTAAACCCTAGCTCCAGCAACAACTCAAACCCAAACCTAACTCCATCCACAACCCAAACCCTAAACCCTAGCTCCAGCAACAACTCAAACCCAAACCTAACTCCAGCCACAACCCAAACCCTAAACCCTAGCTCCAGCAACAACCCAAACCCAAACCTAACTCCAGCCACAACCCTAACCCTAGCTCCAGCTATAGCCACAACCCTAAACATAGCTCCAGCTCCAGCCACAACCCAAACCCTAACCCTAGCTCCAGCAACAACTCAAACCCAAACCTAACTCCAGCCACAACCCAAACCCTAAACCCTAGCTCCAGCAACAACTCAAACCCAAACCTAACTCCAGCCACAACCCAAACCCTAAACCCTAGCTCCAGCAACAACTCAAACCCAAACCTAACTCCAGCCACAACCCAAACCCTAAACCCTAGCTCCAGCAACAACTCAAAGCCAAACCTAACTCCAGCCACAACCCAAACCCTAAACCCTAGCTCCAGCAACAACTCAAACCCAAACCTAACTCCATCCACAACCCAAACCCTAAACCCTAGCTCCAGCAACAACTCAAACCCAAACCTAACTCCAGCCACAACCCAAACCCTAAACCCTAGCTCCAGCAACAACTCAAAGCCAAACCTAACTCCAGCCACAACCCAAACCCTAAACCCTAGCTCCAGCAACAACTCAAAGCCAAACCTAACTCCAGCCACAACCCAAACCCTAAACCCTAGCTCCAGCAACAACTCAAACCCAAACCTAACTCCATCCACAACCCAAACCCTAAACCCTAGCTCCAGCAACAACTCAAACCCAAACCTAACTCCATCCACAACCCAAACCTAAACCCTAGCTCCAGTAACAACTCAAACCCAAACCTAACTCCAGCCACAACCCAAACCCTAAACCCTAGCTCCTGCAACAACTCAAAGCCAAACCTAACTCCATCCACAACCCAAACCCTAAACCCTAACTCCAGCAACAACTCAAAGCCAAACCTAACTCCAGCCACAACCCAAACCCTAAACCCTAGCTCCAGCAACAACTCAAACCCAAACCTAACTCCAGCCACAACCCAAACCCTAAACTCTAGCTCCAGCCACAACCCAAACCCTAAACCCTAGCTCCAGCAACAACTCAAACCCAAACCTAACTCCAGCCACAACCCAAACCCTAAACCCTAGCTCCAGCAACAACTGAAACCCTAAACCCTAGCTCCAGCAACAACTCAAACCCTAAACCCTACCTCCAGCAACAACTCAAACCCTAAACCCTAGCTCCAGCAACAACTCAAACCCAAACCTAACTCCAGCCACAACCCAAACCCTAAACCCTAGCTCCAGCAACAACTCAAACCCAAACCTAACTCCATCCACAACCCAAACCCTAAACCCTAGCTCCAGCAACAACTCAAACCCAAACCTAACTCCAGCCACAACCCAAACCCTAAACCCTAGCTCCAGCAACAACTCAAAGCCAAATCTAACTCCAGCCACAACCCAAACCCTAAACCCTAGCTCCAGCAACAACTCAAACCCAAACCTAACTCCATCCACAACCCAAACCCTAAACCCTAGCTCCAGCAACAACTCAAACCCAAATCTAACTCCATCCACAACCCAAACCCTAAACCCTAGCTCCAGCAACAACTCAAACCCAAACCTAACTCCAGCCACAACCCAAACCCGAAACCCTAGCTCCAGCAACAACTCAAACCCAAACCTAACTCCAGCCACAACCCAAACCCTAAACCCTAGCTCCTGCAACAACTCAAAGCCAAACCTAACTCCATCCACAACCCAAACCCTAAACCCTAGCTCCAGCAACAACTCAAACCCAAGCCTAACTCCAGCCACAACCCAAGCCCTAAACCCTAGCTCCAGCAACAACTCAAACCCAAACCTAACTCCAGCCACAACCCAAACCCTAAATCCTAGCTCCAGCAACAACTCAAACCCTAAACCCTAGCTCCAGCAACAACTCAAACCCTAAACCCTAACTCCAGCAACAACTCAAACCCAAACCTAACTCCAGCCACAACCCAAACCCTAAACCCTAGCTCCAGCAATAACTCAAAGCCAAACCTAACTCCAGCCACAACCCAAACCCTAAACCCTAGCTCCAGCAACAACTCAAACCCAAACCTAACTCCATCCACAACCCAAACCCTAAACCCTAGCTCCAGCAACAACTCAAACCCAAACCTAACTCCAGCCACAACCCAAACCCTAAACCCTAGCTCCAGCAACAACCCAAACCCAAACCTAACTCCAGCCACAACCCTAACCCTAGCTCCAGCTATAGCCACAACCCTAAACATAGCTCCAGCTCCAGCCACAACCCAAACCCTAAACCCTAGCTCCAGCAACAACTCAAACCCAAACCTAACTCCAGCCACAACCCAAACCCTAAACCCTAGCTCCAGCAACAACTCAAACCCAAACCTAACTCCAGCCACAACCCAAACCCTAAACCCTAGCTCCAGCAACAACTCAAACCCAAACCTAACTCCAGCCACAACCCAAACCCTAAACCCTAGCTCCAGCAACAACTCAAAGCCAAACCTAACTCCAGCCACAACCCAAACCCTAAACCCTAGCTCCAGCAACAACTCAAACCCAAACCTAACTCCATCCACAACCCAAACCCTAAACCCTAGCTCCAGCAACAACTCAAACCCAAACCTAACTCCAGCCACAACCCAAACCCTAAACCCTAGCTCCAGCAACAACCCAAACCCAAACCTAACTCCAGCCACAACCCTAACCCTAGCTCCAGCTCTAGCCACAACCCTAAACATAGCTCCAGCTCCAGCCACAACCCAAACCCTAAACCCTAGCTCCAGCAACAACTCAAACCCAAACCGAACTCCAGCCACAACCCAAACCCTAAACCCTAGCTCCAGCAACAACTCAAACCCAAACCTAACTCCAGCCACAACCCAAACCCTAAACCCTAGCTCCAGCAACAACTCAAACCCAAACCTAACTCCAGCCACAACCCAAACCCTAAACCCTAGCTCCAGCAACAACTCAAAGCCAAACCTAACTCCAGCCACAACCCAAACCCTAAACCCTAGCTCCAGCAACAACTCAAACCCAAACCTAACTCCATCCACAACCCAAACCCTAAACCCTAGCTCCAGCAACAACTCAAACCCAAACCTAACTCCAGCCACAACCCAAACCCTAAACCCTAGCTCCAGCAACAACTCAAAGCCAAACCTAACTCCAGCCACAACCCAAACCCTAAACCCTAGCTCCAGCAACAACTCAAAGCCAAACCTAACTCCAGCCACAACCCAAACCCTAAACCCTAGCTCCAGCAACAACTCAAACCCAAACCTAACTCCATCCACAACCCAAACCCTAAACCCTAGCTCCAGCAACAACTCAAACCCAAACCTAACTCCATCCACAACCCAAACCTAAACCCTAGCTCCAGTAACAACTCAAACCCAAACCTAACTCCAGCCACAACCCAAACCCTAAACCCTAGCTCCTGCAACAACTCAAAGCCAAACCTAACTCCATCCACAACCCAAACCCTAAACCCTAACTCCAGCAACAACTCAAAGCCAAACCTAACTCCAGCCACAACCCAAACCCTAAACCCTAGCTCCAGCAACAACTCAAACCCAAACCTAACTCCAGCCACAACCCAAACCCTAAACTCTAGCTCCAGCCACAACCCAAACCCTAAACCCTAGCTCCAGCAACAACTCAAACCCAAACCTAACTCCAGCCACAACCCAAACCCTAAACCCTAGCTCCAGCAACAACTGAAACCCTAAACCCTAGCTCCAGCAACAACTCAAACCCTAAACCCTACCTCCAGCAACAACTCAAACCCTAAACCCTAGCTCCAGCAACAACTCAAACCCAAACCTAACTCCAGCCACAACCCAAACCCTAAACCCTAGCTCCAGCAACAACTCAAACCCAAACCTAACTCCATCCACAACCCAAACCCTAAACCCTAGCTCCAGCAACAACTCAAACCCAAACCTAACTCCAGCCACAACCCAAACCCTAAACCCTAGCTCCAGCAACAACTCAAAGCCAAATCTAACTCCAGCCACAACCCAAACCCTAAACCCTAGCTCCAGCAACAACTCAAACCCAAACCTAACTCCATCCACAACCCAAACCCTAAACCCTAGCTCCAGCAACAACTCAAACCCAAATCTAACTCCATCCACAACCCAAACCCTAAACCCTAGCTCCAGCAACAACTCAAACCCAAACCTAACTCCAGCCACAACCCAAACCCGAAACCCTAGCTCCAGCAACAACTCAAACCCAAACCTAACTCCAGCCACAACCCAAACCCTAAACCCTAGCTCCAGCAACAACTCAAACCCAAACCTAACTCCAGCCACAACCCAAACCCTAAACCCTAGCTCCAGCAACAACTCAAACCCAAGCCTAACTCCAGCCACAACCCAAGCCCTAAACCCTAGCTCCAGCAACAACTCAAACCCAAACCTAACTCCAGCCACAACCCAAACCCTAAACCCTAGCTCCAGCCACAACCCAAACCCTAAACCCTAGCTCCAGCAACAACTCAAACCCAAAACCTAACTCCAGCCACAACCCCAAACCCTAAATCCTAGCTCCAGCAACAACTCAAACCCCTAAACCCTAGCTCAGCAACAACTCAAACCCTAAACCCTAACTCCAGCAACAACTCAAACCCTAAACCCTAGCTCCAGGCAACAACTCAAACCCTAAACCCTAGCTCCAGCAACAACTCAAACCCTAACCCTAGCTCCAGCAAACAACTCAAACCCTAACCCTAGCTCCAGCAACAACTCAAACCCAAACCTAACTCCAGCCACAAACCCAAACCCTAAACCCTAGCTCCAGCAACAACTCAAACCCAAACCTAACTCCAGCCACAACCCAAACCCTAAACCCTAGCTCCAGCAATAACTCAAAGCCAAACCTAACTCCAGCCACAACCCAAACCCTAAACCCTAGCTCCAGCAACAACTCAAACGCCAAACCTAACTCCATCCACAACCCAAACCCTAAACCCTAGCTCCCAGCAACACTCAAACCCAAACCTAACTCCAGCCACAACCCAAACCCTAAACCCTAGCTCCAGCAACAACCCAAACCGCAAACCTAACTCCAGCCACAACCCTAACCCTAGCTCCAGCTATAGCCACAACCCTAAACATAGCTCCAGCTCCAGCCACAACCCAAACCCTAAACCCTAGCTCCAGCAACAACTCAAACCCAAACCTAACTCCAGCCACAACCCAAACCCTAAACCCTAGCTCCAGCAACAACTCAAACCCAAACCTAACTCCAGCCACAACCCAAACCCTAAACCCTAGCTCCAGCAACAACTCAAACCCAAACCTAACTCCAGCCACAACCCAAACCCTAAACCCTAGCTCCAGCAACAACTCAAAGCCAAACCTAACTCCAGCCACAACCCAAACCCTAAACCCTAGCTCCAGCAACAACTCAAACCCAAACTAACTCCATCCACAACCCAAACCCTAAACCCTAGCTCCAGCAACAACTCAAACCCAAACCTAACTCCAGCCACAACCCAAACCCTAAACCCTAGCTCCAGCAACAACCCAAACCCAAACCTAACTCCAGCCACAACCCTAACCCTAGCTCCAGCTCTAGCCACAACCCTAAACATAGCTCCAGCTCCAGCCACAACCCAAACCCTAAACCCTAGCTCCAGCAACAACTCAAACCCAAACCTAACTCCAGCCACAACCCAAACCCTAAACCCTAGCTCCAGCAACAACTCAAACCCAAACCTAACTCCAGCCACAACCCAAACCCTAAACCCTAGCTCCAGCAACAACTCAAACCCAAACCTAACTCCAGCCACAACCCCAAACCCTAAACCCTAGCTCCAGCAACAACTCAAAGCCAAACCTAACTCCAGCCACAACCCAAACCCTAAACCCTAGCTCCAGCAACAACTCAAACCCAAACCTAACTCCATCCACAACCCAAACCCTAAACCCTAGCTCCAGCAACAACTCAAACCCAAACCTAACTCCAGCCACAACCCAAACCCTAAACCCTAGCTCCAGCAACAACTCAAAGCCAAACCTAACTCCAGCCACAACCCAAACCCTAAACCCTAGCTCCAGCAACAACTCAAAGCCAAACCTAACTCCAGCCACAACCCAAACCCTAAACCCTAGCTCCAGCAACAACTCAAACCCAAACCTAAACTCCATCCACAACCCAAACCCTAAACCCTAGCTCCAGCAACAACTCAAACCCAAACCTAACTCCATCCACAACCCAAACCTAAACCCTAGCTCCAGTAACAACTCAAACCCAAACCTAACTCCCAGCCACAACCCAAACCCTAAACCCTAGCTCCTGCAACAACTCAAAGCCAAACCTAACTCCATCCACAACCCAAACCCTAAACCCTAACTCCAGCAACAACTCAAAGCCAAACCTAACTCCAGCCACAACCCAAACCCTAAACCCTAGCTCCAGCAACAACTCAAACCCAAACCTAACTCCAGCCACAACCCAAACCCTAAACTCTAGCTCCAGCCACAACCCAAACCCTAAACCCTAGCTCCAGCAACAACTCAAACCCAAACCTAACTCCAGCCACAACCCAAACCCTAAACCCTAGCTCCAGCAACAACTGAAACCCTAAACCCTAGCTCCAGCAACAACTCAAACCCTAAACCCTACCTCCAGCAACAACTCAAACCCTAAACCCTAGCTCCAGCAACAACTCAAACCCAAACCTAACTCCAGCCACAACCCAAACCCTAAACCCTAGCTGCCGCAAACAACTCAACCCAAACCTAACTCCATCCACAACCCAAACCCTAAACCCTAGCTCCAGCAACAACTCAAACCCAAACCTAACTCCAGCCACAACCCAAACCCTAAACCCTAGCTCCAGCAACAACTCAAAGCCAAATCTAACTCCAGCCACAACCCAAACCCTAAACCCTAGCTCCAGCAACAACTCAACCCAAACCTAACTCCATCCACAACCCAAACCCTAAACCCTAGCTCCAGCAACAACTCAAACCCAAATCTAACTCCATCCAACAACCCAAACCCTAAACCCTAGCTCCAGCAACAACTCAACCCAAACCTAACCTTCAGCCACAACCCAAACCCGAAACCCTAGCTCCAGCAACAACTCAAACCCAAACCTAACTCCAGCCACAACCCAAACCCTAAACCCTAGCTCCAGCAACAACTCAAACCCAAACCTAACTCCAGCCACAACCCAAACCCTAAACCCTAGCTCCAGCAACAACTCAAACCCAAGCCTAACTCCAGCCACAACCCAAGCCCTAAACCCTAGCTCCAGCAACAACTCAAACCCAAACCTAACTCCAGCCACAACCCAAACCCTAAACCCTAGCTCCAGCCACAACCCAAACCCTAACCCTAGCTCCAGCAACAACTCAAACCCAAACCCTAACTCCAGCCCACAACCCCAAACCCTAAATCCTAGCTCCAGCAACAAACTCAAACCCTAAACCCTAGCTCCAGCAACAACTCAAACCCTAAACCCTAACTCCAGCAACAACTCAAACCCAAACCTAACTCCAGCCACAACCCAAACCCTAAACCCTAGCTCCAGCAATAACTCAAAGCCAAAACCTAACTCCAGCCACAACCCAAACCCTAAACCCTAGCTCCAGCAACAACTCAAACCCAAACCTAACTCCATCCACAACCCAAACCCTAAACCCTAGCTCCAGCAACAACTCAAACCCAAACCTAACTCCAGCCACAACCCAAACCCTAAACCCTAGCTCCAGCAACAACCCAAACCCACACCTAACTCCAGCCACAACCCTAACCCTAGCTCCAGCTCTAGCCACAACCCTAAACATAGCTCCAGCTCCAGCCACAACCCAAACCCTAAACCCTAGCTCCAGCAACAACTCAAACCCAAACCTAACTCCAGCCACAACCCAAACCCTAAACCCTAGCTCCAGCAACAACTCAAACCCAAACCTAACTCCAGCCACAACCCAAACCCTAAACCCTAGCTCCAGCAACAACTCAAACCCAAACCTAACTCCAGCCACAACCCAAACCCTAAACCCTAGCTCCAGCAACACTCAAAGCCAAAACCTAACTCCAGCCACAACCCAAACCCTAAACCCTAGCTCCAGCAACAACTCAAACCCAAACCTAACTCCATCCACAACCCAAACCCTAAACCCTAGCTCCAGCAAACAACTCAAACCCAAACCTAACTCCAGCCACAAACCCAAACCCTTAAACCCTAGCTCCAGCAACAACTCAAAGCCAAACCTAACTCCAGCCACAACCCAAACCCTAAACCCTAGCTCCAGCAACAACTCAAACCCAAACCTAACTCCAGCCACAACCCAAACCCTAAACCCTAGCTCCAGCAACAACTCAAACCCAAACCTAACTCCAGCCACAACCCAAACCCTAAACCCTAGCTCCAGCAACAACTCAAACCCAAACCTAACTCCATCCACAACCCAAACCTAAACCCTAGCTCCAGCAACAACTCAAACCCAAACCTAACTCCAGCCACAACCCAAACCCTAAACCCTAGCTCCAGCAACAACTCAAACCAAAACCTAACTCCATCCACAACCCAAACCCTAAACCCTAGCTCCAGCAACAACTCAAAGCCAAACCTAACTCCAGCCACAACCCAAACCCTAAACCCTAGCTCCAGCAACAACTCAAACCCAAACCTAACTCCAGCCACAACCCAAACCCTAAACTCTAGCTCCAGCCACAACCCAAACCCAAACCCTAGCTCCAGCAACAACTCAAACCCAAACCTAACTCCAGCCACAACCCAAACCCTAAACCCTAGCTCCAGCAACAACTCAAACCCTAAACCCTAGCTCCAGCAACAACTCAAACCTAAACCCTACCTCCAGCAACAACTCAAACCCTAAACCCTAGCTCCAGCAACAACTCAAACCCAAACCTAACTCCAGCCACAACCCAAACCCTAAACCCTAGCTCCAGCAACAACTCAAACCCAAACCTAACTCCAGCCACAACCCAAACCCTAAACCCTAGCTCCAGCAACAACTCAAACCCAAACCTAACTCCAGCCACAACCCAAACCCTAAACCCTAGCTCCAGCAACAACTCAAACCCAAACCTAACTCCAGCCACAACCCAAACCCTAAACCCTAGCTCCAGCAACAACTCAAACCCAAACCTAACTCCAGCCACAACCCAAACCCTAAACCCTAGCTCCAGCAACAACTCAAACCCAAACCTAACTCCATCCACAACCCAAACCCTAAACCCTAGCTCCAGCAACAACTCAAACCCAAACCTAACTCCAGCCACAACCCAAACCCTAAACCCTAGCTCCAGCAACAACTCAAACCCAAACCTAACTCCAGCCACAACCCAAACCCTAAACCCTAGCTCCAGCAACAACTCAAACCCAAACCTAACTCCAGCCACAACCCAAACCCTAAACCCTAGCTCCAGCAACAACTCAAACCCAAACCTAACTCCAGCCACAACCCAAACCCTAAACCCTAGCTCCAGCAACAACTCAAACCCAAACCTAACTCCAGCCACAACCCAAACCCTAAACCCTAGCTCCAGCCAACAACCCAAACCCTAAACCCTAGCTCCAGCAACAACTCAAACCCAAACCTAACTCCAGCCACAACCCAAACCCTAAACCTAGCTCCAGCAACAACTCAAACCCAAACCCTAACTCCAGCAACAACCCAAACCCTAAACCCTAACTCCAGCAACAACTCAAACCCTAAACCCTAGCTCCAGCAACAACCCAAACCCTAAACCCTAGCTCCAGCAACAACTCAAACCCAAACCCTAACTCCAGCCACAACCCAAACCCTAAACCCTAGCTCCAGCAACAACTCAAACCCAAACCTAACTCCAGCCACAACCCAAACCCTAAACCCTAGCTCCAGCAACAACTCAAACCCAAACCTAACTCCAGCCACAACCCAAACCCTAAACCCTAGCTCCAGCAACAACTCAAACCCAAACCTAACTCCAGCCACAACCCAAACCCTAAACCCTAGCTCCAGCAACAACTCAAACCCAAACCTAACTCCAGCCACAACCCAAACCCTAAACCCTAGCTCCAAGCAACCAACTCAAACCCAAAACCTAACTCCAGCACAACCCAAACCCTAAATCTAGCTCCAGCCAACAACCCAAACCCTAAACCCTAGCTCCAAGCAACAACTCAAAGCCAAACCTAACTCCAGCCACAACCCAAACCCTAAACCCTTAGCTCCAGCAACAACTCAAACCCAAACCTAACTCCAGCCACAACCCAACCCTAAACCCTAGCTCCAGACAAACAACTCAAACCCAAACCTAACTCCAGCCACAACCCAAAACTCCTAAACCCTAGCTCCAGCAACAACTCAAACCCTAAACCATAGCTCCAGCAACAACTCAAACACTAAAACCCCTACACTCCAGCAAACATCTCAAACCCTAATCCCATAGCTCCAGCAACAACCTCAAACCCAAACCTAACTCCAAGCCACAACCCAAACCCTAACCCTAGCTCCAGTCCAAGCAAACTCAAACCCAAAACCTAACTCCATTCCAACCACCCAAACCCTAAACCCTAGCTCCAGCAACAACTCAAACCCAAACCCTAACTCCATCCACAACCCAACCCCTAAACCCTAGCTCCAGCAACAACTTCAAACCCAATCGAACTCCATCCACAACCAAACCCTAAACCCCTAGCTCCAGCAACAACTCAACCCAAACCTAACTCCAGCCACAACCCAAACCCTAACAACCTAGCTCCAGCAACAACTCAAACCCAAACCTAACTCCAGCCACAACCCAACCCTAAACCCTAGCTCCAGCAACAACTCAAACCCTAAACCCTAGCGTCCAGCAACAACTCAAACCCTAAACCCTACCTCCAGCAACAACTCAAACCCTAAACCCTAGCTCCAGCAACAACTCAAACCCAAACCTAAACTCCAGCCACAACCCAAACCTAAACCCTAGCTCCAGCAACAACTCAAACCCAAACCTAACTCCATCCACAACCCAAACCCTAAACCCTAGCTCCAGCAACAACTCAAACCCAAACCTAACTCCAGCCCACAAACCAAACCCTAAACCCTAGCTCCAGCAACAACTCAAAGCCAAATCTAACTCCAAGCCACAACCCAAACCCTAAACCCTAGCTCCAGCAACAACTCAAACCCAAACCTAACTCCATCCACAACCCAAACCCTAAACCCTAGCTCCAGCAACAACTCAAACCCAAATCTAACTCCATCCACAACCCAAACCCTAAACCCCTAGCTCCAGCAACAACTCAAACCCAAAACTAACTCCAGCCACAACCCAAACCCTAAACCCTAGCTCCAGCAACAACTCAACCCAAACCTAACTCCAGCCACAACCCAAACCCTAAACCCTAGCTCCAGCAACAACTCCAAACCCAAACCTAACTCCAGCCACAACCCAAACCCTAAACCCTAGCTCCAAGCAACAACTCAAACCCAAACCTAACTCCATCCACAACCCAAACCCTAAACCCTAGCTCCAGCAAACAACTCAAACCCAAACCTAACTCCAGCCACAACCCAAACCCTAAACCCTAGCTCCAGCAACAACTCAAAGCCAAATCTAACTCCAGCCACAACCCAAACCCTAAACCCTAGCTCCAGCAACAACTCAAACCCAAACCTAACTCCATCCACAACCCAAACCCTAAACCCTAGCTCCAGCAACAACTCAAACCCAAATCTAACTCCATCCACAACCCAAACCCTAAACCCTAGCTCCAGCAACAACTCAAACCCAAACCTAACTCCAGCCACAACCCAAACCCTAAACCCTAGCTCCAGCAACAACTCAAACCCAAACCTAACTCCAGCCACAACCCAAACCCTAAACCCTAGCTCCAGCAACAACTCAAACCCAAACCTAACTCCAGCCACAACCCAAACCCTAAACCCTAGCTCCAGCAACAACTCAAACCCAAGCCTAACTCCAGCCACAACCCAAGCCCTAAACCCTAGCTCCAGCACCAACTCAAAACCCAAACCTAACTCCAGCCACAACCCAAACCCTAAACCCTAGCTCCAGCCACAACCCAAACCCTAAACCCTAGCTCCAGCAACAACTCAAACCCAAACCTAACTCCAGCCACAACCCAAACCCTAAACCCTAGCTCCAGCAACAACTCAACCCAAGCCTAACTCCAGCCACAACCCAAGCCCTAAACCCTAGCTCCAGCAACAACTCAAACCCAAACCTAACTCCAGCCACAACCCAAACCCTAAACCCTAGCTCCAGCCACAACCCAAACCCTAAACCCTAGCTCCAGCAACAACTCAAACCCAAACCTAACTCCAGCCCACAACCCAAACCCTAAATCCTAGCTCCAGCAACAACTCAGACCCTAAACCCTAGCTCCAGCAACAACTCAAACCCTAAACCCTAACTCCAGCAACAACTCAAACCCTAAACCCTAGCTCCAGCAACAACTCAAACCCTAAACCCTAGCTCCAGCAACAACTCAAACCCTAAACCCTAGCTCCAGCAACAACTCAAACCCTAAACCCTAGCTCCAGCAACAACTCAAACCCTAAACCCTAGCTCCAGCAACAACCTCAAACCCAAACCTAACTCCAGCCACAACCCAAACCCTAAACCCTAGCTCCAGCAACAACTCAAACCCAAACCTAACTCCAGCCACAACCCAAACCCTAAACCCTAGCTCCAGCAACAACTCAAACCCAAACCTAACTCCAGCCACAACCCAAACCCTAAACCCTAGCTCCAGCAACAACTCAAACCCAAACCTAACTCCAGCCACAACCCAAACCCTAAACCCTAGCTCCAGCAACAACTCAAAGCCAAACCTAACTCCAGCCACAACCCAAACCCTAAACCCTAGCTCCAGCAACAACTCAAACCCAAACCTAACTCCATCCACAACCCAAACCCTAAACCCTAGCTCCAGCAACAACTCAAACCCAAACCTAACTCCAGCCACAACCCAAACCCTAAACCCTAGCTCCAGCAACAACTCAAAGCCAAACCTAACTCCAGCCACAACCCAAACCCTAAACCCTAGCTCCAGCAACAACTCAAAGCCAAACCTAACTCCAGCCACAACCCAAACCCTAAACCCTAGCTCCAGCAACAACTCAAACCCAAACCTAACTCCATCCACAACCCAAACCCTAAACCCTAGCTCCAGCAACAACTCAAACCCAAACCTAACTCCATCCACAACCCAAACCTAAACCCTAGCTCCAGTAACAACTCAAACCCAAACCTAACTCCAGCCACAACCCAAACCCTAAACCCTAGCTCCTGCAACAACTCAAAGCCAAACCTAACTCCATCCACAACCCAAACCCTAAACCCTAACTCCAGCAACAACTCAAAGCCAAACCTAACTCCAGCCACAACCCAAACCCTAAACCCTAGCTCCAGCAACAACTCAAACCCAAACCTAACTCCAGCCACAACCCAAACCCTAAACTCTAGCTCCAGCCACAACCCAAACCCTAAACCCTAGCTCCAGCAACAACTCAAACCCAAACCTAACTCCAGCCACAACCCAAACCCTAAACCCTAGCTCCAGCAACAACTGAAACCCTAAACCCTAGCTCCAGCAACAACTCAAACCCTAAACCCTACCTCCAGCAACAACTCAAACCCTAAACCCTAGCTCCAGCAACAACTCAAACCCAAACCTAACTCCAGCCACAACCCAAACCCTAAACCCTAGCTCCAGCAACAACTCAAACCCAAACCTAACTCCATCCACAACCCAAACCCTAAACCCTAGCTCCAGCAACAACTCAAACCCAAACCTAACTCCAGCCACAACCCAAACCCTAAACCCTAGCTCCAGCAACAACTCAAAGCCAAATCTAACTCCAGCCACAACCCAAACCCTAAACCCTAGCTCCAGCAACAACTCAAACCCAAACCTAACTCCATCCACAACCCAAACCCTAAACCCTAGCTCCAGCAACAACTCAAACCCAAATCTAACTCCATCCACAACCCAAACCCTAAACCCTAGCTCCAGCAACAACTCAAACCCAACCTAACTCCAGCCACAACCCAAACCCGAAACCCTAGCTCCAGCAACAACTCAAACCCAAACCTAACTCCAGCCACAACCCAAACCCTAAACCCTAGCTCCAGCAACAACTCAAACCCAAACCTAACTCCAGCCACAACCCAAACCCTAAACCCTAGCTCCAGCAACAACTCAAACCCAAGCCTAACTCCAGCCACAACCCAAGCCCTAAACCCTAGCTCCAGCAACAACTCAAACCCAAACCTAACTCCAGCCACAACCCAAACCCTAAACCCTAGCTCCAGCCACAACCCAAACCCTAAACCCTAGCTCCAGCAACAACTCAAACCCAAACCTAACTCCAGCCACAACCCAAACCCTAAATCCTAGCTCCAGCAACAACTCAACCCTAAACCCTAGCTCCAGCAACAACTCAAACCCTAAACCCTAACTCCAGCAACAACTCAAACCCTAAACCCCTAGCTCCAGCAACAACTCAAACCCTAAACCCTAGCTCCAGCAACAACTCAAACCCTAAACCCTAGCTCCAGCAACAAACTCAAACCCTAAACCCTAGCTCCAGCAACAACTCAAACCCCAAACCTAACTCCAGCCACAACCCAAACCCTAAACCCTAGCTCCAGCAACAACTCAAACCCAAACCTAACTCCAGCCACAACCCAAACCCTAAACCCTAGCTCCAGCAACAACTCAAAGCCAAACTAACTCCAGCCACAACCCAAACCCTAAACCCTAGCTCCAGCAACAACTCAAACCCAAACCTAACTCCAGCCACAACCCAAACCCTAAACCCTAGCTCCAGCAACAACTCAAACCCAAACCTAAACTCCAGCCACAACCCAAACCCTAAACTCTAGCTCCAGCCACAACCCAAACCCTAAACCCTAGCTCCAGCAACAACTCAAAGCCAAACCTAACTCCAGCCACAACCCAAACCCTAAACCCTAGCTCCAGCAACAACTCAAACCCAAACCTAACTCCAGCCACAACCCAAACCCTAAACCCTAGCTCCAGCAACAACTCAAACCCAAACCTAACTCCAGCCACAACCCAAACCCTAAACCCTAGCTCCAGCAACAACTCAAACCCTAAACCCTAGCTCCAGCAACAACTCAAACACTAAACCCTACCTCCAGCAACATCTCAACCCTAATCCCTAGCTCCAGCAACAACTCAAACCCAAACCCTAACTCCAGCCACAACCCAAACCCTAAACCCTAGCTCCAGCAACAACTCAAACCCAAACCTAACTCCATCCACAACCCAAACCCTAAACCCTAGCTCCAGCAACAACTCAAACCCAAACCTAACTCCATCCACAACCCAAACCCTAAACCCTAGCTCCAGCAACAACTCAAACCCAAATCTAACTCCATCCACAACCCAAACCCTAAACCCTAGCTCCAGCAACAACTCAAACCCAAACCTAACTCCAGCCACAACCCAAACCCTAAACCCTAGCTCCAGCAACAACTCAAACCCAAACCTAACTCCAGCCACAACCCAAACCCTAAACCCTAGCTCCAGCAACAACTCAAACCCTAAACCCTAGCTCCAGCAACAACTCAAACCCTAAACCCTACCTCCAGCAACAACTCAAACCCTAAACCCTAGCTCCAGCAACAACTCAAACCCAAACCTAACTCCAGCCACAACCCAAACCCTAAACCCTAGCTCCAGCAACAACTCAAACCCAAACCTAACTCCATCCACAACCCAAACCCTAAACCCTAGCTCCAGCAACAACTCAAACCCAAACCTAACTCCAGCCACAAACCAAACCCTAAACCCTAGCTCCAGCAACAACTCAAAGCCAAATCTAACTCCAGCCACAACCCAAACCCTAAACCCTAGCTCCAGCAACAACTCAAACCCAAACCTAACTCCATCCACAACCCAAACCCTAAACCCTAGCTCCAGCAACAACTCAAACCCAAATCTAACTCCATCCACAACCCAAACCCTAAACCCTAGCTCCAGCAACAACTCAAACCCAAAACTAACTCCAGCCACAACCCAAACCCTAAACCCTAGCTCCAGCAACAACTCAAACCCAAACCTAACTCCAGCCACAACCCAAACCCTAAACCCTAGCTCCAGCAACAACTCAAACCCAAACCTAACTCCAGCCACAACCCAAACCCTAAACCCTAGCTCCAGCAACAACTCAAACCCAAACCTAACTCCATCCACAACCCAAACCCTAAACCCTAGCTCCAGCAACAACTCAAACCCAAACCTAACTCCAGCCACAACCCAAACCCTAAACCCTAGCTCCAGCAACAACTCAAAGCCAAATCTAACTCCAGCCACAACCCAAACCCTAAACCCTAGCTCCAGCAACAACTCAAACCCAAACCTAACTCCATCCACAACCCAAACCCTAAACCCTAGCTCCAGCAACAACTCAAACCCAAATCTAACTCCATCCACAACCCAAACCCTAAACCCTAGCTCCAGCAACAACTCAAACCCAAACCTAACTCCAGCCACAACCCAAACCCTAAACCCTAGCTCCAGCAACAACTCAAACCCAAACCTAACTCCAGCCACAACCCAAACCCTAAACCCTAGCTCCAGCAACAACTCAAACCCAAACCTAACTCCAGCCACAACCCAAACCCTAAACCCTAGCTCCAGCAACAACTCAAACCCAAGCCTAACTCCAGCCACAACCCAAGCCCTAAACCCTAGCTCCAGCAACAACTCAAACCCAAACCTAACTCCAGCCACAACCCAACCCTAAACCCTAGCTCCAGCCACAACCCAAACCCTAAACCCTAGCTCCAGCAACAACTCAAACCCAAACCTAACTCCAGCCACAACCCAAACCCTAAACCCTAGCTCCAGCAAACAACTCAAACCCAAGCCTAACTCCAGCCACAACCCAAGCCCTAAACCCTAGCTCCAGCAACAACTCAAACCCAAACCTAACTCCAGCCACAACCCAAACCCTAAACCCTAGCTCCAGCCACAACCCAAACCCTAAACCCTAGCTCCAGCAACAACTCAAACCCAAACCTAACTCCAGCCACAACCCAAACCCTAAATCCTAGCTCCAGCAACAACTCAGACCCTAAACCCTAGCTCCAGCAACAACTCAAACCCTAAACCCTAACTCCAGCAACAACTCAAACCCTAAACCCTAGCTCCAGCAACAACTCAAACCCTAAACCCTAGCTCCAGCAACAACTCAACCCTAAACCCTAGCTAAAGCAACAACTCAAACCCTAAACCCTAGCTCCAGCAACAACTCAAACCCTAAACCCTAGCTCCAGCAACAACTCAAACCCAAACCTAACTCCAGCCACAACCCAAACCCTAAACCCTAGCTCCAGCAACAACTCAAACCCAAACCTAACTCCAGCCACAACCCAAACCCTAAACCCTAGCTCCAGCAATAACTCAAAGCCAAACCTAACTCCAGCCACAACCCAAACCCTAAACCCTAGCTCCAGCAACAACTCAAACCCAAACCTAACTCCATCCACAACCCAAACCCTAAACCCTAGCTCCAGCAACAACTCAAACCCAAACCTAACTCCAGCCACAACCCAAACCCTAAACCCTAGCTCCAGCAACAACCCAAACCCAAACCTAACTCCAGCCACAACCCTAACCCTAGCTCCAGCTCTAGCCACAACCCTAAACATAGCTCCAGCTCCAGCCACAACCCAAACCCTAACCCTAGCTCCAGCAACAACTCAAACCCAAACCTAACTCCAGCCACAACCCAAACCCTAAACCCTAGCTCCAGCAACAACTCAAACCCAAACCTAACTCCAGCCACAACCCAAACCCTAAACCCTAGCTCCAGCAACAACTCAAACCCAAACCTAACTCCAGCCACAACCCAAACCCTAAACCCTAGCTCCAGCAACAACTCAAAGCCAAACCTAACTCCAGCCACAACCCAAACCCTAAACCCTAGCTCCAGCAACAACTCAAACCCAAACCTAACTCCATCCACAACCCAAACCCTAAACCCTAGCTCCAGCAACAACTCAAACCCAAACCTAACTCCAGCCACAACCCAAACCCTAAACCCTAGCTCCAGCAACAACCCAAACCCAAACCTAACTCCAGCCACAACCCTAACCCTAGCTCCAGCTCTAGCCACAACCCTAAACATAGCTCCAGCTCCAGCCACAACCCAAACCCTAAACCCTAGCTCCAGCAACAACTCAAACCCAAACCTAACTCCAGCCACAACCCAAACCCTAAACCCTAGCTCCAGCAACAACTCAAACCCAAACCTAACTCCAGCCACAACCCAAACCCTAAACCCTAGCTCCAGCAACAACTCAAACCCAAACCTAACTCCAGCCACAACCCAAGCCCTAAACCCTAGCTCCAGCAACAACTCAAACCCAAACCTAACTCCAGCCACAACCCAAACCCTAAACCCTAGCTCCAGCCACAACCCAAACCCTAAACCCTAGCTCCAGCAACAACTCAAACCCAAACCTAACTCCAGCCACAACCCAAACCCTAAATCCTAGCTCCAGCAACAACTCAGACCCTAAACCCTAGCTCCAGCAACAACTCAAACCCTAAACCCTAACTCCAGCAACAACTCAAACCCTAAACCCTAGCTCCAGCAACAACTCAAACCCTAAACCCTAGCTCCAGCAACAACTCAAACCCTAAACCCTAGCTCCAGCAACAACTCAAACCCTAAACCCTAGCTCCAGCAACAACTCAAACCCTAAACCCTAGCTCCAGCAACAACTCAAACCCAAACCTAACTCCAGCCACAACCCAAACCCTAAACCCTAGCTCCAGCAACAACTCAAACCCAAACCTAACTCCAGCCACAACCCAAACCCTAAACCCTAGCTCCAGCAATAACTCAAAGCCAAACCTAACTCCAGCCACAACCCAAACCCTAAACCCTAGCTCCAGCAACAACTCAAACCCAAACCTAACTCCATCCACAACCCAAACCCTAAACCCTAGCTCCAGCAACAACTCAAACCCCAAACCTAACTCCAGCCACAACCCAAACCCTAAACCCTAGCTCCAGCAACAACCCAAACCCAAACCTAACTCCAGCCACAACCCTAACCCTAGCTCCAGCTCTAGCCACAACCCTAAACATAGCTCCAGCTCCAGCCACAACCCAAACCCTAAACCCTAGCTCCAGCAACAACTCAAACCCAAACCTAACTCCAGCCACAACCCAAACCCTAAACCCTAGCTCCAGCAACAACTCAAACCCAAACCTAACTCCAGCCACAACCCAAACCCTAAACCCTAGCTCCAGCAACAACTCAAACCCAAACCCTAACTCCAGCCACAACCCAAACCCTAAACCCTAGCTCCAGCAACAACTCAAAGCCAAACCTAACTCCAGCCACAACCCAAACCCTAAACCCTAGCTCCAGCAACAACTCAAACCCAAACCTAACTCCATCCACAACCCCAAACCCTAAACCCTAGCTCCAGCAACAACTCAAACCCAAACCTAACTCCAGCCACAACCCAAACCCTAAACCCTAGCTCCAGCAACAACCCAAACCCAAACCTAACTCCAGCCACAACCCTAACCCTAGCTCCAGCTCTAGCCACAACCCTAAACATAGCTCCAGCTCCAGCCACAACCCAAACCCTAAACCCTAGCTCCAGCAACAACTCAAACCCAAACCTAACTCCAGCCACAACCCAAACCCTAAACCCTAGCTCCAGCAACAACTCAAACCCAAACCTAACTCCAGCCACAACCCAAACCCTAAACCCTAGCTCCAGCAACAACTCAAACCCAAACCTAACTCCAGCCACAACCCAAACCCTAAACCCTAGCTCCAGCAACAACTCAAACCCAAACCTAACTCCATCCACAACCCAAACCCTAAACCCTAGCTCCAGCAACAACTCAAACCCAAACCTAACTCCAGCCACAACCCAAACCCTAAACCCTAGCTCCAGCAACAACTCAAAGCCAAACCTAACTCCAGCCACAACCCAAACCCTAAACCCTAGCTCCAGCAACAACTCAAAGCCAAACCTAACTCCAGCCACAACCCAAACCCTAAACCCTAGCTCCAGCAACAACTCAAACCCAAACCTAACTCCATCCACAACCCAAACCCTAAACCCTAGCTCCAGCAACAACTCAAACCCAAACCTAACTCCATCCACAACCCAAACCTAAACCCTAGCTCCAGTAACAACTCAAACCCAAACCTAACTCCAGCCACAACCCAAACCCTAAACCCTAGCTCCTGCAACAACTCAAAGCCAAACCTAACTCCATCCACAACCCAAACCCTAAACCCTAACTCCAGCAACAACTCAAAGCCAAACCTAACTCCAGCCACAACCCAAACCCTAAACCCTAGCTCCAGCAACAACTCAAACCCAAACCTAACTCCAGCCACAACCCAAACCCTAAACTCTAGCTCCAGCCACAACCCAAACCCTAAACCCTAGCTCCAGCAACAACTCAAACCCAAACCTAACTCCAGCCACAACCCAAACCCTAAACCCTAGCTCCAGCAACAACTGAAACCCTAAACCCTAGCTCCAGCAACAACTCAAACCCTAAACCCTACCTCCAGCAACAACTCAAACCCTAAACCCTAGCTCCAGCAACAACTCAAACCCAAACCTAACTCCAGCCACAACCCAAACCCTAAACCCTAGCTCCAGCAACAACTCAAACCCAAACCTAACTCCATCCACAACCCAAACCCTAAACCCTAGCTCCAGCAACAACTCAAACCCAAACCTAACTCCAGCCACAACCCAAACCCTAAACCCTAGCTCCAGCAACAACTCAAAGCCAAATCTAACTCCAGCCACAACCCAAACCCTAAACCCTAGCTCCAGCAACAACTCAAACCCAAACCTAACTCCATCCACAACCCAAACCCTAAACCCTAGCTCCAGCAACAACTCAAACCCAAATCTAACTCCATCCACAACCCAAACCCTAAACCCTAGCTCCAGCAACAACTCAAACCCAAACCTAACTCCAGCCACAACCCAAACCCTAAACCCTAGCTCCAGCAACAACCCAAACCCAAACCTAACTCCAGCCACAACCCTAACCCTAGCTCCAGCTCTAGCCACAACCCTAAACATAGCTCCAGCTCCAGCCACAACCCAAACCCTAAACCCTAGCTCCAGCAACAACTCAAACCCAAACCTAACTCCAGCCACAACCCAAACCCTAAACCCTAGCTCCAGCAACAACTCAAACCCAAACCTAACTCCAGCCACAACCCAAACCCTAAACCCTAGCTCCAGCAACAACTCAAACCCAAACCTAACTCCAGCCACAACCCAAACCCTAAACCCTAGCTCCAGCAACAACTCAAAGCCAAACCTAACTCCAGCCACAACCCAAACCCTAAACCCTAGCTCCAGCAACAACTCAAACCCAAACCTAACTCCATCCACAACCCAAACCCTAAACCCTAGCTCCAGCAACAACTCAAACCCAAACCTAACTCCAGCCACAACCCAAACCCTAAACCCTAGCTCCAGCAACAACTCAAAGCCAAACCTAACTCCAGCCACAACCCAAACCCTAAACCCTAGCTCCAGCAACAACTCAAAGCCAAACCTAACTCCAGCCACAACCCAAACCCTAAACCCTAGCTCCAGCAACAACTCAAACCCAAACCTAACTCCATCCACAACCCAAACCCTAAACCCTAGCTCCAGCAACAACTCAAACCCAAACCTAACTCCATCCACAACCCAAACCTAAACCCTAGCTCCAGTAACAACTCAAACCCAAACCTAACTCCAGCCACAACCCAAACCCTAAACCCTAGCTCCTGCAACAACTCAAAGCCAAACCTAACTCCATCCACAACCCAAACCCTAAACCCTAACTCCAGCAACAACTCAAAGCCAAACCTAACTCCAGCCACAACCCAAACCCTAAACCCTAGCTCCAGCAACAACTCAAACCCAAACCTAACTCCAGCCACAACCCAAACCCTAAACTCTAGCTCCAGCCACAACCCAAACCCTAAACCCTAGCTCCAGCAACAACTCAAACCCAAACCTAACTCCAGCCACAACCCAAACCCTAAACCCTAGCTCCAGCAACAACTGAAACCCTAAACCCTAGCTCCAGCAACAACTCAAACCCTAAACCCTACCTCCAGCAACAACTCAAACCCTAAACCCTAGCTCCAGCAACAACTCAAACCCAAACCTAACTCCAGCCACAACCCAAACCCTAAACCCTAGCTCCAGCAACAACTCAAACCCAAACCTAACTCCATCCACAACCCAAACCCTAAACCCTAGCTCCAGCAACAACTCAAACCCAAACCTAACTCCAGCCACAACCCAAACCCTAAACCCTAGCTCCAGCAACAACTCAAAGCCAAATCTAACTCCAGCCACAACCCAAACCCTAAACCCTAGCTCCAGCAACAACTCAAACCCAAACCTAACTCCATCCACAACCCAAACCCTAAACCCTAGCTCCAGCAACAACTCAAACCCAAATCTAACTCCATCCACAACCCAAACCCTAAACCCTAGCTCCAGCAACAACTCAAACCCAAACCTAACTCCAGCCACAACCCAAACCCGAAACCCTAGCTCCAGCAACAACTCAAACCCAAACCTAACTCCAGCCACAACCCAAACCCTAAACCCTAGCTCCAGCAACAACTCAAACCCAAACCTAACTCCAGCCACAACCCAAACCCTAAACCCTAGCTCCAGCAACAACTCAAAGCCAAACCTAACTCCAGCCACAACCCAAACCCTAAACCTTAGCTCCAGCAACAACTCAAACCCAAACCTAACTCCAGCCACAACCCAAACCCTAAACCCTAGCTCCAGCAACAACTCAAACCCAAACCTAACTCCAGCCACAACCCAAACCCTAAACTCTAGCTCCAGCCACAACCCAAACCCTAAACCCTAGCTCCAGCAACAACTCAAACCCAAACCTAACTCCAGCCACAACCCAAACCCTAAACCCTAGCTCCAGCAACAACTCAAACCCTAAACCCTAGCTCCAGCAACAACTCAAACCCTAAACCCTACCTCCAGCAACATCTCAAACCCTAATCCCTAGCTCCAGCAACAACTCAAACCCAAACCTAACTCCAGCCACAACCCAAACCCTAAACCCTAGCTCCAGCAACAACTCAAACCCAAACCTAACTCCATCCACAACCCAAACCCTAAACCCTAGCTCCAGCAACAACTCAAACCCAAACCTAACTCCATCCACAACCCAAACCCTAAACCCTAGCTCCAGCAACAACTCAAACCCAAATCTAACTCCATCCACAACCCAAACCCTAAACCCTAGCTCCAGCAACAACTCAAACCCAAACCTAACTCCAGCCACAACCCAAACCCTAAACCCTAGCTCCAGCAACAACTCAAACCCAAACCTAACTCCAGCCACAACCCAAACCCTAAACCCTAGCTCCAGCAACAACTCAAACCCTAAACCCTAGCTCCAGCAACAACTCAAACCCTAAACCCTACCTCCAGCAACAACTCAAACCCTAAACCCTAGCTCCAGCAACAACTCAAACCCAAACCTAACTCCAGCCACAACCCAAACCCTAAACCCTAGCTCCAGCAACAACTCAAACCCAAACCTAACTCCATCCACAACCCAAACCCTAAACCCTAGCTCCAGCAACAACTCAAACCCAAACCTAACTCCAGCCACAACCCAAACCCTAAACCCTAGCTCCAGCAACAACTCAAACCCAAACCTAACTCCAGCCACAACCCAAACCCTAAACCCTAGCTCCAGCAACAACTCAAACCCAAACCTAACTCCAGCCACAACCCAAACCCTAAACCCTAGCTCCAGCAACAACTCAAACCCAAACCTAACTCCATCCACAACCCAAACCCTAAACCCTAGCTCCAGCAACAACTCAAACCCAAACCTAACTCCAGCCACAACCCAAACCCTAAACCCTAGCTCCAGCAACAACTCAAAGCCAAACCTAACTCCAGCCACAACCCAAACCCTAAACCCTAGCTCCAGCAACAACTCAAAGCCAAACCTAACTCCAGCCACAACCCAAACCCTAAACCCTAGCTCCAGCAACAACTCAAACCCAAACCTAACTCCATCCACAACCCAAACCCTAAACCCTAGCTCCAGCAACAACTCAAACCCAAACCTAACTCCATCCACAACCCAAACCTAAACCCTAGCTCCAGTAACAACTCAAACCCAAACCTAACTCCAGCCACAACCCAAACCCTAAACCCTAGCTCCTGCAACAACTCAAAGCCAAACCTAACTCCATCCACAACCCAAACCCTAAACCCTAACTCCAGCAACAACTCAAAGCCAAACCTAACTCCAGCCACAACCCAAACCCTAAACCCTAGCTCCAGCAACAACTCAAACCCAAACCTAACTCCAGCCACAACCCAAACCCTAAACTCTAGCTCCAGCCACAACCCAAACCCTAAACCCTAGCTCCAGCAACAACTCAAACCCAAACCTAACTCCAGCCACAACCCAAACCCTAAACCCTAGCTCCAGCAACAACTGAAACCCTAAACCCTAGCTCCAGCAACAACTCAAACCCTAAACCCTACCTCCAGCAACAACTCAAACCCTAAACCCTAGCTCCAGCAACAACTCAAACCCAAACCTAACTCCAGCCACAACCCAAACCCTAAACCCTAGCTCCAGCAACAACTCAAACCCAAACCTAACTCCATCCACAACCCAAACCCTAAACCCTAGCTCCAGCAACAACTCAAACCCAAACCTAACTCCAGCCACAACCCAAACCCTAAACCCTAGCTCCAGCAACAACTCAAAGCCAAATCTAACTCCAGCCACAACCCAAACCCTAAACCCTAGCTCCAGCAACAACTCAAACCCAAACCTAACTCCATCCACAACCCAAACCCTAAACCCTAGCTCCAGCAACAACTCAAACCCAAATCTAACTCCATCCACAACCCAAACCCTAAACCCTAGCTCCAGCAACAACTCAAACCCAAACCTAACTCCAGCCACAACCCAAACCCTAAACCCTAGCTCCAGCAACAACCCAAACCCAAACCTAACTCCAGCCACAACCCTAACCCTAGCTCCAGCTCTAGCCACAACCCTAAACATAGCTCCAGCTCCAGCCACAACCCAAACCCTAAACCCTAGCTCCAGCAACAACTCAAACCCAAACCTAACTCCAGCCACAACCCAAACCCTAAACCCTAGCTCCAGCAACAACTCAAACCCAAACCTAACTCCAGCCACAACCCAAACCCTAAACCCTAGCTCCAGCAACAACTCAAACCCAAACCTAACTCCAGCCACAACCCAAACCCTAAACCCTAGCTCCAGCAACAACTCAAAGCCAAACCTAACT
Organism: Oncorhynchus kisutch; assembly: GCF_002021735.2. Taxonomy (NCBI): domain Eukaryota; kingdom Metazoa; phylum Chordata; class Actinopteri; order Salmoniformes; family Salmonidae; genus Oncorhynchus; species Oncorhynchus kisutch. The sequence continues at coordinate 15,069,843 of NC_034188.2, read as the reverse complement.
CCAGCCACAACCCAAACCCTAAACCCTAGCTCCAGCAACAACTCAAACCCAAACCTAACTCCATCCACAACCCAAACCCTAAACCCTAGCTCCAGCAACAACTCAAACCCAAACCTAACTCCAGCCACAACCCAAACCCTAAACCCTAGCTCCAGCAACAACTCAAAGCCAAACCTAACTCCAGCCACAACCCAAACCCTAAACCCTAGCTCCAGCAACAACTCAAAGCCAAACCTAACTCCAGCCACAACCCAAACCCTAAACCCTAGCTCCAGCAACAACTCAAACCCAAACCTAACTCCATCCACAACCCAAACCCTAAACCCTAGCTCCAGCAACAACTCAAACCCAAACCTAACTCCATCCACAACCCAAACCTAAACCCTAGCTCCAGTAACAACTCAAACCCAAACCTAACTCCAGCCACAACCCAAACCCTAAACCCTAGCTCCTGCAACAACTCAAAGCCAAACCTAACTCCATCCACAACCCAAACCCTAAACCCTAACTCCAGCAACAACTCAAAGCCAAACCTAACTCCAGCCACAACCCAAACCCTAAACCCTAGCTCCAGCAACAACTCAAACCCAAACCTAACTCCAGCCACAACCCAAACCCTAAACTCTAGCTCCAGCCACAACCCAAACCCTAAACCCTAGCTCCAGCAACAACTCAAACCCAAACCTAACTCCAGCCACAACCCAAACCCTAAACCCTAGCTCCAGCAACAACTGAAACCCTAAACCCTAGCTCCAGCAACAACTCAAACCCTAAACCCTACCTCCAGCAACAACTCAAACCCTAAACCCTAGCTCCAGCAACAACTCAAACCCAAACCTAACTCCAGCCACAACCCAAACCCTAAACCCTAGCTCCAGCAACAACTCAAACCCAAACCTAACTCCATCCACAACCCAAACCCTAAACCCTAGCTCCAGCAACAACTCAAACCCAAACCTAACTCCAGCCACAACCCAAACCCTAAACCCTAGCTCCAGCAACAACTCAAAGCCAAATCTAACTCCAGCCACAACCCAAACCCTAAACCCTAGCTCCAGCAACAACTCAAACCCAAACCTAACTCCATCCACAACCCAAACCCTAAACCCTAGCTCCAGCAACAACTCAAACCCAAATCTAACTCCATCCACAACCCAAACCCTAAACCCTAGCTCCAGCAACAACTCAAACCCAAACCTAACTCCAGCCACAACCCAAACCCGAAACCCTAGCTCCAGCAACAACTCAAACCCAAACCTAACTCCAGCCACAACCCAAACCCTAAACCCTAGCTCCAGCAACAACTCAAACCCAAACCTAACTCCAGCCACAACCCAAACCCTAAACCCTAGCTCCAGCAACAACTCAAAGCCAAACCTAACTCCAGCCACAACCCAAACCCTAAACCTTAGCTCCAGCAACAACTCAAACCCAAACCTAACTCCAGCCACAACCCAAACCCTAAACCCTAGCTCCAGCAACAACTCAAACCCAAACCTAACTCCAGCCACAACCCAAACCCTAAACTCTAGCTCCAGCCACAACCCAAACCCTAAACCCTAGCTCCAGCAACAACTCAAACCCAAACCTAACTCCAGCCACAACCCAAACCCTAAACCCTAGCTCCAGCAACAACTCAAACCCTAAACCCTAGCTCCAGCAACAACTCAAACCCTAAACCCTACCTCCAGCAACATCTCAAACCCTAATCCCTAGCTCCAGCAACAACTCAAACCCAAACCTAACTCCAGCCACAACCCAAACCCTAAACCCTAGCTCCAGCAACAACTCAAACCCAAACCTAACTCCATCCACAACCCAAACCCTAAACCCTAGCTCCAGCAACAACTCAAACCCAAACCTAACTCCATCCACAACCCAAACCCTAAACCCTAGCTCCAGCAACAACTCAAACCCAAATCTAACTCCATCCACAACCCAAACCCTAAACCCTAGCTCCAGCAACAACTCAAACCCAAACCTAACTCCAGCCACAACCCAAACCCTAAACCCTAGCTCCAGCAACAACTCAAACCCAAACCTAACTCCAGCCACAACCCAAACCCTAAACCCTAGCTCCAGCAACAACTCAAACCCTAAACCCTAGCTCCAGCAACAACTCAAACCCTAAACCCTACCTCCAGCAACAACTCAAACCCTAAACCCTAGCTCCAGCAACAACTCAAACCCAAACCTAACTCCAGCCACAACCCAAACCCTAAACCCTAGCTCCAGCAACAACTCAAACCCAAACCTAACTCCATCCACAACCCAAACCCTAAACCCTAGCTCCAGCAACAACTCAAACCCAAACCTAACTCCAGCCACAAACCAAACCCTAAACCCTAGCTCCAGCAACAACTCAAAGCCAAATCTAACTCCAGCCACAACCCAAACCCTAAACCCTAGCTCCAGCAACAACTCAAACCCAAACCTATCTCCATCCACAACCCAAACCCTAAACCCTAGCTCCAGCAACAACTCAAACCCAAATCTAACTCCATCCACAACCCAAACCCTAAACCCTAGCTCCAGCAACAACTCAAACCCAAAACTAACTCCAGCCACAACCCAAACCCTAAACCCTAGCTCCAGCAACAACTCAAACCCAAAACTAACTCCAGCCACAACCCAAACCCTAAACCCTAGCTCCAGCAACAACTCAAACCCAAAACTAACTCCAGCCACAACCCAAGCCCTAAACCCTAGCTCCAGCAACAACTCAAACCCAAGCCTAACTCCAGCCACAACCCAAACCCTAAACCCTAGCTTCAGCAACAACTCAAACCCAAGCCTAACTCCAGCCACAACCCAAGCCCTAAACCCTAGCTCCAGCAACAACTCAAACCCAAACCTAACTCCAGCCACAACCCAAACCCTAAACCCTAGCTCCAGCCACAACCCAAACCCTAAACCCTAGCTCCAGCAACAACTCAAACCCAAACCTAACTCCAGCCACAACCCAAACCCTAAACCCTAGCTCCAGCAACAACTCAAACCCTAAACCCTAGCTCCAGCAACAACTCAAACCCTAAACCCTAACTCCAGCAACAACTCAAACCCTAAACCCTAGCTCCAGCAACAACTCAAACCCTAAACCCTAGCTCCAGCAACAACTCAAACCCTAAACCCTAACTCCAGCAACAACTCAAACCCTAAACCCTAGCTCCAGCAACAACTCAAACCCTAAACCCTAGCTCCAGCAACAACTCAAACCCTAAACCCTAGCTCCAGCAACAACTCAAACCCTAAACCCTAGCTCCAGCCACAACCCAAACCCTAAATCCTAGCTCCAGCAACAACTCAAACCCTAAACCCTAGCTCCAGCAACAACTCAAACCCTAAACCCTAACTCCAGCAACAACTCAAACCCTAAACCCTAGCTCCAGCAACAACTCAAACCCTAAACCCTAGCTCCAGCAACAACCCAAACCCAAACCTAACTCCAGCCACAACCCTAACCCTAGCTCCAGCTCTAGCCACAACCCTAAACATAGCTCCAGCTCCAGCTCCAGCCACAACCCAAACCCTAAACCCTAGCTCCAGCAACAACTCAAACCCAAACCTAACTCCAGCCACAACCCAAACCCTAAACCCTAGCTCCAGCAACAACTCAAACCCTAAACCCTAGCTCCAGCAACAACTCAAACCCTAAACCCTACCTCCAGCAACAACTCAAACCCTAAACCCTAGCTCCAGCAACAACTCAAACCCAAACCTAACTCCAGCCACAACCCAAACCCTAAACCCTAGCTCCAGCAACAACTCAAACCCAAACCTAACTCCAGCCACAACCCAAACCCTAAACCCTAGCTCCAGCAACAACTCAAAGCCAAACCTAACTCCAGCCACAACCCAAACCCTAAACCCTAGCTCCAGCAACAACTCAAACCCAAACCTAACTCCATCCACAACCCAAACCCTAAACCCTAGCTCCAGCAACAACTCAAACCCAAACCTAACTCCATCCACAACCCAAACCTAAACCCTAGCTCCAGCAACAACTCAAACCCAAACCTAACTCCAGCCACAACCCAAACCCTAAACCCTAGCTCCTGCAACAACTCAAAGCCAAACCTAACTCCATCCACAACCCAAACCCTAAACCCTAACTCCAGCAACAACTCAAAGCCAAACCTAACTCCAGCCACAACCCAAACCCTAAACCCTAGCTCCAGCAACAACTCAAACCCAAACCTAACTCCAGCCACAACCCAAACCCTAAACTCTAGCTCCAGCCACAACCCAAACCCTAAACCCTAGCTCCAGCAACAACTCAAACCCAAACCTAACTCCAGCCACAACCCAAACCCTAAACCCTAGCTCCAGCAACAACTCAAACCCTAAACCCTAGCTCCAGCAACAACTCAAACCCTAAACCCTACCTCCAGCAACAACTCAAACCCTAAACCCTAGCTCCAGCAACAACTCAAACCCAAACCTAACTCCAGCCACAACCCAAACCCTAAACCCTAGCTCCAGCAACAACTCAAACCCAAACCTAACTCCATCCACAACCCAAACCCTAAACCCTAGCTCCAGCAACAACTCAAACCCAAACCTAACTCCAGCCACAACCCAAACCCTAAACCCTAGCTCCAGCAACAACTCAAAGCCAAATCTAACTCCAGCCACAACCCAAACCCTAAACCCTAGCTCCAGCAACAACTCAAACCCAAACCTAACTCCAGCCACAACCCAAACCCTAAACCCTAGCTCCAGCAACAACTCAAACCCAAGCCTAACTCCAGCCACAACCCAAGCCCTAAACCCTAGCTCCAGCAACAACTCAAACCCAAACCTAACTCCAGCCACAACCCAAACCCTAAACCCTAGCTCCAGCCACAACCCAAACCCTAAACCCTAGCTCCAGCAACAACTCAAACCCAAACCTAACTCCAGCCACAACCCAAACCCTAAATCCTAGCTCCAGCAACAACTCAAACCCTAAACCCTAGCTCCAGCAACAACTCAAACCCTAAACCCTAACTCCAGCAACAACTCAAACCCTAAACCCTAGCTCCAGCAACAACTCAAACACTAAACCCTAGCTCCAGCAACAACTCAAACCCTAAACCCTAGCTCCAGCAACAACTCAAACCCTAAACCCTAGCTCCAGCAACAACTCAAACCCTAAACTCTAGCTCCAGCAACAACCCAATCCAACCCATTGCAGGATGTCAGTTACAGTTGATAGACTAAGCATAAATCATCTATACTGGACTATCTAGTTAAAGTGGGACCTAGACCCTCTGTACAATATTTGCCTTAACTCTTGACTGTTGTCTTGGCTACAGGTGGAACACTTTGGGAAGTTTGGTGTGATCTACTATGACATCAACCAGATCATAACCACGGCTGTGATGACCCTCAGCAAGCACTTCGACACCCACGGGCGCATCAAGGAGGTGCAGTACGAGATCTTCAGGTCCCTGATGTACTGGATGACGGTGCAGTACGACAGTATGGGACGCGTGGTGAAGCGAGAGCTGAAGATTGGACCATACGCCAACACAACACAGTATCGCTATGAGTATGACGGGGACGGACAGCTCAGCGGGGTGAAGGTAGGAGATCTGACTTGTCCAGTGTGATACTAGTCCTGCAGTAGTTGAGCACCAAATCACAATCCTAGAAGATTACTACAGACCCCTTCCTGAAACATTGGTCATCATTAAATGTTGGTTTTCTTTGCAAATACAGAGAATGTTTTTCCTTTTCACTTTACACTTCAGTTTTAGATTCTCCTACGTTCAATTACCTGATTTAAGCTGTCAAAAGCTTTGACTATCATTAAATGTGAAGACTGTATATTATCAAATAAATTCTCTGTGTGTAATTTAATTACGCGATTAAACTAATCATGTAACTTTAATTAACTAGGAAGTCGGGACACCACAGGAAAAAATTGTTTATAGAGTGTGAATTTCCAGAATATAACTCTTCAGATATTTTCATATATTATCAATTACAGTCACTTATTAATGTATTATTACCTCATCAGTCATATTCTGAATATCGCAAACCTTAGCCTAGATCATGAATCAGCGACATACAAATTGGCTTAATTATTTATTTACTTAATCTTAATCAATCACAGAATTACATAAACACACACACATTGGTTACTGACATGATAGAAAAGTTCCTAGTGGGATAAGCTGATATGATGGCTTGGTAGACAAAGGGAAGGGGTGCGTTCCCCAGGAGTCCCAAGGTCTTTTTCATGGTTGTAGTTGTTATAATGGATACTTCTGAGTACCATTCGGAAATGTTCTTAGAATGGATCTGGTTACCAGACTAAAGTATAACAGCTGCAGCCTGAATAATTATTCGGAAGTTTGTAGATTTATTAGCCATTTCAACGTGGGGACCTCGTCCCTGGGTTTTTACTCTTGTTGAGTTGCCAACCATTTCAACATGTAGCTACTGCTTCGTGTTTTCTGAACTTGTCCTTTGGTAAAGTTGTAGTTTAAACCACTTCACACACCAGCTTCACCTGGTGTGTTTTGGTCTAAAGAGTGATAGCCCTTCCAACGTGGGGATCTCATCCCGGCATTATCTTGACCCTAGTTTAAATTGCCAACCATTTCAACATCTAGCGACAGCTCCGTATTTTCTGGTCTAATGTACATTTTGTTGGAAGTGGATTTTATACTAGAGTAGAAAAGGGGGCATTTCCATTACGCAGATGTAAATGTCTGTACTCACGGGGTGTGGCCACTGACTAGTTAAAACTTCATATCTAAACAAGTATCTCATTTAGAAGGCCATCACATTACATCTTCTCACAAATAGTTTCATATTTAATCATATACGTTCCACAACATGTAGATGTACATCTGATATATACATTGTGAAAGCTCTTAAAGTTACAATGTTTCCGTTTTAACATCTTTAATGATATTACCACACAGTAAAGGTTGGACATGATTATTGTTTAAATACCCACAAACCATTCCAAATGGTTGGAATACAGAAATATTGTTACATTAGAAAACCTTTTGAGGTTAGCGTACTGCTTTCTCTGTAGTAACAAAGTGATTCTCAACTTTCATCTTGGCAGAGTGGGGAAAGGAGTTTCTGTATTTACAACGTCACAGCCGACTTTCCGCTCTCCCCCTCTACGAGAGAAAGCAGTACGGTAACCTTACAGTGAGAGGACCCACTGTAACCTGATCCTTCAGATTGTCACAGGAGAGTCATGACAAAGCCCTTGGTTCCTATAAGGAGCATAGGCAGTTGATTTGTCTACTCACCTTTGGTATTAAAGAGATGACTTCAGGTTTGATTTTAAAGAGATGACTTCGGCCTCCCGAGTGGCGCATTGGTCTAAGGCACTGTATCGCAGTGTTAGCTGTGCCACTAGAGATCATGCGACCGAGAGACCCATTGGGCAGCACACAATTGGCCCAGCATCATCTGGGTTAGGGGAGGGTTTGGCAAGCAGGGACGTTCTTGTCCCATCGCGCACTAGTGAGTCTTATGACGGGCAGGGCGCAATGCACACTGACACGGTTGCCAGGTGTACGTGATTCCTCCGACACATTGGTGCGGCTGGCTTCCGGGTTAACTTCTTTGGGGTAGGGGGCAGTATTGGGTAGCTTGGATGAAAAACGTGCCCAAATTAAGCTGCCTGCTACTCAGCCATAAAAGATAGAATATGCATATAATTTGTGAATTTGGATAGAAAACACTCTGAAGTTTCTAAAACTGTTTGAATGATGTCTGTGAGTATAACATAACTCATATGGCAGGCAAAACCTGAGAAAAATCCAACCAGGAAGTGGGAAATCTGAGGTTTGTAGTTTTTCAACTCAGCCCCCATTGAAGATACAGTGGGATATTAGTTATGTTTCACTTCCCAAGGCTTCCACTAGATGTCAACAGTATTTACAAACTGTTTTGAGGATTCTACTCTAAAGGAGGGGCTCATAAGAGCTCTTTGAGTGAGTGGTCTGGCAGAGTGCCACAGCCTTACGCTTTACGTGAAAGGTAGCTACGTTCAACTTCATTTGTATAGACAAAGGAATTGTCCGGTTGGAACATTAATGAAGTTTTATGTGAAAAACATCCTAAAGATTGATTCCATACTTAGTTTGGCATGTTTCTATGGGCTGTAACAGAACTTTTTCTATGGGCTGTAACGGAATGCGCTTTTGGATTTGTTTACCAAACGCCCTAACAAAAGAAGATATTTAGACATAACTGATGGACATTATCGAACAAATCAAATATTTATGGTGGAACTGGGATTCCTGGGGGTGCATTTTGATGAAGATCGTCAATGGTAAGTGAATATTTAAAATGCCATTTCTGAGTAATGTTGACTACCCAATATGGATGGTATCTTTTTGGCTGCTTTGTTGTCTAAAGGCTGTACTCAGATTATTGCATTGTTTGCTTTCTCTGTAAAGTTTCTTTGAAATCTGACACAGCGGTTGCATGAAGGAGACGTTTATCTAAAGTTCCATGTATAATAGTCGTATCTTTATCAATGTTTATTAGGAGTATTTCTGTAATTTGATGTGGCTCTCTGCACAATCACCGCATGTTTTAGAACGTAACGCGCCAAGGTAAACTCAGATTTTTTTATATAAATATGAACTTTATCAAACAAAACATACATGTATTATGTAACATGAAGTCCTGTGAGTGTCATCTGATGAAGATCATCAAAGGTTAGTGATTAATTTTATCTTTATTTCTGCTTTTTGTGACTCCTCTCTTTGGCTGGAAAAATGGCTATGTTTTTCTGTGGCTTGGTGGTGACCTAACATAATCGTTTGTGGTGCTTTCGCTGTAAATCCATTTTGAAATCAGACACTGTGGCTGGATTAACGAGAATTTTATCTTTAAAATGGTTTATACAAGTAAAAATACTTGTATGCTTGAGGAATTGTAATTATGAGATTTTTTTTTATTTTTATTTGGCGCCCTGCACTTTCACTGGCTGTTGTAGGGGGGGTTCCGCTAGCGGAACGGGGTTCCCCAGTTCTAGACAGGTTAAGCGGGCATTGTGTCAAGAAGCAGTGTGGCTTGGCTGGGTTTGTGTTTCGGAGGACGCACGGCTCTCGACCTTTGCCTCTCCTGAGTCCGTACGGGAGTTGCAGTGATGGGACAAGACTGTATACCACGAAATTGGGGAGAAAAAGGGCTATACATTTTTTTGATAGAAAATACAACAAAAAAATAAAGAGATGACTTCAGGTTTGGTATTAAAGAGATGACTTCAGGTGTGTCAAAGTTCTTTTCATTCTCTATGCCTCCAGGTGAACGACTGGTCCACGTGGCGCTACAGCTACGACCTGAACGGTAACCTGCACCTCCTCAACCCCGGGAACAGCGCCCGCCTCACGCCACTCCGCTACGACCTCCGAGACCGCATCACACGCCTGGGTGACGTTCAGTACCGTCTGGATGAGGACGGCTTCCTGAGCCAGCGAGGCTCGGATGTCTTTGACTACAACTCCAAGGGCCAGCTCCTTAGAGCATATAACAAGCTACCGGGAGGCTGGAGCATCCAGTACCGCTATGACGGACTGGGAAGGAGAGTGTCCACTCGGACAAGTCTGGGACAACACCTCCAGTTCTTCTACGCTGATCTGAACCACCCGGCAAGAGTCACACATATATTCAACCACTCCAGCTCAGATATCGCTTCACTGTACTATGACTTGCAGGTAGGCTACCAGATTATTAGAGAAACATGGGTTCATCAACGGGCTACAATGTGCTAAATACTGTTCATTGTGATTGTCTTATGACCTTGTTATCTTTGTCATATAACCAAGTTGTTGTGGTTGTCATATAACCAAGTTGTTGTGATGCTATCATTACAGAGTATATCGCATAACTATTATCACACATTAATGGTGATGTCACCATCTGTGACTTATTGTGATATAGCCTAACTGAGTCAGGGACACTATCATTATTTAACTTATTGTGATATAGCCTAACTGAGTCAGGGACACTATCATTATTTAACTTATTGTGATATAGCCTAACAGAGTCAGGGACACTATCATTATTTAACTTATTGTGATATAGCCTAACTGAGTCATTGACACTATTATTATTTAACTTATTGTGATATAGCCTAACTGAGTCAGGGACACTATCATTATTTAACTTATTGTGATATAGCCTAACTGAGTCAGGGACACTATCATTACTTTAATCTCATAACTATTATCACCCAGTTATGGTGACGTGACTGTCTGAGTTATGGCGTTGTGACTGTCTGTGAGTTATGGTGATGTGACTGTCTGTGAGTTATGGTGAAGTGACTGTCTGTGAGTTATGGTGATGTGACTGTCTGTGAGTTATGGTGATGTGACTGTCTGTGAGTTATGGTGAAGTGACTGTCTGTGAGTTATGGTGAAGTGACTGTCTGTGAGTTATGGTGATGTGACTGTGAGTTATGGTGATGTGACTGTCTGTGATGTGACTGTGAGTTATGGTGAAGTGACCGTCTGTGAGTTATGGTGACGTGACTGTCTGTAAGTTATGGTGAAGTGACTGTCTGTGAGTTATGGTGACGTGACTGTCTGTGAGTTATGGTGATGTGACTGTCTGTGAGTTATGGTGATGTGACTGTCTGTGAGTTATGGTGAAGTGACTGTCTGTGAGTTATGGTGATGTGACTGTGAGTTATGGTGACGTGACTGTCTGTGAGTTATGGTGTAAAGCCCATACTGTTTCCCCTCAGGGTCATCTGTTTGCTATGGAGGTGAGTAGTGGAGAGGAGTATTACATCGCCTCAGACAACACCGGAACACCACTGGCTGTCTTCAGCAGCAACGGACAGATGATCAAACAGGTAATCAGGATGACAGTAATAATAATACTATTAATGATTTTTAAATATCTCAAGGCCTATCATCCACATGTTAATAAGATAAGCCAAGATAAGATAAGTTAGTACTTGATGTCCAGAGAGGTCAATTTGATTATTCAAAAAAAAAATACAAAAAATGGACAAATAAACCAACTTTGTCTTTCCTAATTTCCCCAGAGGGGATAAAGTTGTAGTGAATTGAAGTGAAACATGTGTCTGTGCTTGTTGTGACCTCCAGGTACAGTACACAGCGTACGGGGAGGTGTACCTGGACTCTAACCCAGAGTTCCAGCTGGTGGTTGGGTTCCATGGTGGTCTCTATGACACCCTGACCAAGCTGGTCCACTTCACCCAGAGGGACTATGACGTCCTGGCAGGCCGGTGGACCTCGCCAGACTATGCCAGCTGGCCCAAGATCGGCAAGGACCCTGCACCCTTCAACCTATATATGTTCAAGAACAATAACCCCCTCAGCGACGTGTTGGACATCAAGAACTACGTCACAGGTAGAGCGTCTTTGGATCCTTGAAAACCCATGCATTATTGTTACTGAAGGTAAAGGAGATAGAGCTGAGTGGGGGGCGTTGTGTTTTCATTGTCAATGTGTAGTTCTCTTTCTTTATTTTTCATTTTCATTCATTCTGTTGTCTTTGCTCCCCAGACGTGAAGAGTTGGTTGGTGATGTTTGGTTTCCAGCTCAGTAACATCATTCCAGGGTTCCCCCGTCACACCCTCTACTTCGTAGAGCCTCCCTACGAGCTGCAGGCCAGCCAGGACTGTGAAAATGGACAGGTGAGAAGGCCTGGGACAGCCTACAGCTCCATTGCACCATATTGATTATATTGAGCCAAATGCGGCCTGCTATTATAGATAAACAGTCCTCTCTCTTTCTCTCAGAGTCGGATGCCAATTAGATGCGACATTGAATACAGAATCAGTAATATGAACCTTCAATGATTACAGTGAAATCTGGACATGAATAGATGAGAGTAGCTGTAAACCAGACAGTATAAGTGTTTCCTCGTCTGCATTCTTCTGGTTGACCAGTGACCTTTAACCTCTCTCCTACCCCTGTCTCTCCTGTAGCTGATAACGGGGGTGCAGCAGGCAGCGGAGCGCCACAACCAGGCCTTCATGGCCCTGGAGGGACGGCTCCTTAACAAGGACCCCCGCGACCGCCACGACAAGCCCGGACACTGGTTCGGCACATCAACGCCCATCATCGGCCGGGGAGTGATGCTAGCATTGAAGGAAGGACGTGTGGTTGCGGCAGTTAGCTCCATGGCAACCGACGACAGCCGAAAGGTGTCCCTGGTCCTCAACGGCGCCATCTACCTGGACGGAACGCACTACACGCAGGATGGATGTGACTGTCACTACTTCGTTAAAGTCGGTTCGGTCGATAGTGATCTACTGATGCTGGGGCTGACCAGCGGGCGCATGGCGCTGGAGAGCGGGATCAACGTGACTGTGAGCGGGAGGTCGCGGCGTGGCGCCACAGTGGAGTTTGCGTTGCCGTCGTTAGCCCTCAGCGTGCGGTATGGGCTAGCGCTGGACGTGGTGGACGAGGAGAGGGTGAGGCTGCTGGAACTAGCCCGGCAGAGGGCCCTGGCTGGGGCCTGGCTGAGGGAGCAGCAGAGGGCCAAGGATGGGAAGGAGGGGAGCCGGCTGTGGACGGAGGGAGAGAAGCAACAGCTGCTGACCGCGGGGAGGGTACAGGGGTACGACGGGTATTATGTTCTACCTGTGGAACAGTACCCAGAACTGGCTGACAGCAGCACCAACATCCAGTTCCTGAGACAGAACGAGATGGGCAAGAGGTAACAGCCCACCTGGACTGGGATGGAGGACTGGCTGACTCTCTCTCTCTCACTGACTCTCCTCCTCACCTTCTCCTCCTCCTCCCTTTCATTCCCTCGTCCTAGTTACTAGTTCCTTCCTCTCTTCGCTCCCACACCTCCCTGCCTTCTCCTTCTTTCCCCTCCAACCCCGCAGAAAATGTAAAAAACAAATGGGGTTTCTCACTGAACGCTGCAGGGACTTTTGAAAAGAAGAATATACTAGAAAACTTTTTTTTTTTACTTTTTCTGCCAAGGGCAAAAAAATCTAACATTTAGAAAGAAGTTTATTTTATTTGTATTTTTTGTTGATGTTGAAAACAGACTGTGGAGAAAGGCACTCATGAACCTTGAAAAACAAACTGTTGCTTAATAACTAAGATTCCCCTTTTTAAAAAATAAATCAATATTTTTTGGGTCACTTTGAGGGCGTAATGACAGACTCTGAACTGATGGTGGCGCTGTGTTGTGCTGGGTGCTCTGATAAGGGCCTGCCTCTGAAATGAACTTGTAGAGTAAAGGGACCAATAGGGATACAGAGCCACCACAGGGCCCAGCCAATCACAACACTGATCGGAAGAGAAAATCACCAACGGCAACAAGCACTGCAGCATAGGGACGTAAAATGGAGTAAAACGATGAGTCATCTCACTGTCTCAGGCCTCCCATTCTCCACCAGAGAACTGTTCTTAGCTACTGCAGCAACATATCCTAGCTACCAACACTCACACCACTGAGATCCTTTAAAAGACTTCAAACTAAAGAAAACAAAAACGTTTTAGACACACATTAAGTTGGAGGATTTTTTGTTGTATATTTGCGGATATCATAAATAGTATCACATGGTTTTATTTTGAAATTAGTGAGATTATCATACTACTGTAATAGCTCCACATGTGTAAGACTATTACACAACAGTTCAGAGTATTACAGTTCAGAGTATTATACTACAGATCAGACTACTACAATACTGCTCAGAATACAACACAACAGTTCAGACTACTACACTAAAGGTCAGACTACTATACTGCAGTTCAGACTAATATATACTACAGTTCAGACTAATAAACTATAATTCAGACTACTACACTACAGTTCAGAATACTTTACTACAGTTCAGAATACTACATTACAGTTCAGACTACTACACTACAGTTCAGAATACTTTACTACAGTTCAGAATACTACATTACAGTTCAGACTACTACACTAAAGGTCAGACTACTATACTGCAGTTCAGACTAATATATACTACAGTTCAGACTAATAAACTATAATTCAGACTACTACACTACAGTTCAGAATACTTTACTACAGTTCAGACTACTACAGTACAGATCAGACTACTACAATACAAATCAGACTACTACACTACAGTTCAGACTACTCTAATACAGTTCAAACAACTATACTACAGTACAGATCAAACTACTATACTACAGTTCAGACTACTATACTACAGTTCAGACTACGAATCTACAGTTCAGACTAATATACTACAGTTCAGACTACTACACTACAGGTCAGACTACTATACTGCAGATCAGACTAATATATACTACAGTTCAGACTACTATACTAGAGTTCAGACTACTATACTACAGTTCAGACTAATAAATTACAATTCAGACTACTATACTACAGTTCAGACTACTATACTACAGTACAGACTACTACAGTACAGATCAGACTACTACACTACATATCAGACTACTACACTACATATCAGATTACTACACTACAGTTCAGACTACTGTAATACAGTTCAGACTAATGTACTGCAGTTCAAACAACTATACTACAGTACATATCAGACTACTATACTACATTTCAGACAACTACACTACAGTTCAGACTACTACACTACAGTTCAGAATACTATACTACAGTACATTTCAGACTACTATACTACAGTACATTTCAGACTACTATACTACAGTTCAGACTACTAATCTACAGTTCAGACTAATATACTACAGTTCAGACTACTACACTGAAGTTCAGACTACTACACTACAGTTAAGACTACTTTACTACATTTCAGACTACTACACTGAAGTTCAGACTACTACACTACAGTTAAGACTACTTTACTACATTTCAGACAACTACACTACAGTTCAGACTACTATACTAAAGTTCAGACTACTACACTACAGTTCAGAATACTTTACTACATTTCAGACTACTACAGTACAGTTCAGACTACTATACTGCAGATCAGACTAATATACACTACAGTTCAGACTACTACACTACAATTCAGACTACTATACTACAGTTCAGACTACTACACTACAGTTCAGACTACTATACTAAAGTTCAGACTACTACACTACAGTTCAGAATACTACATTACAGTTCAGACTATTATACTACAGTACATTTCAGACTACTATACTGCAGATCAGACTAATATACACTACAGTTTAGACTATTATACTACAGTACATTTCAGACTACTACACTGCAGATCAGACTAATATACACTACAGTTCAGACTATTATACTACAGTAC
This sequence comes from Oncorhynchus kisutch, assembly GCF_002021735.2. Classification (NCBI taxonomy): domain Eukaryota; kingdom Metazoa; phylum Chordata; class Actinopteri; order Salmoniformes; family Salmonidae; genus Oncorhynchus; species Oncorhynchus kisutch. Next base: position 15,054,644 of record NC_034188.2, on the reverse strand, counting down.
ATTTCAGACTACTATACTGCAGATCAGACTAATATACACTACAGTTTAGACTACTACACTACAGTTCAGAATACTACACTACAGTTCAGACTACTACACTACAGTTCAGACTACTATACTGCAAATCAGACTAATATACACTACAGTTCAGACTACTATACTACAGTTCAGACTATTCTACTACAGATCAGACTACTACATTACAGTTCAGAATACTACACTACAGTTCAGACTACTATACTACAGTTCAGACTACTATACTACAGTTCAGACTACTATACTACAGTTCAGACTACTATACTACAGTTCAGACTACTATACTACAGTTCAGACTAATAAACTACAATTCAGACTACTATACTACAGTTCAGACTACTATACTACAGTACAGACTACTACAGTACAGATCAGACTACTACACTATATATATCAGACTACTACACTACATATCAGATTACTACACTACAGTTCAGACTACTACACTACAGTTCAGACTACTACACTAAAGTTCAGACTACTACACTACAGTTCAGACTACTACACTACAGTTCAGAATACTTTACTACATTTCAGACTACTACACTACAGTTAAGATTACTTTACTACATTTCAGACTACTACACTACAGTTTAGACTATTATACTATTAGACTATTATACTACAGATCAGACTACTACATTACAGTTCAGAATACTACACTACAGTTCAGACTACTACACTACAGTTCAGACTGTACTACACTACAGTTCAGACTACTACACTACAGTTCAGACTGTACTACACTACAGTTCAGAATAGTACACTACAGTTCAGATTACTATAAAAAAATGTCAGACTACTATACTACAGTTCAGACTACTACACTACAGTTCAGACTACTACACTACAGTTCAGACAACTATACTACAGTTCAGACTACTACACTACAGTTCAGACTACTACAGTACATATCAGACTACTACACTACAGTTCAGACTACTACACTACAGTTCAGAATACTTTACTACATTTCAGACTACTACAGTACAGTTCAGACTACTATACTGCAGATCAGACTAATATACACTACAGTTCAGACTACTACACTACAATTCAGACTACTATACTACAGTTCAGACTACTACACTACAGTTCAGACTACTATACTAAAGTTCAGACTACTACACTACAGTTCAGAATACTACATTACAGTTCAGACTATTATACTACAGTACATTTCAGACTACTATACTGCAGATCAGACTAATATACACTACAGTTTAGACTATTATACTACAGTACATTTCAGACTACTACACTGCAGATCAGACTAATATACACTACAGTTCAGACTATTATACTACAGTACATTTCAGACTACTATACTGCAGATCAGACTAATATACACTACAGTTTAGACTACTACACTACAGTTCAGAATACTACACTACAGTTCAGACTACTACACTACAGTTCAGACTACTATACTGCAAATCAGACTAATATACACTACAGTTCAGACTACTATACTACAGTTCAGACTATTCTACTACAGATCAGACTACTACATTACAGTTCAGAATACTACACTACAGTTCAGACTACTATACTACAGTTCAGACTACTATACTACAGTTCAGACTACTATACTACAGTTCAGACTACTATACTACAGTTCAGACTACTATACTACAGTTCAGACTAATAAACTACAATTCAGACTACTATACTACAGTTCAGACTACTATACTACAGTACAGACTACTACAGTACAGATCAGACTACTACACTATATATATCAGACTACTACACTACATATCAGATTACTACACTACAGTTCAGACTACTACACTACAGTTCAGACTACTACACTAAAGTTCAGACTACTACACTACAGTTCAGACTACTACACTACAGTTCAGAATACTTTACTACATTTCAGACTACTACACTACAGTTAAGATTACTTTACTACATTTCAGACTACTACACTACAGTTTAGACTATTATACTATTAGACTATTATACTACAGATCAGACTACTACATTACAGTTCAGAATACTACACTACAGTTCAGACTACTACACTACAGTTCAGACTGTACTACACTACAGTTCAGACTACTACACTACAGTTCAGACTGTACTACACTACAGTTCAGAATAGTACACTACAGTTCAGATTACTATAAAAAAATGTCAGACTACTATACTACAGTTCAGACTACTACACTACAGTTCAGACTACTACACTACAGTTCAGACAACTATACTACAGTTCAGACTACTACACTACAGTTCAGACTACTACAGTACATATCAGACTACTACACTACAGTTCAGACTACTACACTACAGTTCAAACAACTATACTATAGTACAGATCAAACTACTATACTACATTTCAGACTACTATACTACAGTTCAGACTACTAATCTACAGTTCAGACTAATATACTAAAGTTCAGACTACCTCAGTTCAGAATACTACACTACAGTTCAGACTACGAATCTACAGTTCAGAATAATATACTACAGTTCAGACTACTATACTACAGTTCAGACTACTATACTACAGTACAGACTACTACAGTACAGATCAGACTACTACACTACATATCAGACTACTACACTACAGTTCAGACTACTACACTACATATCAGATTACTACACTACAGTTCAGACTACTATACTACAGTTCAGACTAATAAACTACAATTCAGACTACTATACTACAGTTCAGACTACTATACTACAGTACAGACTACTACAGTACAGATCAGACTACTACACTACATATCAGACTACTACACTACATATCAGATTACTACACTACAGTTCAGACTACTGTAATACAGTTCAGACTAATGTACTGCAGTTCAAACAACTATACTACAGTAAATTTCAGACTAATATACTACAGTTCAGACTACTACACTAAAGTTCAGACTACTACACTACAGTTCAGACTACTACACTACAGTTCAGACTACTATACTACAGTTCAGACAACTACACTACAGTTCAGACTACTACACTAAAGTTCAGACTACTACACTACAGTTCAGACTACTACACTACAGTTCAGAATACTTTACTACATTTCAGACTACTACACTACAGTTAAGATTACTTTACTACATTTCAGACTACTACACTACAGTTTAGACTATTATACTACAGATCAGACTACTACATTACAGTTCAGAATACTACACTACAGTTCAGACTACTACACTACAGTTCAGACTGTACTACACTACAGTTCAGACTACTACACTACAGTTCAGACTGTACTACACTACAGTTCAGAATAGTACACTACAGTTCAGATTACTATAAAAAAATGTCAGACTACTATACTACAGTTCAGACTACTACACTACAGTTCAGACTACTACACTACAGTTCAGACAACTATACTACAGTTCAGACTACTACACTACAGTTCAGACTACTACAGTACATATCAGACTACTACACTACAGTTCAGACTACTACACTACAGTTCAAACAACTATACTATAGTACAGATCAAACTACTATACTACATTTCAGACTACTATACTACAGTTCAGACTACTAATCTACAGTTCAGACTAATATACTAAAGTTCAGACTACCTCAGTTCAGAATACTACACTACAGTTCAGACTACGAATCTACAGTTCAGAATAATATACTACAGTTCAGACTACTATACTACAGTTCAGACTACTATACTACAGTACAGACTACTACAGTACAGATCAGACTACTACACTACATATCAGACTACTACACTACAGTTCAGACTACTACACTACATATCAGATTACTACACTACAGTTCAGACTACTATACTACAGTTCAGACTAATAAACTACAATTCAGACTACTATACTACTATACTACAGTACAGACTACTACAGTACAGATCAGACTACTACACTACATATCAGACTACTACACTACATATCAGATTACTACACTACAGTTCAGACTACTGTAATACAGTTCAGACTAATGTACTGCAGTTCAAACAACTATACTACAGTAAATTTCAGACTAATATACTACAGTTCAGACTACTACACTAAAGTTCAGACTACTACACTACAGTTAAGACTACTTTACTACATTTCAGACAACTACACTACAGTTCAGACTACTACACTAAAGTTCAGACTACTACACTACAGTTCAGACTACTACACTACAGTTCAGACTACTATACTACAGTTCAGACAACTACACTACAGTTCAGATTACTATAAAAAAAAATGTCAGACTGCTATACTACAGTTCAGACTACTCGTCTACAGTTCAGACTGTACTACAGTACAGTTCAAACTACTATACTACAGTTCAGACAACTACACTACAGTTCAGACTACTATTCTACAGTTCAGTCAACTATAGTACAGTTCAGACTACTACACTACAGTTCAGACTACTATTCTACAGGTCAGACTACTATTCTACAGTTCAGACAACTATTTAACTCTTCCGACTACTACACTGCAGTTCAGACTACAACACTACAGTTCAGACTACTACACTACAGTTCAGAATATACTACGGTTCAGACTACTACACTACAGGTCAGACTACTATACTACATTTAAGACTGCTACACTACAGGTCAGACTAATGTACTAATGTTCAGACTACTATACTACAGGTCAGACTACTGTACTAATGTTCAGACTACTAAACTACAGTTCAGACTACTATACTACAGTTCAAACAACTATACTACAGTAAATTTCAGACTAATATACTACAGTTCAGACTACTACAGTACAGATCAGACTACTACACTACATATCAGACTACTACACTACATATCAGATTACTACACTACAGTTCAGACTACTGTAATACAGTTCAGACTAATGTACTGCAGTTCAAACAACTATACTACAGTAAATTTCAGACTAATATACTACAGTTCAGACTACTACACTAAAGTTCAGACTACTACACTACAGTTAAGACTACTTTACTACATTTCAGACAACTACACTACAGTTCAGACTACTACACTAAAGTTCAGACTACTACACTACAGTTCAGACTACTACACTACAGTTCAGACTACTATACTACAGTTCAGACAACTACACTACAGTTCAGATTACTATAAAAAAAATGTCAGACTGCTATACTACAGTTCAGACTACTCGTCTACAGTTCAGACTGTACTACAGTACAGTTCAAACTACTATACTACAGTTCAGACAACTACACTACAGTTCAGACTACTATTCTACAGTTCAGTCAACTATAGTACAGTTCAGACTACTACACTACAGTTCAGACTACTATTCTACAGGTCAGACTACTATTCTACAGTTCAGACAACTATTTAACTCTTCCGACTACTACACTGCAGTTCAGACTACAACACTACAGTTCAGACTACTACACTACAGTTCAGAATATACTACGGTTCAGACTACTACACTACAGGTCAGACTACTATACTACATTTAAGACTGCTACACTACAGGTCAGACTAATGTACTAATGTTCAGACTACTATACTACAGGTCAGACTACTGTACTAATGTTCAGACTACTAAACTACAGTTCAGACTACTATACTACAGTTCAGACTACTATACTACAGTTCAGACTACTATACTACAGTTCAGACTACTATACTACAGTTCAGACTACTGTACTAATGTTCAGACTACTAAACTACAGCTCAGACTACTATTCTACAGTTCAGACTACTATTCTACAGTTCAGACTACCCCAGTTCAGACTACTACACTACAGTTCAGACTACTACACTACAGTTCAGACTACTACACTACAGTTCAGACTACTATTCTACAGCTCAGACTACTGTACTACAGTTCAGAATAAACAACAGTTCAGACTACTACACTACAGTTCAGACTACTATTCTACAGTTCAGACTACTATTCTACAGCTCAGACTACTACACTACAGTTCAGACTACTATTCTACAGTTCAGACAACTATACTACAGTTCAGACTACCCCAGTTCAGACTACTACACTACAGTTTAGACTACTACACTACAGTTCAGACTACTACACTACAGTTCAGACTACTATTCTACAGTTCAGACTACTATTCTAAAGTTCAGACTACTATTCTACAGTTCAGACTACTATTCTACAGTTCAGACTACCCCAGTTCAGACTACTACACTACAGTTCAGACTACTACACTACAGTTCAGACTACTACAGTACAGTTAAGACTATTATACTACAGTACAGACTACTACAGTACAGATCAGACTACTACACTACATATCAGACTACTACATTACATATCAGATTACTACACTACAGTTCAGACAACTATAGTACAGTTCAGACTACTACACTACAGTTCAGACTACTACACTACAGTTCAGACTACTATTCTACAGGTCAGACTACTATTCTACAGTTCAGACAACTATTTAACTCTTCCGACTACTACACTGCAGTTCAGACTACAACACTACAGTTCAGACTACTACACTACAGTTCAGAATATACTACGGTTCAGACTACTATTCTACAGGTCAGACTACTATACTACAGTACAGTTCAGACTACTACACTACAGGTCAGACTACTATACTACAGTTCAGACTGCTACACAACAGTTCAGACTACATTACAGTTCAGACTACTACACTACATTTAAGACTGCTACACTACAGGTCAGACTAATGTACTAATGTTCAGACTACTATACTACAGGTCAGACTACTGTACTAATGTTCAGACTACTAAACTACAGTTCAGACTACTATACTACAGTTCAGACTACTATACTACAGTTCAGACTACTATACTACAGTTCAGACTACTATACTACAGTTCAGACTACTGTACTAATGTTCAGACTACTAAACTACAGCTCAGACTACTATTCTACAGTTCAGACTGTACTACAGTACAGATCAGACTACTATACTACAGTTCGGTCTATAGTACAATTCAAACAAATACACTACATTTCAGAAACCTACACTACAGTTCAGACTACTATTCTACAGTTCAGACTACTATACTACAGTTCAGACTACTATACTACAGTTCAGACTACTATACTACAGTTCAGACTACTGTACTAATGTTCAGACTACTAAACTACAGCTCAGACTACTATTCTACAGTTCAGACTACTATTCTACAGTTCAGACTACCCCAGTTCAGACTACTACACTACAGTTCAGACTACTACACTACAGTTCAGACTACTACACTACAGTTCAGACTACTATTCTACAGCTCAGACTACTGTACTACAGTTCAGAATAAACAACAGTTCAGACTACTACACTACAGTTCAGACTACTATTCTACAGTTCAGACTACTATTCTACAGCTCAGACTACTACACTACAGTTCAGACTACTATTCTACAGTTCAGACAACTATACTACAGTTCAGACTACCCCAGTTCAGACTACTACACTACAGTTTAGACTACTACACTACAGTTCAGACTACTACACTACAGTTCAGACTACTATTCTACAGTTCAGACTACTATTCTAAAGTTCAGACTACTATTCTACAGTTCAGACTACTATTCTACAGTTCAGACTACCCCAGTTCAGACTACTACACTACAGTTCAGACTACTACACTACAGTTCAGACTACTACAGTACAGTTAAGACTATTATACTACAGTAGAGACTACTACAGTACAGATCAGACTACTACACTACATATCAGACTACTACATTACATATCAGATTACTACACTACAGTTCAGACAACTATAGTACAGTTCAGACTACTACACTACAGTTCAGACTACTACACTACAGTTCAGACTACTATTCTACAGGTCAGACTACTATTCTACAGTTCAGACAACTATTTAACTCTTCCGACTACTACACTGCAGTTCAGACTACAACACTACAGTTCAGACTACTACACTACAGTTCAGAATATACTACGGTTCAGACTACTATTCTACAGGTCAGACTACTATACTACAGTACAGTTCAGACTACTACACTACAGGTCAGACTACTATACTACAGTTCAGACTGCTACACAACAGTTCAGACTACATTACAGTTCAGACTACTACACTACATTTAAGACTGCTACACTACAGGTCAGACTAATGTACTAATGTTCAGACTACTATACTACAGGTCAGACTACTGTACTAATGTTCAGACTACTAAACTACAGTTCAGACTACTATACTACAGTTCAGACTACTATACTACAGTTCAGACTACTATACTACAGTTCAGACTACTATACTACAGTTCAGACTACTGTACTAATGTTCAGACTACTAAACTACAGCTCAGACTACTATTCTACAGTTCAGACTGTACTACAGTACAGATCAGACTACTATACTACAGTTCGGTCTATAGTACAATTCAGACAAATACACTACATTTCAGAAACCTACACTACAGTTCAGACTACTATTCTACAGTTCAGACTACTATACTACAGTTCAGACTCATTCACTACAGTTCAGAATAAACTACAGTTCAGACAACTACACTAGAGTTCAGACTACTACACTAAAGTACAGACTACTATTCTACAGTTCAGACTACTATTCTACAGTTCAGACTACTGTACTACAGTTCAGAAAAAACTACCGTTCAGACTACTACACTACAGTTCAGACTACTATTCTACAGTTCAGACAGCTATACTACAGTTCAGACTACTATACTACAGTTCAGACTACTACACTACAGTTTAGACTATTATACTATAGATCAGACTACTACACTACATTTCAGACAACTACACTACAGTTCAGACTACTACACTAGAGTTCAGACTACTACACTATAGTTCAGACTACTATTCTACAGATCAGGCTACTATACTACAGTTCAGACTACTACACTACATATCAGATTACTACACTACAGTTCAGACTACTAATCTACAGTTCAGACAAATATACTACAGTTCAGACTACTACACTACAGTTCAGACTACTATTCTACAGTTCAGACTACCCCAGTTCAGACTACTATACTACAGTTCAGACTACTACACTACATATCAGATTACTACACTACAGTTCAGACTACTATTCTACAGATCAGACTACTATTCTACAGTTCAGACTACCCCAGTTCAGACTACTACACTACAGTTCAGACTACTACACTACAGTTCAGACTACTATTCTACAGTTCAGACTACTATTCTACAGTTCAGACTACTACACTACAGTTCAGACTACTACACTGCAGTTCAGACTACTACACTACAGTTCAGACTACTACACTACAGTTCAGACTACTACACTACAGTTCAGACTACTACACTACAGTTCAGACTACTACACTACAGTTCAGACTACTATACTACAGTTCAGACAACTACACTACAGTTCAGACTACTATTCTACAGTTCAGACAACTATAGTACAGTTCAGACTACTACACTACAGTTCAGACTACTACACTACAGTTCAGACTACTATTCTACAGGTCAGACTACTATTCTACAGTTCAGACAACTATTTAACTCTTCCGACTACTACACTGCAGTTCAGACTACAACACTACAGTTCAGACTACTACACTACAGTTCAGAATATACTACGGTTCAGACTACTATTCTACAGGTCAGACTACTATACTACAGTACAGTTCAGACTACTACACTACAGGTCAGACTACTATACTACAGTTCAGACTGCTACACAACAGTTCAGACTACATTACAGTTCAGACTACTACACTACATTTAAGACTGCTACACTACAGGTCAGACTAATGTACTAATGTTCAGACTACTATACTACAGGTCAGACTAATGTACTAATGTTCAGACTACTATACTACAGGTCAGACTACTGTACTAATGTTCAGACTACTAAACTACAGTTCAGACTACTATACTACAGTTCAGACTACTATACTACAGTTCAGACTACTATACTACAGTTCAGACTACTATACTACAGTTCAGACTACTGTACTAATGTTCAGACTACTAAACTACAGCTCAGACTACTATTCTACAGTTCAGACTGTACTACAGTACAGATCAGACTACTATACTACAGTTCGGTCTATAGTACAATTCAGACAAATACACTACATTTCAGACAACTACACTACAGTTCAGACTACTATTCTACAGTTCAGACTACTATACTACAGTTCAGACTCATTCACTACAGTTCAGAATAAACTACAGTTCAGACAACTACACTAGAGTTCAGACTACTACACTAAAGTACAGACTACTATTCTACAGTTCAGACTACTATTCTACAGTTCAGACTACTGTACTACAGTTCAGAAAAAACTACCGTTCAGACTACTACACTACAGTTCAGACTACTATTCTACAGTTCAGACAGCTATACTACAGTTCAGACAACTACACTACAGTTCAGACTACTACACTGCAGTTCAGACTACTACACTAAAGTTCAGACTACTACACTACATTTCATCCTACTATACTGCAGATCAGACTAATATATACTACAGTTCAGACTACTATACTACAGTTCAGACTACTACACTACAGTTTAGACTATTATACTATAGATCAGACTACTACACTACATTTCAGACAACTACACTACAGTTCAGACTACTACACTAGAGTTCAGACTACTATTCTACAGATCAGGCTGCTATACTACAGTTCAGTCTATACTACAGTTCAGACTATTATACTACAGTTCAGACTATTATACTACATTTCAGACTACTATACTACAGTTCAGACTACTACACTGCAGTTCAGAATATACTACGGTTCAGACTACAACATTACAGTTCAGACAACTATACTACAGTTCAGACTACTACACTACAGTTCACACTACTATTCTACAGGTCAGACTACTATTCTACAGTTCAGGCAACTATTTAACTCTTCAGACTACTACACTGCAGTTCAGACTACAACACTACAGTTCAGACTACTACACTACAGTTCAGAATATACTACGGTTCAGACTACTACACTACAGGTCAGACTACTATACTACAGTTCAGACTGCTACACAACAGTTCAGACTACATTACAGTTCAGACTACTACACTACATTTAAGACTGCTACACTACAGGTCAGACTACTGTACTAATGTTCAGACTACTATACTACAGTTCAGACTACTGTACTAATGTTCAGACTACTAAACTACAGTTCAGACTACTATACTACAGTTCAGACTACTACACTAAAGTTCAGACTACTATACTACAGTTCAGACTACTGTACTAATGTTCAGACTACTAAACTACAGTTCAGACTACTATACTACAGGTCAGACTACTATACTACAGTACAGTTCAGACTACTACACTACAGGTCAGACTACTATACTACAGTTCAGACTGCTACACAACAGTTCAGACTACATTACAGTTCAGACTACTACACTACATTTAAGACTGCTACACTACAGGTCAGACTAATGTACTAATGTTCAGACTACTATACTACAGGTCAGACTAATGTACTAATGTTCAGACTACTATACTACAGGTCAGACTACTGTACTAATGTTCAGACTACTAAACTACAGTTCAGACTACTATACTACAGTTCAGACTACTATACTACAGTTCAGACTACTATACTACAGTTCAGACTACTATACTACAGTTCAGACTACTGTACTAATGTTCAGACTACTAAACTACAGCTCAGACTACTATTCTACAGTTCAGAATAAACTACAGTTCAGACAACTACACTAGAGTTCAGACTACTACACTAAAGTACAGACTACTATTCTACAGTTCAGACTACTATTCTACAGTTCAGACTACTGTACTACAGTTCAGAAAAAACTACCGTTCAGACTACTACACTACAGTTCAGACTACTATTCTACAGTTCAGACAGCTATACTACAGTTCAGACAACTACACTACAGTTCAGACTACTACACTGCAGTTCAGACTACTACACTAAAGTTCAGACTACTACACTACATTTCATCCTACTATACTGCAGATCAGACTAATATATACTACAGTTCAGACTACTATACTACAGTTCAGACTACTACACTACAGTTTAGACTATTATACTATAGATCAGACTACTACACTACATTTCAGACAACTACACTACAGTTCAGACTACTACACTAGAGTTCAGACTACTATTCTACAGATCAGGCTGCTATACTACAGTTCAGTCTATACTACAGTTCAGACTATTATACTACAGTTCAGACTATTATACTACATTTCAGACTACTATACTACAGTTCAGACTACTACACTGCAGTTCAGAATATACTACGGTTCAGACTACAACATTACAGTTCAGACAACTATACTACAGTTCAGACTACTACACTACAGTTCACACTACTATTCTACAGGTCAGACTACTATTCTACAGTTCAGGCAACTATTTAACTCTTCAGACTACTACACTGCAGTTCAGACTACAACACTACAGTTCAGACTACTACACTACAGTTCAGACTGCTACACAACAGTTCAGACTACATTACAGTTCAGACTACTACACTACATTTAAGACTGCTACACTACAGGTCAGACTACTGTACTAATGTTCAGACTACTATACTACAGTTCAGACTACTGTACTAATGTTCAGACTACTAAACTACAGTTCAGACTACTATACTACAGTTCAGACTACTACACTAAAGTTCAGACTACTATACTACAGTTCAGACTACTGTACTAATGTTCAGACTACTAAACTACAGTTCAGACTACTATACTACAGTTCAGACTACTATTCTACAGTTCAGACTACTACACTACAGTACAGACTACTATACTACAGTTCAGACTACTAAACTACAGCTCAGACTACTATTCTACAGTTCAGACTACTATTCTACAGTTCAGACTACCCCAGTTCAGAATACTACACTACAGTTCAGACTACTACACTACAGTTCAGACTAGTACACTACAGTTCAGACTACTATTCTACAGTTCAGACTACTATTCTACAGCTCAGACTACTGTACTACAGTTCAGAATAAACAACAGTTCAGACTACTACACTACAGTTCAGACAACTATTCTACCGTTCAGACTACTACACTACAGTTCAGACTACTATTCTACAGTTCAGACAACTATACTACAGTTCAGACTACCCCAGTTCAGACTACTACACTACAGTTTAGACTACTACACTACAGTTCAGACTACTACACTACAGTTCAGACTACTATTCTACAGTTCAGACTACTATTCTACAGTTCAGACTACTATACTACAGTTCAGACTACTATACTACAGTTCAGACTACTATACTACAGTTCAGACTACTGTACTAATGTTCAGTCTACTAAACTACAGTTCAGACTACTATACTACAGTTCAGACTACTATACTACAGTTCAGACTACTATACTACAATTCAGACTACTATACTACAGTTCAGACTACTACATTACAGTTTAGACTACTTTACTACAGTTCAGATGACTACACTACAATTCAGATGACTACACTGCAGTTCAGATGGCTACTATACTACAGTTCAGACTCCTACACTACAGCTCAGACTACTACACTACAGTTCAGTCTATAGTACTGTTCAGAGTATTATACTACAGTTCAGACTACTACACTACAGTTCAGACTACTACACTACAGTTCAGACTACTATACTACAGTTCAGACTACTATACTACAGTTCAGACTACTACACTACAGTTCAGACTACTATACTACATCTCAGACTATTACAGTACATCTCAGACTACTATACCACAGTTCAGACAACTATTTTACTGTTCAGACTACTATACTACAGTTCAGACTACTAAACTACAGTTCAGTCTATACTACAGTTGAGACGACTATACTACAGTTCAGACTACTACACTACAGTTCAGATTACTATACAACAGCTCAAACTACTACAGTACAGTTCAGACTACTTTACTACATATCAGACTACTTTACTACATATCAGACTACTATATCAGACTACTTTACTACATATCAGACTACTATATTAGAGTTCAGACTACTACACTAATGTTCAGACTACTATACTACAGGTCAGACTACTATACTACCGTTCAGATGACTACACTACAGTTCAGACTACTATACTACAGCTCAGACTACTATACTACAGTTCAGTCTATAGTACAGTTCAGACTACTAATCTACAGTTCAGTCTATACTACAGTTCAGACTACTATACTACAGTTCAGTCTATACTACATTTCAGACTACTATACTACAGTTCAGACCACTTCACTACATGTCAGACTACTATACTACAGTTTAGACTACTACATTACAGTTCAGACTACATTACAGTTCAGACTACTACACTACATTTAAGACTGCTACACTACAGGTCAGACTACTGTACTAATGTTCAGACTACTATACTAAAGTTCAGACTACTGTACTAATGTTCAGACTACTAAACTACAGGTCAGACTACTATACTACAGTTCAGACTACTATACTACAGTTCAGACTATTATACTACATTTCAGACTACTACACTACAGTTCAGACTACTACACTACAGTTCAGACTACTATACTACAGTTCAGACTACTTTACAACATATCAGACTACTTTACTACATATCAGACTACTTTACTACATATCAGACTACTTTACTACATATCAGACTACTATATTAGAGTTCAGACTACTACACTAATGTTCAGACTACTATACTACAGGTCAGACTACTATACTACCGTTCAGATGACTACACTACATTTCAGACTACTATACTACATCTCAGACTACTAATCTACAGTTCAGTCTATACTACAGTTCAGACTACTATACTACAGTTCAGTCTATACTACAGTTCAGACTATTATACTACATTTCAGACTACTATACTACAGTTCAGACTACTACACTACAGTTCAGACCACTTCACTACACATCAGACTACTATACTACAGTTCAGACTACTATACTACAGCTCAAACTACTATACTACAGTTCAGACTACAACATTACAGTTCAGACAACTATACTACAGTTCAGACTGTACTACACTACAGTTCAGACTACTATTCTACAGGTCAGACTACTATTCTACAGTTCAGACAACTATTTAACTCTTCAGACTACTACACTGCAGTTCAGACTACAACACTACAGTTCAGACTACTACACTACAGGTCAGACTACTGTACTAATGTTCAGACTACTAAACTACAGGTCAGACTACTATACTACAGTTCAGACTACTATACTACAGTTCAGACTATTATACTACATTTCAGACTACTACACTACAGTTCAGACTACTACACTACAGTTCAGACTACTATACTACAGTTCAGACTACTTTACAACATATCAGACTACTTTACTACATATCAGACTACTTTACTACATATCAGACTACTTTACTACATATCAGACTACTATATTAGAGTTCAGACTACTACACTAATGTTCAGACTACTATACTACAGGTCAGACTACTATACTACCGTTCAGATGACTACACTACATTTCAGACTACTATACTACATCTCAGACTACTAATCTACAGTTCAGTCTATACTACAGTTCAGACTACTATACTACAGTTCAGTCTATACTACAGTTCAGACTATTATACTACATTTCAGACTACTATACTACAGTTCAGACTACTACACTACAGTTCAGACCACTTCACTACACATCAGACTACTATACTACAGTTCAGACTACTATACTACAGCTCAAACTACTATACTACAGTTCAGACTACAACATTACAGTTCAGACAACTATACTACAGTTCAGACTGTACTACACTACAGTTCAGACTACTATTCTACAGGTCAGACTACTATTCTACAGTTCAGACAACTATTTAACTCTTCAGACTACTACACTGCAGTTCAGACTACAACACTACAGTTCAGACTACTACACTACAGGTCAGACTACTGTACTAATGTTCAGACTACTAAACTACAGTTCAGACTACTATACTACAGCTCAGACTACTGTACTAATGTTCAGACTACTATACTACAGTTCAGACTACTATACTACAGTTCAGACTACTATACTACAGTTCAGACTACTGTACTAATGTTCAGACTACTAAACTACAGTTCAGACTACTATACTACAGTTCAGACTACTATACTACAGTTCAGACTGCTACACAACAGTTCAGACTACATTACAGTTCAGACTGCTACACTACAGGTCAGACTACTGTACTAATGTTCAGACTACTAAACTACAGTTCAGACTACTATACTACAGCTCAGACTACTGTACTAATGTTCAGACTACTATACTACAGTTCAGACTACTATACTACAGTTCAGACTACTATACTACAGTTCAGACTACTGTACTAATGTTCAGACTACTAAACTACAGTTCAGACTACTATACTACAGTTCAGACTACTATACTACAGTTCCGACTACTATACTACAGTTCAGACTACTACACTACAGCTCAGACTACTACATGACAGTTCAGACTACTATACTACAGTTCAGACTACTATACTACAATTCAGACTACTATACTACAGTTCAGATGACTACACTACAATTCAGATGACTACACTGCAGTTCAGATGGCTACTATACTACAGTTAAGATTACTATTCCACAGTTCAGACTACTACAGTACAGCTCAGACTACTATACTACAGTACCGTTCAGAGTATTATACTACAGTTCAGACTACTACACTACAGTTCAGGCTACTACACTACAGTTCAGACTACTATACTACAGTTCAGACTACTATACTACAGTTCAGACTACTATACTACAGTTCAGACTATTACAGTACAGTTCAGACTACTATACTACAGTTTAGACTACTATACTACAGTTCAGACTACTACACTACAGTTCAGACTACTATACCACAGTACAGACTACTACACTACAGTTCAGACTACTATACTACAGTTCAGGGTGTTACGTATAGTAGCGGTAGAAGCAGTAGTTGTGTATGTTTCAGTCGCAGTAGCATCGTGAAACTTTCACCAAGGCACTTCTGTACAGAAACAATGTAAAAACACCTACCGTACACTAAGTCCAGAATACATATGGAACTAGTATTATCAAAACCTATTTATTTTATTTTATTATTTTTACATGTATTTATTATTTGTAGTACTAAATGACAATCATGAAGGGAGTCACTAGTTTTATCGAAGAGGACATTACGTTTATTTTATTTGCTCAATATGTTTTTTTTGTTATATTAATTAAAACATTTGCTCCCAGAGCAAATAATAGTCACACTCCAAAATAATAGTTTATGTAATAAAATGGTTTAAAAAATGGTTTATTCTTTAAATAAAGTCATTCAACTGTGAAACTTGTTTTTTTAAATATATCTGGATGTACAGTGTATAGACTTACCTTTATGCAGCAGCACAGTAGAATATTGTTCAGAATATCCAGTTTTATATTTCTATTGAGGAAGTGGCTTGTAACGTGCTAACCTTTAGCTGGTATTACCTACTCTAGAGTTGTGTGACTCTAATCATATCTATTATCCCAATATCTACAATATCAATCCCCAGTTCTAGATCCCAAAAAGTGTAGAAGTGGATTGATTCATGTCACTGTGAAGAGGCTCGTTCAGTACTGGATGTCATAATGTACCAAATCAGTATTATTGATTAATAATAATAATAGTAAGGAAGGAATGACAATGATTCTTATACACTGAAAAGAGACTCTTCTGAGAACCTTATCAATAAAAAGTAATTGTTTACTTCATTCATTGGCGTCAAGTTTTATTTTCCTCTTTACTGGGGGCTCATACTTGCGAACATTAGAATCAATTTAAAAAATTCTCAGTCTCTCAGCCAATTAAAATCGTTGACGTAGTATACGTGATCAAACGCTGCATATTAGCTTTTCTCATCAAATAACCTGCCACATGCTATTTTAAACTGATCCAGCTGGCAGTGATTATTTCCTGTAACAAATTCCGCATCAGCCTATCAAAGATCTTAAACTTTATATCCACCAAGCAGAGGGATACTTTAAACCTCCAAATTCAAGGTTTCCTTGAACGTTCCTCTTGGTCAGTCTCAAGGGTAGAGTGCGGTATCATCACGTTTTCTCTGTGCATTCAAATTGCCATCGATAAAATGAAATTGTGTTTGTTGTCTGTAGCTTATGCCTGCCGATACCATAACCCCACCGCCACCATGGGGCACTCTGTTCACAACGTTGACATCAGCAAACCACTCATCCACACAATGCCATACACGCTGTCTGCCATCTTCCCTGTACAGTTGAAACTAGGATTCCTCTGTGAAGAGCACACTTCTCCAGCATGCCAGTGGCCATCGAAGCTGAGCGTTTGCCTACTGAAGACGGTTACGATGCTGAACTGCAGTCAGATCAATACTCTGGTGAGGAAAATGAACATGCAGATGAGCTTCCCTGAGACGGTTTCTGACAGTTTGTGCAGAAGTTCTTTGGTTGTGCAAACCCACAGTTTCATCAGCTGTCCGAGTGGCTGGTCTCAGATGATTCCGCAGGTGAAGAAGCCAGATATGGAGGTCCTGGTTACACGTGGTCTGCGGTTATGAGGCTGTACTTTCAAATTCTCTAAAACAACATTGGAGGCGGCTTATGGTAGAGAAATTAACATTACATTATCTGGCAACAGCTCTGGTGGAACATTCCTGCAGTCAGAATGCCAATTGCACGCTCCCTCAAAACTTGAGACATCTGTGGCATTATGTTGTGGGACAAAACTGCACATTTTAGATTGGCATTTTATTGTCCCCAGCACAAGGTGCACCTGTGTAATGATCCTGCTGTTTAATCAGCTTCTTGGTATGCATCACCTGTCAGGTGGGTGGATTATCTTGGCAAAATAGAAATGCTCACTAACAGGGATGTAGACAAATTTGTGCTCAACATTTGAGAGAAATAAGCTTTATGTGCTTTTGGAACATTTTCTGTGATCTTTTATTTCAGCTCATGAAACATGGAACCAACACTTTACATGTTGCGTTTATATTTCTGTTCAGTATAATAGCCTATAACAACGACAATTATTTATGTAACAGTGCTAGGAGCCTATGTGTTGTCTGCAAGAGGGACTCTCAACAAGAAGCTCCTCATTATGTATTCGTAATCTTCATTTACAAGGTTTTGCCTGCACTTCTCTTCTCAAAACACTAACACAATAAACGTAATTCTACATTTCACAGGGGGGTTAAAACTTGTGAGATTTGAACCGTTGTCACAATCTGCAGCAATTACGTGGAGTTCGACACACTACACAAAAAAACATTTGACTAGACGGTCAAACAGTTGCTTAGATTATCAGAATGTGGGGTTGGAGATTATCAAGTGATATACTCGGAAGCGGTGGATGGTGTGCACGCCTCCTGAGTCGAACTAGAAGTCCACTCCAAATATCTCTTCTCTGCCGGCGGCGTCTTGGAGAAACCTCTGGGATGAGTTCAATTGCCCTGGAGGGTACGAACAAAGTATCCAATTTGGGAAAGCTGTATTCCTAGTCGCAATAATGATGCTCTTATATCCAAAAGTTATTTCCGGCTGTATGTAATAACACATAACACGTTCTGGGATAATAATGTAAGAAATATCCACCAAAAAAAGAAAAATACTGCAAAGTTGCTTAGGAGCAAAGCTGCCATGTTTGTCTGCGTCATCTTACTTACGTAATGTTCAGTCTCTGGACAATAAAGTAGACAAGCTCAGGGCAAGGATCTCCTTCTAGAGAGACATCAGGGACTGTAACATACTCTATTTCACAGAATCATGGTTCTCTCGGTATATAGTGTCCCCATCCATACAGCCAGCTGGGTTCTCAGTTCATCACGCAGACAGGAATAAAGAACTCTCCGGGAAGAAGAAAGGGAGTGGTGTATGTTTCATGATTAACTACTCATGGTGTGATTGTGATAACATACAGAAACTCAAGTCCTTTTGATCACCCGACCTAGACTACCTCACAATCAAACCTTAACCATATTATCTCCCAAGAAAATTATCTTCGGGTTATAGTCACAGCCACGTATATTCCCCATAGCCGATACTACGACGGCCCTCAAGGAACTACACTGTAAACGACAAATACTGAGGACGCATTTATTATAGCTGAGGATTTTAACAAAGCAAATTTGAGGAAAACGCTACCAAAGTTGTATCAACACATTGATTGTAGTACTCGCTCTAGAAAAAACACAAGACCACTGCTACTCACCCTTTCGAGATACCTACAAGGCCCTCCCCCGTCCTCCCTTTAGCAAATCAGATCACGACCCCATTTTGCTCCTCCCTTCCTATAGGCAGAAACTCAAACAGGAAGTACCCGTGCTAAGGTCTATTCAACGCTGGTCTGACAAATGATCATGCAGACTGGGATATGTTCCAGGTAGCCCCTGAGAATAACATTGACGTATAGACGGACACGGTGACTGAGTTCATCAAGGAAGTGTATAGGGGATGTTGTTCCCACGGTGACTAATAAAACCTAATCAAACCAGAAACCGTGGATAGATGGCAGAATTCACATAAAACCGAAAGTGCAAACCACCACATTTAACCATTGCAAGGTGACTGGGAATATTGTTGAATACAAACAGTGTAGTTATTCCCTCTGTTAGGCAATCAAACAGGCAAAACTTCAGTACAGAGACAAAGTGGGGTGGCAAATTAACAGCTCAGACACGAGACGTACGTGGCAGGGTTTAGATTACAAAGGGAAAACCAGCCATGTCGCAGACACTGAAGTCCTGCTTCCAGACAAGCTAAACACCTTCACCCGCTTTGAGGATAACATAGTGCCACCAACGCTGCTCACTCCCAAGGAGTGTGGGTTCTCGTTCTCCTTGGCCAATGTAAGTAAGACATTTAAGTGTGTTAACCCTCACAAGGCTGCCGGCCCAGATGGCATCCTTAGCCGTGTCCTCAGAGCATGTGCAGACCAGCTGGCTGGAGTGTTTATGGACATATTAAATCTCTCCCCGCTTGCTTCAAGATGTCCACCATTGTTCCTGTTACCCAGGAAAGCAAAGGTAACTGAACTACTAATTACTATCGCCACGTAGCACTAACTTCTGTCATCATTAAGTACTTTGAGAGGCAACTTAAAGATCATGTCACCTCTACCTTACCTGACACCTTAGACCCACTTTGCTTACTGCCCCAATAGGTCCACAGATGATGCAATCGCCATTGTACTGCACACTGCCTTATCCCATCTGGACAAGAGGGATACCTACGTCAGAATATTGTTTATTAAATATAGCTCAGCCTTCAACACCATAGTACCCTCCAAGCCTATCATTAAGCTCGGGGCCCTGGGTCTGATTCCAGCCCAGTGCAACTGGGCCCTGGACTTCCTGACAGGCCGCCCCCAGGTGGTGAAGGTAGGAAACAACACCTCCACTTCGCTGATCCTCAACACAGAGGCCCCACAAGAGTGCGTACTCAGCCCTCCCTGTACACCCTCTTCACCCATGACTATGTGGCCCCACACGCCTCCAACTCAATCATCAAGTTTGCAGATAACATAACAGTAGTAGGCCTGATTACCAAGAATGATGAGATAGCCTATAGGGAGGAGGTGAGGGCCCTGGCGGAGTGGTGCCAGGAAAATAACCTCTCCCTCAATGTCAACAAAACAAAGGAGCTGATCGTGGACTTCAGGAAACAGCAAAGGGAGAACGCCCCTATCCACATTGACGGGACCACAGTGGGGAAGGTGAAAAGCTTCAAATTCTTTGGTGTACACATCACTGACAAACTGAAATGTTCCGCCCACACAGACTATGTGATGAAGAAGGCGCATTAGCGCCTCTTCAACCTCAGGAGACTGAAGAAATTCGACTTGGCCCCTAAGACCCTCACATACTTTTACAGATGCACAATTGAGAGCATTCTATCAGGCTGTATCACCGCCTGGTACTGCAACTGCACCACCCGCAACTGCAGGGCTCTCCAGAGGGTGGTGCGGTCTGTCCAACGCATCACCGGGGGCAAACCACCTGCCCTCCAGGACACCTACAGCACCCGATGTCACAGGAAGGCCAAAAAGATCATCAAGGACATCAACCACCCAAGCCACTGCCTGTTCACCCCGCTATCATCCAGAAGGCGAGGTCAGTCCAGGTGCATCAAAGCTGGGGCCGAGAGAATGAAAAACACCTTCTATCTCAAGGCCATCAGACTGTTAAATAGCCATCACTAGCCAGCTACCACCCGGTTACTCAACCCTGCACCTTAGAGGCTGCTGCCCTATATACATAGACATGAAATCACTAGCCACTTTAATAATGGAACACTTGTCACTTTAATAATGTTTACATAATTCTTTACCCATCTCATATGTATATACTGTGTTCTATTCTACTGTATTTTAGTCAATACCACACCAATATTGCTCATCCCAATATTTATATATTTCTTAATTCCATTTGTGTATTGTTGTGAATTGTTAGATACTACTGCACTGTTGGAGCTAGGAACACAAGCATTTCACTACACCTTCAATACCATCTGTGAAATATATGTATGTGACCAATAAAATCTGATTTGATTGATTTAACAAGGACGCGTTCATGAACAAGTGTTGGATCGCGTCGAACTACGTCTACGATTTCAATTGGCTAATACGGAATTTGAGCCGAATATAATCACAGCCAGTTGTACAGGTTAGCATAGGGCTACGTCTGCCAGATCATTTGATGGGAACAGCTAACATAAGGGAGAATTCCGACACGAGTTAACATCCTGTAAATAGAACGTAATTCTCTTTTTACGCACCTTTCTCTCTATGCGTATTCTGACCTCCAATTAATTACAGCATGATATTCACCCGCTATACTTTGGGTGTGGCGATCGAATGAAGGGAGGTTTCTCTGTCTACAGATACGCTGTATTTTGACCTTGACTTAATTCACTCATAATTCCAACACTTTTACACGCAATACAACAATGAATAAGGTTGAGCAACCTGTTGGTTCCAAGTGGAAAAACGTTTCTAATAGAAATAACACCCTTCTCCACACACTGTCATTTACAAATTGATAAGAGCCTGGTAAATGATTAAGCTGTTTGGATAAGGGGATTGTAAATATAACTGACAATTTGTCACGTTCTAACCTTAATTCTGTTATTATATCTTTGTTTTAGTATGGTCGGGGCGTGAGTTGGGTGGGCAGTCTATGTTTGTTTTTCTATGTTGGTTTTTGAGTTCGGCCTAGTATGGTTCTCAATCAGAGGCAGCTGTCAATTGTTGTCCCTGATTGAGAATCATACCTAGGTAGCCTGGGTTTCACTTTTGGGTTGTGAGTGTTTGTTTTCCATGTGAGTGTTTGGTCCACACAGTACTGTTTTCGGTTTTGTATATTCACGTCATCGTTTGTTGTTTTGTTCGAGTGTTCCATTGTCTTTATTAAAAAAACATTATAGACACTTACCACGCTGCGCATTGTTCCTCCGATCCTTCTCGCTACTCCTCCTCAGAAGAGGAGGACGAGAACCCTTACCAATTGCTTTAGATCTATTTTACCTTCCGATCGCTGGAGACAAATGTGAAGCCAGACACATGGCATAAAACTGAAGCACATTAAAAATTATAATCTTTTCCACAGTGAAGTTTATGAAATGCTTCTATAGCCATGTGCACATGACATTATGGAGCCAAACCTACCGAGTAAATGGAAGATTTCTATAATGTTTTAATTGTATAACCAGTTAGGATTATTGGGGTAGATTTAGACTACTCTATAGACTACTATCCAACCCCTACTGTACTCTTTTCTCACCTTCTAATATTTCATTGTTGAACAATTGAATATGGAAACACCCAGGATGAATCGAACCACTGTATTTTTGATTCACCTATATATTTTGTGCATAAAGGCTCTCCAACCTTTAATTATTATCAAATATTTGGCTAACCTTAAATAATATACAAGATCAGAGTATTTTAAAATCGACCAATTGGTGCTGAAAATCTGACGAATTGGCCTTTGTGTATATTTACATGGCTTTCATACATTGATCCCAAATATTCTGAACCGTTCTCTCTGTCGAAAAAATTCTAATGAAAAGGTCCACATTTAAAGGGATGGCTTTAGATAAATGTAGTGAAAACACTATTGAATGAAAACTCCACGAGAAAATGTTGCCAGCAAGTGGGAGGGTTTTCAGCTGAGAAGTGAGTATGAAAGGCTTTACATTCCTAAATCTGAACGCTATACAGCGTTTGATCATGTGCATCTACGACAATGTTATTTGGCTGACACATATTTCGAGACCAAGAAAAATGGTTCAAATCTTGCTATCACCTGTCTGCCTCCCCACTGGGGTTCAATCCCTGCTATCACCTGTCTGCCTCCCCACTGGGGTTCAATCCCTGCTATCACCTGTCTGCCTCCCCACTGGGGTTCAATCCCTGCTATCACCTGTCTGCCTCCCCACTGGGGTTCAATCCTTGCTATCACCTGTCTGCCTCCCCACTGGGGTTCAATCCCTGCTATCACCTGTCTGCCTCCCCACTGGGGTTCAATCCCTGCTATCACCTGTCTGCCTCCCCACTGGGGTTCAATCCCTGCTATCACCTGTCTGCCTCCCCACTGGGGTTCAATCCCTGCTATCACCTGTCTGCCTCCTCACTGGGGTTCAATCCCTGCTATCACCTGTCTGCCTCCCCACTGGGGTTCAATCCCTGCTATCACCTGTCTGCCTCCCCACTGGGGTTCAATCCCTGCTATCACCTGTCTGCCTCCCCACTGGGGTTCAATCCCTGCTATCACCTGTCTGCCTCCCCACTGGGGTTCAATCCCTGCTATCACCTGTCTGCCTCCCCACTGGGGTTCAATCCCTGCTATCACCTGTCTGCCTCCCCGCTGGGGTTCAAGCCCTGCTATCACCTGTCTGCCTCCCCACTGGGGTTCAATCCCTGCTATCACCTGTCTGCCTCCCCACTGGGGTTCAATCCCTGCTATCACCTGTCTGCCTCCCCACTGGAGTTCAATCCCTGTGTCCACCTGTCTGCCTCCCCACTGGAGTTCCATCCCTGCTATCACCTGTCTGCCTCCCCACTGGAGTTCCATCCCTGCTATCACCTGTCTGCCTCCCCACTGGAGTTCCATCCCTGCTATCACCGGTCTGCCTCCCTGCTGGAGTTCAATCCCTGATATCACCTGTCTGCCTCCCCACTGGGGTTCAATCCCTGTGTCCACCTCCTGTCTGCCTCCCCACTGGAGTTCAATCCCTTCTATCACCTGTCTGCCTCCCCACTGGGGTTCAATCCCTGCTATCACCTGTCTGCCTCCCCACTGGAGTTCAATCCCTGATATCACCTGTCTGCCTCCCCACTGGAGTTCAATCCCTGCTATCACCTGTCTGCCTCCCCACTGGGGTTCAATCCCTGATATCACCTGTCTGCCTCCCCACTGGAGTTCAAACCCTGTGTCCACCACCCCACTCCCCAGCCAAGGTCACGGCAGTCCAACGTGACTCCCCAGCCAAGGTCACGGCAGTCCAACGTGACACGCCAGCCAAGGTCACGGCAGTTCAGCAGTATAAAAAGACTCGGATCTATCCTGGAACCAATTACTAACGATCGAAATCTATAAACACACTCACAACCTCAACTACAGTAAAACATGTTCCAGATACTACCTATACTGTAAAACACACACCAGATACAACCTCTACTACAGTAAAACACACACCAGATACTACACATACAGTAAAACACACACACACACCAGATACTACCTATACTACAGTAAAACACACACCAGATACTACCTCTACTACAGTAAAACACACACCAGATACTACACATACAGTAAAACACACACACACACACCAGATACTACCTATACTACAGTAAAACACACACCAGATACTACCTCTACTACAGTAAAACACACACCAGATACTACCTCTACTGTAAAACACACACCAGATACTACCTCTCCAGTAAAACACACACCAGATACTACCTCTCCAGTAAAACACACACCAGATACTACCTCCACTGTAAAACACACACACCAGATACAACCTCTACTACAGTAAAACACACACCAGATACTACCTCTACTGTAAAACACACACCAGATACTACCTCTCCAGTAAAACACACACCAGATACTACCTCTCCAGTAAAACACACACCAGATACTACCTCTACTACAGTAAAACACACACCAGATACCTCTACTGTAAAACACACACACCAGATACTACCTCCACTGTAAAACACACATACCAGATACGACCTCTCCAGTAAAACACACACCAGATACTACCTCCACTGTAAAACACACACACCAGATACTACCTCTACTGTAAAACACACACCAGATACTACCTCCACTGTAAAACACATACCAGATACTACCTCTCCAGTAAAACACACACCAGATACTACCTCCACTGTAAAACACATACCAGATACTACCTCCACTGTAAAACACATACCAGATACTACCTCTCCAGTAAAACACACACCAGATACTACCTCCACAGTAAAACACACACCAGATACTACCTCCACTGTAAAACACACACCAGATACGACCTCTTCAGTAAAACACACACCAGATACTACCTCTACTGTAAAACACACACCAGATACTACCTCTCCAGTAAAACACATACCAGATACGACCTCTCCAGTATAACACACACCAGATACTACCTCTACTGACTAAGACCACCAGATACGACCTCTCCAGTAAAACACACACCGGATACTACCTCTACTGACTCTAAGACCACCAGACAATGAAAGACACCAGACAATGTTGACTGTTTTGGGAATAATTTATTCTTAACGCAAGATTCTCATGTAAGGCAAAGTCATCTACATAAACATTCACCATTTAAAAAATGTTTCATGTTCTCTCCTTCAAGGAATGAGGGTATTAAAAAGAAAATAGCAATCAAATCATATTCATTCAGGATTAAAACACTCAAACAGGAAGAAATGTTGCAAGCATAGGAACAATATTACATGAAATTAAACATGACATTTTCATTGTCATCGTCTTTCAAAATGCATTCAATTTGTTGTCATAGGATTCATCCTAAGAAAAACAGGCAGTAGCTGTTTGCACAACAGTAGCTGTTGTGCAAACATAACAGAGAGGACGGTTCAAACTTCAGCATCGTACAGTGGGGGGTTGACAGGGGGGTGGGGGGACACTGTAGCTTACTGGCTTCCATTGGTCTAGGTAGCCATGACTGATATGGCGTAGATAGAGAGTCATTTGATATGGTGTTTTAGGATTTATGGTGTAGGGAATAAGGGGTGGTTTGACTAGAGGTTTGTTGTGGAGGAGGGATGGAGGGAGGCAGGAGAAGTACCTTGCAGAGGTAAGAGGTTAAAGTGCCCAGGAGAGAGCGTGTATGCATGCATGTGTGTCGTCTACAGCAGAACGCCTGAGATCTGAGTGCATATTCTGTGTGTCGTCTTTGAGCAGGAGTTTGTGTTCCACAAGAAGCATTATCTACAGTACAGCGCCTGAGATTTATAGAACATACACCGTTTACAGGGCAGAGCACAGCCCTGGGAGGGGCTAGGTCAGGTGTGGGAGCACAAAAAGATAAGAGGTTATCATATAATGCTACCATGGGTCAGGAGGTATGGGGGTTGGGGCTGGACAGCAGGAGTGCAAAGGTTAAGGAGAGAGAGAAGGATTAAGGTGGTAAGGGCAGATGGAGGGATAGTGTGTTAGGTGAGACTGGGTCAGTGGTTTAGACTCAGGGGTCAAAGGTTAGGTTAAGATGAAAGGGACTTTGCGTTAAGGGTTAGGAGGCCAAGGGTAAGGGTCAGAGCAGGTAAGGGTCAAAGGTAAATGTCAGGGGTCAGACGTTATGTGAGCATGTCCCACAAGCAGCAGCAGCAGAGAGCCGTCCAACAGGCAGTCAGACACGTGTCGCCTGAATCATCTCTTCTCCTCTCCTCCACCACGTACACTAGAGAGAGGAGAAAGAGAGGTAGACATTCACTTAAAGTTAAACCTTTACAACTGCCAGTAAAACATGTTTTATTGTCACAAACACCGGAAAAGTGCAGTAAAATGTGTTATTTTACAGGGTCAGCCATATAGTATGATTAATAGACCTGCTCAAGGGTACAGACAGATTTTTCACCTTGTTGGCTTGGGAATTCAGACCAACAACCTTTAAGTTACTGGCCCAACTCTAACCGCTAGGCTACCTGCCACCTTTGGAATACTCACGTGACAGACACGTCGGCCTAACAACCTACTCTTCTTGTTATCTTTGGTACATTTGCTGTTAGTCATTCATGTGTACACACACACACACAAAACTTCTGAAGGCTGCCATCTTGAATGAGTGAGGTAAGCTATGTGTTACCTGAGTGACAAGGTACTGCCGCAGTAGAAAGGGACTGCTCTCTAGCAACAGTTGCCAGGCAGTAAGTTATGCTGCATTCATAACCAAGTGGGAAGATAGTATTTACCAAGTACAACTAGAAAAAATCTATTTGAATGGCCCTCCAACTGGTAATTACTAGTGTGAAACTCATCTATCATCCTGAACTCCCACTTCTCCAACATTCTGACCTCTGACGTCATCTATTAAGGAAATGACCTTGATAAACAGCAGTTCTCGGCAGTTTAGTGCAACAAAAATGTATTTATAAAAAGCAATCTATTAATGTTTTTTTTAACACTATAATTTGTTTACAAGCGTGATAGCTGTACTTTAGTTTATGGCTTAGGCAAATTGTTGGCCATTAGCCAATCAGTGTTTCTCAAGTTCAAAGCACAGAAATGCATCCAACTAGTATTTACGACTTCACAACTAGTACATTTCCACCTCCCACTTGGTTTGAATGCAGCATTAACCTCCCATTGCCTGGTTTCTTAAAGGGGCAGTCCACTATTCACCGCTGAGAGGGTCTTATACAGATAAACAAACAAAGGGCAGTCTGGAAAGTTCACTTCCTGCTTTAACTCCTTTAAAACAATGCCCCTTTAATCATGGTATGACCAGGACAAAATAGTTGATTCAAGCAGAAACTGATCTGGCTATAATGTGATTAGCTTCAACATAAAAAACCTTCCACTTTAAGAACACACACCAGGATACTGATATAAAAAGGACAATATAAAACAGCCTCGTTAATCTTTTACTTTCGCCGCTATCAAAATAAATTACCTTGATGTAGGGAAATTGACCTTTGAATAGCCTAATACTTGCCAATCCTAATACTTGCCAATCCTAATAGCAGAGGTAATGGAAACTTACTGAATGAAAGACGATTGTGTTAGAATTAGGGTTGCAAAGGGAGGGTGTATTACTGGAAACATTCAGATTTTACCAGCAAACTACCAGAATTTTGGTATCTTTCAAAGATGTTACATGACATCTATCTAGTGACCCTTTTGGGTACTTATCTGTAATTATCTCTGGCCCTCTGTGAGGGTTTATCACACGTAAAATATATGAAATCATTAAATACGAGGATTTTAAAATAAATTGAATGACAAAAGCTGTAAAACATTACCCTACATTTAACCAACGTGGATCAATTCAGGCTTATGTAGCAAAATTTGAAAATGTGTTTTTCACGTGAAATAAATAGCTAGAAAATTGTATATCATACACTACATTTGAGGAACATTGGGAAAGTAATTCTGTTTTGAAAGTTGATAAACTTGTAACCTCACTTTTGAGAAAATGGACCTTGAATGTTTTGGTACTACTACTGGAGAGCTCTTTGTCTACACCCATTCCGCATCGTTCACACCTTCTTAAGCTTTATCCCCGCCCAGCTCTTTAAGGATTTACATGTGAGGCCATGTACTAAACAACCAAAGATTTCATGACTAAAGGCTGGTTTATACTAGGGGTGTGTTCGTAAATCCAATCTGGAGCACCAACGTTTGCTCAGAGTGTGCTCCAGGCGTTCGTAACTCAGAGCGTTTTGCTCTCGGAGCATTCAGAATGCACACTGGACACTCTGGCAAAGGAGTAGGGTTGATCTGAGCGTTCTAACCTAACAACAACAGTCAAGCACCCAAGCTAACGTTGGCTAGCTACTTCCAGACACAAATGAAGGAACAGCTCACTCTGCCCATTTTACTCGCCTTAGCAGAGCTGATTAGGCTGTTTTTATGATATCCAGAGCATTGGTGACTGCAACTGTGCTGCTGGCAACAATTTAATCATGCTTTTTTACTGACACCAGCCATATTCAGCGGGTGTTAAGCGTTTGTAAATTCGTCAGTTATTCTGCGCTCTGGAATCGGAGTACATAGCCAGAGCGAATTTACCAGCTACATCTATCGACAGTTGTCGCAGCGACATCGTTAACATTCTATTCAAATTGGTACTTGCGTAATGGAGTCTAATGTAGCTAGCTATGAACCATAATCCCATCTCATAACATTACTACCCTGCATGAATCTGCAGGTAGCTAACTAACCAGGTTCAATGTTAGCTAGCTAGCTATAACTAGCAATGCAAATGGCTCTGAGACACAAATAATATTACTAGCTAGCGAGCCAGCCAGGTAACATTAGCTAAATATCTAGCAGTACGCTTTAACTGAAATGAAAATGACTTTGACAAAATTAGAAACGTGTAATATCTGAAAATGTAGCAAGCTAGACTATCTTACCCGTATACATGGATGGACGCTTCTCCCTCTCTGTCACAGTTGCCTTAGTTTGAAGATGTAATCAGGAGACAGGTGGTTTACACAACAGCCTTCTGTGCGTTCTCTTTTTGACTCCGTCTGCATATTTGCAATCAAAAGCCTGAATTTTCTCCATCTCCTTAGCTATCCTTCTCTAATTCCACCGGGCATTCAACTGATTTCAAAACCCAGTCCTCCAGAAAGTGGAGACCAACATGTTTGCAGTTCTACTACATGATATCTTTCAAAAAATATGCGTTAGAAAGGATTACCTACACATATTGACCAACTCATGTTATAGACAGAAGCGCCCTACATGGCAGACCAATCCGAACTCATATCTTGGAATGTCCAGCCCAACCATTATCTCAGCCAATCATGGCTAGCTGGAAGGTCTTTTTCAGTGGCTAAACCAACTAGGCTCGTAATTTAACAATTGTATTCGTATTTACAGATGCATACAAGTTTGTTATTAAGGCACATGAAAGTTCACATGTTCCAGAAGTCATTTCTGCCCCCAAAAAAAAAAAAAAAAAGAGTTTATATTTAAACGCCTGGTTTCCTCAAATGAGTCGCAAATATTAACTATCAACTTAGTGAATACCATATGTGTTAAGTATGAGGGTTTCAGCATGAAATATCCTTTATCTTTTTACACACCTATTCATTTGACTACGTCAGTATGTCCTTGGCATCAATGCTTTGGCATCAAACTGGTGTATACAAATGTATAAAAACCTGTTTTTGCTTTGTCATTATGTGGTACTGTGATGTCATTATGGGGTACTGTGATGTCATTATGGGGTATTGTGTGTAGATTGAGGGGGAAAAAATGTACATAATTTTTAGAATGGGGCTGTAAAGTAACAAAATGTGGAAAAAGTCAAGGGGTCTGAATACTTTCCGAAGGCACTATATGAATACATTTTTTGAAAACATATTCAAGTATAAATTACCAAATCGATGATAGATTGCCATAGATGTTCTGTTAATTACCTAAATTACTGAAGATTCTGGTAAATTACTGGTAGCTTTTCAGCCCTAGTCAGAACTGTCTGAACCACTGGTTCCCAGTGAATGTACTGGATTCACCAAGTCAAGGGCCTGAAATACCTCATCTGATTAATCTAGTCAAGGGCCTTAAGTAGCTCATCTGATTCACCTAGTCAAGGGCCTGAAGTAGCTCATCTGATTCACCTAGTCAAGGCCTGAAGTAGCTCATCTGATTCACCTAGTCAAGGGCCTGAAGTAGCTCATTTGATTAATCTAGTCAAGGGCCTGAAGTAGCTCATCTGATTCACCTAGTCAAGGGCCTGAAGTATCTCATCTGATTCACCAAGTCAAGGGCCTGAAGTAGCTCATCTGATTCACCTAGTCAAGGGCCTGAAGTATCTCATCTTATTCACCAAGTCAAGGGCCTGAAGTAGCTCATCTGATTCACCTAGTCAAGGGCCTGACGTATCTCACCTGATTCACCAAGTCAAGGGCCTGAAGTAGCTCACCTGATTCACCAAGTCAAGGGCCTGAAGTAGCTCACCTGATTCACCTAGTCAAGGGCCTGAAGTAGCTCATCTGATTCACCTAGTCAAGGGCCTGAAGTAGCTCATCTGATTAATCTAGTCAAGGGCCTGAAGTAGCTCATCTGATTAATCTAGTCAAGGGCCTGAAGTAGCTCACCTGATTCACCTAGTCAAGGGCCTGAAGTAGCTCATCTGATTCACCTAGTCAATGGCTCGATGACTAGTTGAATCAGGTGTGCTAGCTATAGAAAATATCAAATACTTGGAACGGCTTGGGGTCCCCAAGGAGAGGTTTGAGAACCACTGGTATAAACAACATTGTTCCCAAAGCACATCCAGTCTCTTTGCATACCAAGTAGTCAAGGCAAACAATATCCTATCCTACCCTCTCCACCCCTCCCTTTCTCCCTCTCCTCTTCCTCCCATCACCTTCTCGTGCTTATCTTCCTCCCCTCCCTTCCTCACTCCTCTTCTCCCCTCTCTTCACTTCCTCCCCTCCTTCCCCCTCTTTCTCACCTGTGTTTTTGGGTGCCTCTCCATACATGGGTCCTGGGGGTGGTCCTCCCTGCCATCCAAACTGAGGCTGTCCTGGGTACGCCCCCTGGTAGGGGCCTGCTTGTCCCTGGCCAGGGTAGGGTCCAGGAGGGCCCCCAGGGCCACCAGGGTAGTTGGGGTAGGCCGGGTTTTGAGGAGGGAATCCACCAGGCTGCTCCATGTTGACGGGGTAGCCCTGGGGAGGGTATCCCTGCTGAGGATAGCCCTGCGCAGGGTAACCGGGGGCCGTGGGGCCTGGGCCCTGGTACGGAGGAGGCTGCTCAAAATTCATCTGCTAGACAACAGAGACACCTGGAGAAAGAGAGGGGAAAGGAGGAGAGGGAGAGCTAATTTGAATGTAACTGAACTGAGAGAGAATGAGGAAGGACCATTTATGAAAGTAAATGGAAAAAAAGGAGAGATTGGAGGAGGAGAGGGACAAACAAAAGTATTGTTGCAGTTTCACAGCCCTGCAAAGTCAACACAGGACGGAGATAAGAGTCCCAGTAGTCAGTGGTTGTCATGGCCAGGAGTCCCTAGAAGTCCCATTAGCCAGTGGTTGTCATGGCACGGAGGCCTTAGGAGTCCCATTAGCCAGCGGTTGTCATGGCCAGGAGTCCCTAGAAGTCCCATTAGCCAGTGGTTGTCATGGCACGGAGGCCTTAGGAGTCCCATTAGCCAGCGGTTGGCCAGGAGTCCATAGTTAAAGACATTCTGAAAAGAGGCCCTTGGTGATTTAACTGTTGCCACGACAACACACGTTTCTAGAACATAAAAGGTTCCCCCCACAGAGAGCTATGAACTAGGTCAGGGCTGGTCAACCCTACTCCTGAACAGCTACAGGCAGTGCAGGCTTTTGTGCCAGAAGGTCTGGAGCAAAGCTCTCCAGTAGTAGAGGTTAATAACCAGGTTAATAACCTTAGTATCACTGGTGTATCACCGGTTTCCCTGTGTAAGTCATCCGCATGGCCAGGGGCCATTGTCCCTCCAAGTTGTATTATTGGAATGTGACAAGGCAACGGTGGGCATTAGGACCATACAAAGCCTGAGTGCATCGTGACTCACACCCCTGAACCTGAAATGGAGTGGCCTAGCCTCTCTGCTCTCTACCCAGCTAACACACACACACACACACACACACACACACACACACACACACAGAGTAAGGAGACACTAAAACACAGTAAACGGAGTAAATAATACACACTGTAAAACAATGAAGTAGCTACTGGCTGTGACTACTAGCTGTGTGTGAGCGAGCGGACTCAAGAAATAAAAAGTCTATGTAACAAGGTAGACGTACATGTAAAACATTCTGCTGGTTTAGATTGTCGGCCTAGAAGACCATTAAGCCCTACGCTGGGTCTGTTGAGTAGTGAAACACTGCCTCTCCCCCATCAGCTGGGAATGCCACAGCACAACAAACTGCGGGACAGAAAGGAATTGGGTACTGTCCCTCCATCCCTCGCTGGGCTATTTTCACACACACAGTGTTTGCTGTAAATACCTAAAGCCGAGCGTCAGTCAGTCCCTCCCTTCCTCCCTCCCACCCCCACTCCCTCCCACTCACAACCTGGAGAACATCACCTGACCAGATCATCTCTGGGTCATTTCTAGGTTTTCATGTGTATCTGAGTTATTGGCGTTCAAGCAGGTAGAAATCTGTCCGGTATGACGTAGCACCATGATAAAGTCTCTCACTACACTGGAAGTCAATAGGAATATGACTTTCAGATGTAAAAAGTCTATCATACATGTCAGATTTCAATACTGGCTGGTTGTCTTCTCGAGAATGAGCCATTCATCATATTTTTTTACGATATTCCTATCTCAAGAAAGTTTTCATTTAACAGAGGGTCTAACATTTCTCCTGTCCGTCTGCCTCTTCAGTCCAGGGTGCATTGCATGGTGCAGTTGCCAAGGTCAAACTCCACTCTGAGGCACATTAATCTGCAGGTTGAACATGGTGAGATTGTAGACTCATAAATGTTTTACAGCTAACTAGCTTCTTTACATGCTGACAGTCTTCGGTATTATTGTGTGTAGTTACTACCTAACTAGCTAGTGACAGAGGACGCATGGACCTCCTATTAGAGACAGGCCTTTTGTTAAGTAAATCAGGTGATAAATGAGGTTCTAGGGAGGCTGGAGTGGGTCAGATGATTATCCAAAACACAGGGCCCTAGCGGTCTACTAAGAACATGCTAGAAAACCACAAATTCCAAATTGAGACCAGTCAGATCAAGAGGAATATTTTCTTTACATTTTTAACCTGGCATAACTTGACTTCCTCTAATCTGTATGTTGTGAGTAGTCCTACTATTCCTGTAATCTGTGTGTTTTGAATAGTCCTACTATTCCTGTAATCTGTGTGTTGTGAGTAGTCCTAATATTCCTGTAATCTGTATGTTGTGAGTAGTCCTACTATTCCTGTAATCTGTGTGTTGTGAGTAGTCCTAATATTCCTGTAATCTGTATGTTGTGAGTAGTCCTAATATTCCTGTAATCTGTGTGTTGTGAGTAGTCCTAATCTTCCTGTAATCTGTGTGTTGTGAGTAGTCCTAATCTTCCTGTAATCTGTGTGTTGTGAGTAGTCCTAATCTTCGCCTGCTGAAAATATGAATAATCACCACACATTCTGTGTGTGACCTGATGTGACCTGAAGGGTTATTAAACCCGGCAGATAGCCTAGTGGTTAGAGCGTTGGGCCAGTAACCGAAAGGTTGCTAGATCTAAATCTGTCATTCTGCCCCTGAACAAGGCAGTTAACCCACTGTTGCTAGGCCGTCATTAACTGACTTAAATAAAGTTAAATAAAAACATCACCTGTACACACTTTTTACCTACCATCTGTTGTCGAGTTGTGTGTGTAATAGAGGTTGACCACACACACACACACACACAGTAGGATTGTCAAACAAAGGTATTGTACTGAATTCAAAAACCACTAAAACTACAACTGATCTGGAAGCCTGGCTAACTCAGGAGACAGGTAACATCACTAAAACTACAGCTGATCTGTAACTCAGGAGACAGGAAACATCACTAAAACTACAGCTGATCTGGAAGCCTAGCTAACTCAGGAGACAGGTAACATCACTAAAACTACAGCTAATCTGGGAGCCTAGCTAACTCAGGAGACAGGTAACATCACTAAAACTACAGCTGATCTGTAACTCAGGAGACAGGTAACATCACTAAAACTACAGCTGAACTGTAGGTAGATGTATTGTATTATCTACCTGACTATTCCCCATGTGAGCTCATTAGCTAACACAACACACTCACATATACATTACCGTTCAAAAGTTTGGGGTCACTTAGAAATGTCAACAGTGAAGAGGCAACTCCGGGATGCTGGTCTTCATGGCAAAATTCCTCTATCCAGTGTGTGTTCTTAAGCCAATCTGTTATTTTCATTGGCCAGTCTGAGATATGGCTTTTTCTTTGCAACTCTGCCTAGAAGGCCAGCATCCCAGAGTCGCCTCTTCACTGTTGACGTTGAGACTGGTGTTTTGCGGGTACTATTTAATGAAGCTGCCAGTTGAGGACTTGTGAGGCATCTGTTTCTCAAACTAGACACACTAATGTACTTGTCCTCTTGCTCAGTTGTGCACCGGGGCCTCCCACTCCTCTTTCTATTCTGGTTAGAGCCTGTTTGCACTGTTCTGTGAAGGGAGTAGTACACAGCCTTGTACGAGATCTTCAATTTCTTGGCAATTTCTCGCATGGAATAGCCTTCATTTCTCAAAACAAAAATAGACTGACGGGTTTCAGAAGAAAGGTCTTTGGCCATTTTGTGCCTGTAATCGAACCCACAGATGCTGATGCTCCAGATACTCAACTAGTCTAAAGAAGGCCAGTTTTATTGCTTCTTTAAATCAGGACAACAGTTTTCAGCTGTGCTAACATAATTGCAAAATGGTTTTCTAATGATCAATTAGCCTTTTAAAATGATAAACTTGGATTAGCTAACACAACGTGCCATTGGAACACAGGAGTGATGGTTGCTGATAATGGGCCTCCGTACGCCTATGTAGATATTCCATAAAAATCTGCCGTTTACAGCTACAATAGTCATTTACAACAGTAACAATGTATACACTGTATTTCTGATCAATTTGATGTTATTTTAAATTGACAATTTATTTATTTTCTTTCAAAAACAAGGACATTTTTAAGTGACCCCAAACTTTGGAACGGTAGTGTATACTCATAGAAACTGGCATCTAAAACAACACCACATGACCCCTCTAACCTCCTTCTCCCTGATCCATATTATAGTCATCAGGCAAAACGGACCTCACCTGTTCCTGGCTCACCTGTCACCTGGAAAATCCTGCACCACATTGACTCATTTTCCCCAGTGAAAAGCTAGAGTTTGCCTCTGTTATCTCTCCATTCAACCCACCCTTTACATAAATATAATTGAATGACTTGGTAGTGGTACAAACAGCTAGGTCTTCAGTTGCACAGTTTTAGGTTGAACCAAGTAAAAGTCACGGACGATTAGTAAAGCTCAAACCAAGGATCGAAACAGCTGAACAGACAAAAAAATTGTTTCAACAGTATTGAAAACATTTCCAAATATCCCAAATACCCCAAATACCGAATACCATACAGTTTTATAGAGAGTGATCTCAGTATAAAACTGAAATCTGAAAAACAAAGACCCAACTGTGGGAGAGAGACTTCTGCACAACTGAAGACCCTTTTTCAATATCGTTGAATCTATTTCTTGGAAATTTTTCAACACATTTGAATATTCATAGCTACTTAAGTAAATACCTGCAGTCAACAATACGTTAGCAGATAAAGCAGATGACATTATGAAGATTACCCAGAACAGCTGAGCCAGTCATGTGTTTGTTTGTAAATAGCCCAACAGGATTAAGAGGGAGCAGGTGTGTCCAGCTGTGTGTTGACAGAAGCCACGTTTTCTATTGTAAGTCAGCAGGGTTTTTTTGCTTCAATATTTCGAGAATAAACTTAAAATGTAATTTCGAAAATAAAGTCAAAATTTGTAGAATAAAGTCAATTTTTTTTAAATGAAGTCACAGGTATATTTGAAGATTAAAGTATGGGGTAACTGCATGTCTCCCTGTCCCTTTCTGTGTGCTCACCACCGATGAAATGCCTCAGTTAGAAGACTGGTGAAACTATACTTTAGAATTGGCTTTAGTAAGAAGGAACTCCTTGCTGTTTTAGCACATAATAACCATATTATTATAATCATCAGGACCTGGAAGAGGTTGTGCCACAGATTATTTTCAGAAGGAGAAACCATGGTTACATATGTAGGTGTGTGTATGTATTCAGGTTGTGCGTATGCAGGTGTGTGTGGGTGGTTAAAAGTAGGGGCAAAACCAGCAAATGGCCATTAATCTAATACACTTGTTCAAACAGGCGTCACTGTGCACTAATGCTTATCAATTTAACGATCTAATAACTCATTCAAACAGGCGTCACTGCTCACTCACGCTTATCAATCTAATAATCTACTAACCAAGTTTCCCACTGTCAATTTCAGACTATAGGCAAACACTGTCAATTTCAGACTATAGGCAAACACTGTAACTTGTGTGCTTTATGAGCACAAACAAACAATGTTCTTGTCACTGAAAAACCTGTGTTTCAGACATAAGGAAGTGGATGGCGGTAAATGTTCTACTTTTAAACTCGGACAAAACAGAGATGCTTGTTCTAGGTCCCAAGAAACAAAGGGATCTGCTGTCGGGTCTTACAATTAATCTTGATGGTTGTACAGTCGTCTCAAATAAAACTGTGAAGGACCTCGGCGTTACTCTGGACCCTGATTTCTCTTTTGACAAACATATCAAGACTGTTTCAAGGATAGCTTTTTCCATCTACATAACATTGCAAACATCAGAAACGTTATGTCCAAAAATGATGCAGAAAAATGTATCCATGCTTTTGTCACTTCTAGGTTAGACTACTGCAATGCTCTACTCTCCAGCTACCCGGATAAAGCACTAAATAAACTTCAGTTAGTGCTAAACAAGGCTGCTAGAATCCTGACTAGAACTAAAAAAAAATTATCATATTACTCCAGTGCTAGCCTCTCTACACTGGCTTCCTGTTAAGGCAAGGGCTGATTTAAAGGTTTTACTGCTAACCTACAAAGCATTACATGGGCTATGTTTCCGATATTGTTCCTAGAATTTCTAAGCAAACAGCTGAAGGCAGGGCTTTCTCCTATAGAGCAAAATTTTTATGGAGTGGTCTGCCTATTCATGTGAGAGACGCAGACTCGGTCTCGACCTTTCATCTCTTCAGTAGGTCCTATGATTGAGTGTAGTCTGGCCCAAACCCTATTACAGGGGCTGAGTCACTGGCTTACTGGTGCTCTTCCATGCCATCCCTAGGAGGGGTGCGCCACTTGAGTGTGTTGAGTCACTGACTTGATCTTTCTGTCCGGTTTGGCGCCCCCCCCTTGGGTTGTGCCGTGGGAGAGATCTCTGTGGGCTATACTCGGTCTCAGGATAGAGTAAGTTGGTGATTGAAGATATCCCTCTAGTGGTGTGGGGGATGTGCTTTGGCAAAGTGGGTGGGGTTATATCCTGCCTGGTTGGCCCTCTCCAGGGGTATCGCCGGACGGGGCCACAGTGTCTCTTGACCCCTCCTGTCTCAGCCTCCAGTATTTATGCTGCAATAGTTTGTGTCGGGGGCTAGGGTCAGTCTGTTATATCTGGAGTATTTCACCTGTCTTATCCGGTGTCCTGTGTGAATTTAGGTATGTACACTCTCTCGCTCACTCCCCCTCTCCCTCGATGACTCCTTGTTGTCCCCAGTCCACCTGGTCGTGCTGCTGCTCCAGTTTCAACTGTTCTGCTTGCGCCTATGGAACCCTGACCTGTTCACCGGACGTGCTACCTGTCCCAGACCTGCTGTTTTCAACTCTCTAGAGACAACAGGAGCGGTAGAGATACTCTGAATGATCGGCTATGAAGTGACATTTACTCCTGAGGTGCTGACCTGTTGCACCCTCTACAACCACTGTGATTATTATTATTCGACCATGCTGGTCATTTATGAACATTTGAACATCTTGGCCATGTTCTGTTATAATCTCCACCCGGCACAGCCAGAAGAGGACTGGCCACCCCACATAGCCTGGTTCCTCTCTAGGTTTCTTCCTAGGTATTGGCCTTTCTAGGGAGTTTTTCCTAGCCACCGTGCTTCTACACCTGCATTGCTTGCTGTTTGGGGTTTTAGGCTGGGTTTCTGTACAGCACTTTGAGATATCAGCTGATGTACGAAGGGCTATATAAATAAATTTGATTTGATTTGAAAAGTACAGGAGAAAATAGGCAACACATCAGTCGGAGCGCTGTCTGCTGACAGAATGCCAGTTCCTGAATTCTCATCCGTAACTGAAGCACAACATTAGTGTAACGGCTGTCGGTGGAAGGAGGTGAGGACCAATGCGCAGCGTTTGTACGTGTTCATCTTTTTAATAAAGTAAACTGAACACTGAATAACAAAACAACCGGAACAGTTCTGTCTGGTGGAGACACACAAAGACTGGAAACAACCGGAACAGTTCTGTCTGGTGCAGACACACAAAGACTGGAAACAACCGGAACAGTTCTGTCTGGTGCAGACACACAAAGACTGGAAACAACCGGAACAGTTCTGTCTGGTGGAGACACACAAAGACTGGAAACAACCGGAACAGTTCTGTCTGGTGGAGACACACAAAGACTGGAAACAACCGGAACAGTTCTGTCTGGTGGAGACACACAAAGACTGGAAACAACCGGAACAGTTCTGTCTGGTGCAGACACACAAAGACTGGAAACAACCGGAACAGTTCTGTCTGGTGGAGACACACAAAGACTGGAAACAACCGGAACAGTTCTGTCTGGTGGAGACACACAAAGACTGGAAACAACCGGAACAGTTCTGTCTGGTGGAGACACACAAAGACTGAAAACAACCGGAACAGTTCTGTCTGGTGTAGACACACAAAGACTGAAAACAACCACCCACAAAACACAATGGAAAACAGGCTACCTAAATATGGTTCTCAATCAGGGACAACGATTGACAGCTGCCTCTGATTGAGAACCATACCATGCCAAACATAGAAAATCATAGAAAAACTAACAGACAACCCACCCACCCAACTCACGCCCTGACCATACTAAAACAAAAGACAAAACAAAGGGACTTAGGTCAGAACATGACAATTAGTCTGATGCCAAGCTAAAATTACAATAAGAAGCATTTTACATCTGTGTTTACAAAACACAGCAACATATTTCTTACGCGTTTAATCCTTTTTTCCTGCATTAATGAGACCCCTGAGTTTAACTTGCTAGTTAATCTAAGTAAGTGGCTGAACTAATCTGAATGAATATGGTGACTTCATATTGTGTTAACTTTCTGCCGTGTTGGCAAAGTCAAAGCTCTTTAGATTAGTTATTTGTACAGCTGCCACCATCTTGATTTCCTTGCATTTTTTTCTCCCCTCCCCTCATCTCCGAGCAGAGCACAAGCCCGTTGCCCTAGCGACTACACACAGACAGTGTGTAGCCTACACATGCTTCTCCTGTCCTCATGCTGTTCTTCCTTCAGACAAGCATGCATCAAAACTTTGTTCATTTGCACAATGTCTCTCGTTCACATTCGCTTGTAAATGTCCAAACTCACCAAAAATGACATTCAGTAGCTCCTACCTATACATGTAAACTCAGCAAAAAAAGAAACGTCCTCTCACTGTCAACTGCGTTTAGTTTCAGCAAATTTAACATGTGGAAATATTTGTCTGAACATAACAAGATTCAACAACAGACATAAACTGAACAAGTTCCACAGACATGTGATTAACAGAAATTGAATAACGTGTCCCTGAACAAAGGGGGGTCAAAATCAAAAGTAGCAGTCAGTATGTGGTGTGGCCACCAGCTGCATTAAGTACTGAAGTGCATCTCATCCTCGTGGACTGCACCAGATTTGCCAGTTCTTGCTGTGAGATGTTACCCCACTCTTCCACCAAGGTGTAACGGATGTGAAACAACTAGCTTAGTTAGCGGTGGTACGCGCTAAATAGTGTTTCAATCGGTGACGTCACTTGCTCTGAGACCTTGAAGTAGTGGTTCCCCTTGCTCTGCAAGATCCGTGGCTTTTGTGTAGCGATGGGTAACGATGCTTCGAGGGTGACTGTTATTGATGTGTGCAGAGGGTCCCTGGTTCGCGCCCGGGTATGGGCGAGGGGACGGTCTAAAGTTATACTGTTACAAAGGCACATGCAAGTTCCCAGACATTTCTGGGGGGAATGGCCCTAGCCCTCACCCTCCGATTCAACAGGTCTCAGAAGTGCTCAATGGAATTGAGATCCGGGATCTTCACTGGCCACGGCAGAACACTGTCATTCCTGTCTTGCGGGAAATCACGCACAGAACGAGCAGTATGGCTGGTGGCATTGTCATGCTGGAGGGTCCTGTCAGGATGAGACTGCAGGAAAGGTACTACATGACGGAGGATATCTTCCCTGTAACGCACAGCGTTGAGATTGCCTGCAATGACAACAAGCTCAGTCTGATGATGCTGTGACACACCGCCCCAGACCATGACGGACCTTACACCTCCAAATCGATCCCGCTCCAGAGTACAGGCCTCGGTGTAACGCTCATTCCTTCGACGATAAACGCAAATCTGACCATCACCCCTGGTGAGACAAAACCGCAACAAAA
Organism: Oncorhynchus kisutch; assembly: GCF_002021735.2. Lineage (NCBI taxonomy): Eukaryota > Metazoa > Chordata > Actinopteri > Salmoniformes > Salmonidae > Oncorhynchus > Oncorhynchus kisutch. Next base: position 15,012,286 of record NC_034188.2, on the reverse strand, counting down.
AGATCACTTTTTGCCAGTCCTGTCTGGTCCAGCAACGGTGGGTTTGTGCTCATGGGCAACATTGTTGCCGGTTATTTCTGGTGAGGACCTGCCTTACAGTAGGCCTACAGGCCCTCAGTCCAGCCTCTCTCAGCCTATTGTGGAAGTCTGAGCACTGATGGAGGGATTGTGCGTTTCTGTTATAACTCGGGCAGTTGTTGTTGCCATCCTGTACCTGTCCCGCAGGTGTGATGTTCGGATGTACCGATCCTGTGCAGGTGTTGTTACACGTGGTCTGTCACTGCGAGGATGATCAGCTGTCCGTCCTGTCTCACTGTAGCGCTGTCTTAGGCGTCTCAAAGTACAAACATTGCAATTTATTGCCCTGGCCACATCTGCAGTCCTCATGCCTCCTTGCAGCATGCCTAAGGCATGTTCATGCAGATGAGCAGGGACCTCGGGCATCTTTCTTTTGGTGTTTTTCAGAGTCAGTAGAAAGGCATCTTTAGTGTCCTAAGTTTTCATAACTTTGACCTTAATTGCCTACCGTCTGCAAGCTGTTAGTGTCTTAAAAATCGTTCCACTGGTGCATGTTCATTAACTGTGTATGGTTCATTGAACAAGCATGAGAAACAGTGTTTAAACCCTTTACAATGAAGATCTGTGAAGTTATTTGGATTTTTACAAATTATCTTTGAAAGACAGGGTCCTGAAAAAGAGACGTTTCATTTTTTGCTGAGTTTATAACTTTATGAGCGGGATTGCCTGTCTTTGCAATTTGTTTATTTTAGTTTGTGCTCATTAGCATATGTAGTTAGCAGCCTCCATTGAAATGCGCTATTACTTGTGCTTATTTTATTAGCATTCTGGTAGACGCCCAATGCAATTTTTTTCCCTCTTTTAGCACCCCCTTGTGTACTAAACCGGTAATAGCATATATCTTGGTATGACAGAAGGACAGTATGACGACATACTGGATACAGCCCAACCCTAATGTATGGTTCCAGGATTACACTTTGAGTGTATGGTTCCAGTATATGGTGAGAGAATGGAACATACTTCTCTAACACAATAAGATCCCATTCCTAAATGAGTAAATGTCCAGGGTTATAATAGTGAACTAGGTCTAGTAGAACCACAGCCGGCTGGGGCATAGATCACACTAATCAAGAGATGACTGTTGAAATGGAAAGAACTGGGATGATATTTCAACATTGTGCGGTTGATAGTCTAAAATACGCTCTCAATTAGGTCGATTTTTCCTGCCACGTCCTTTATAGGCTAAATTTAAAAGGCTTCGCTGTGTAATAGTCTATTATCAGGCGTCTCTGCAGCTTTGTTGGAGGGTCTCATGTTAGCCTACAGTGTTGTTGCATTGATGACATATTAATGGAACAAAACACTTTACTCGCATCTTCGGCTTTATAAACAACTAACTGCTTGGTACCATTCTTTTCTACAGCGTCGTATATAGATAGACCTATTGTTGATTTGCTACGATAGCTTAACATTTTTAAAGTGGCCTAAATAAAAATAAGTCATTGTATCACGAATTCTATCATAGCTAATGATACATCCGACACGACTTTCTCCCTTTCACATTCAATAGTGGCAATTTATCTCAAAAAGTATTGTTGGATACAATGCTTCCGGAGAAACAGACCACTGCGTGCTCGCTACAAGACAATGATGGAATAATACAACACCTGCACAGGGCCACAGCCCAAGAACAACGATGTCGGGTTGCAATTGTCCAACAGTCCGCAACTTCGAGTTAGGCAATGTTCACAGACATATGGTGCTCAATAAAATAATATCACCTACCTTAAGAGAAATGATATCCCTTATCAACAGACAGTCAAGCTCCTCTTCAAAAAAAAACTATTCGGCGTGATCTAAATTGCTAATTTCTTGTCCTTTTTTTACCGCACTGAATGACCACCTCGTCTTAAAACTCAGTGCGTATCTCTCGGTTGTGTGGGAACCGTGACGTCATCCCGATGGTGGTGCGAGGGGTTTGCATAGGGAAAGCACATTTCACTGGTTGACTGTGGTGAATTGTCGTTGTTTCACGGACCAATCAGGGCGAAGAGCGGTGAGAGTCTAGTGAATGGGACTCATGGAAAGTGGTGACCACTGATCATCTGACTTGCTTGGTCATTCATTATACATCACAGAAAGATGTGACGAAATACACAGAAATAGGACAGTGAATGTGTCTTATAAATTGAGCAAGCCTTACTTATCCTTATCTAGCTTCTTTGATTGATTCATATTTATATATTTTTAACTGTATAAAAATGTCAATTTAACTAATACAGAGTCAACAAAACTTATAAAACTCTACAAAAAAAACAGACGTGAAATTGTGTTTATACAGCATAAATAGACCGAAGATAAAACTAGTGCTTTTTAGGCTACCACGTCATAGGTCCTGACATGGCCCCTCCCACCCATAATACTGTATCCATTAATCACATGATTTCATGATTTTGTGAATGGGTTTGATATAATGAACAACAGAGTAGACTTATTCCCTGGTGTGGGACACAGAACATTTCCATTACAGATGCAACTCCTTCTTTCCACCAGCAGAGGTCAGTCTTCACTCACTTACTCTCCTCAGCTCCTGTACCAGTATTTTCTCTAGTGCCTAGCCCCTAGCACAATCTCTACTCTAGCTCCATAACCCCTAGCATTATATTTACTCTAGTTCCTAGCCCCTACCACTATCTCTACTCTAGCTCCTAGCCCCAAGCACTATCTCTACTTTAGCTCCTAACCCCTCGCACTATCTCTACTCTAGCTCCTAGCCCCGAGCACTATCTCTACTCTAGCCCCTAGCACTATCTCTACTCTAACCCCTACCACTATCTCTACTCTAGCTCCTAGCCCCGAGCACTATCTCTACTCTAGCCCCTAGCACTATCTCTACTCTAGCCCCTAGCACTATCTCTACTCTAGCTCCTAGCACTATCTCTACTCTAGCTCCGATCCCTATCTCTACTCTAGGTCCTAGCTCCTATCCCTATCTCTACTCTAGGTCCTAGCTCCTATCCCTATCTCTACTCTAGCTCCTATCCCTATCTCTACTCTAGGTCCTAGCTCCTATCCCTATCTCTACTCTAGCTCCTATCCTTATCTCTACTCTAGGTCCTAGCTCCTATCCCTATCTCTACTCTAGCTCCTATCCCTATCTCTACTCTAGGTCCTAGCTCCTATCCCTATCTCTACTCTAGGTCCTAGCTCCTATCCCTATCTCTACTCTAGCTCCTATCCCTATCTCTACTCTAGGTCCTAGCTCCTATCCCTATCTCTAGGTCCTAGCTCCTATCCCTATCTCTACTCTAGGTCCTAGCTCCTATCCCTATCTCTACTCTAGCTCCTATCCCTATCTCTACTCTAGCTCCTATCCCTATCTCTACTCTAGGTCCTAGCTCCTATCCCTATCTCTACTCTAGCTCCTATCCCTATCTCTACTCCAGGTCCTAGCTCCTATCCCCATCTCTACTCTAGCTCCTATCCCTATCTCTACTCTAGCTCCTATCCCTATCTCTACTCTAGGTCCTAGCTCCTATCCCTATCTCTACTCTAGCTCCTATCCATATCTCTACTCTAGGTCCTAGCTCCTATCCCTATCTCTACTCTAGCTCCTATCCCTATCTCTACTCTAGCTCCTATCCCTATCTCTACTCTGGCTCCTAGCACCAACTCTACTCAGCAGCCCTGTTGTCAGTGGTCCATAGATACACAAGTGTTCTAATCCAAACCCTTAAGCAGCACATTCACTAGATAACAGGCGGATTCATCTGCACTGGAGGTGACCACGTACTATAATACTTTATGACAGAAGTGACATTGTATTACGTGAAACACCATGCCCCTCACCAGATCAACACCATGCCCCTCACCAGATCAACACCATGCCCCTCACCAGATCAACACAATGCCCCTCACCAGATCAACCCACATGACATACTGTATAAGAGCATTATAGAACTTTACAACATTACTGTAGCAATCCACCCTTCGTCTTGCTATTTACTTTGTTCTTTTTTAACTTATTTAACCAGGAAATGCCTTTTTACAGAAGCTTAGGAAGCTCTTCTGCAAGGGCCATCTGTTCTTTCGTGAGAGTCAAACAACATCGGCCTACATTATTTCTCAATGGTCTACATAGTTTACAAAATAATCTGTTTTCGTAATTAGTCTCAAGGTTTTTGACCCATTTTGCTATGAATATTTGTGTTCCTCTGGTTTATTACATGATGCAATGCAATCGCAACATACCTAAGTTATTGCTTTGTCTAGAGATAGGATCCATTTGATGTGAAATATCCATATTTAGTGAGCTTGGTGTCTGTCTCAATACTGTCTGTTAAAATCTAGTTTCTTCCCAAAGCCACTGAATGAGACTGGGCAAGCAGCACTAATAACACCCAAGCCTATATATTTCTACCCAGGCAGACTCAGCTTGTATCCCAAATGGCACCCTACTGCCTGTAGTGTACTACTTCTGAGGGCCCATAGGGCTTTGGTCAAAGGTAGTGCCCTATGTAGAGAATAGGGTGCTCTTTGGAACAAACCCTAGTGATCAATTGGTCCGAAAGAGAACGTGGGACAGCAGAGTCATAGAAGTAAACTATTAGATACTCTTACAGGGGAACATGCTGATGTGTGTGTGTGTGTGTGCTACTTGAGCAGCTGTTTCTCCTTTCGCCATGGCGACTCAGTGGCATCAACATTGAGTGTGTGCGTGTCTGTGTGTACCGGGAAGATGTACGAAAATAGCACCTCACCCAATCCGACCCTACAGGCAACTGGAGCAGGGTAGGGGTGTGAGAGGGGTCAGAGAGGTGAAGTCGCTATGGAAAAGGTCAATGGGACACATATTTACTTTCGCTCAGAACATAGTTTCTGTGTGTGTGTGTGTGTGTGTGTGTGTGTGTGTGTGTGTGTGTGTGTGTGTGTGTGTGTGTGTGTGTGTGTGTGTGTGTGTGTGTGTGTGTGTAAATATGTATCTATTTTTGGTATTGTCCACAACAACTATTTCACTATTAACAGTTGTACAGTAGACCACCCGTTCTGTCAAAATAAAAACAGGATCATGTTGGCAGTTGGTTAGAGACACCCTGTTTGTTTATCTCTGTCTGCATGCCCTCTGATAAAGTTAGCCTTATCAGTGATCTCATAGTGTTGACAAAACAAGATGACTATTGTACTAGTTCAGCTCTGTCCCATAGGTCTCATCTTGTCATCCCATGTAAGTAGACAGTACATAACCTTTGAAGACAACTGATATGAGTGTATCATACTGTACCTGTACCTTTTCACATGAGCTGTTTTCTGGGCCTACGCGGCGTCATGTGGGTGTGTGTATGTTGTGTGTGTCTCGTGTGTGTCCTCCTGTACCTTGTGGGTGTGAGCTGTAGGGTTACATTTTTAGTTTAGAGTACGTGCGTGTCGTGAGCTAGCTACATAAATAGATATAGAGTGAATGTCAGAGTTACCTTGACTGAGTCATGCATGCAGTCACCGTGAAGGTTCAGATATCCTGTCTGTTTGAGAGTATGTGTGTGTGTGTGTGTGTGCGTGTGTGAGAGAGAGAGAGAGTGTATGTTCTGTAAATTCTAGGGAGTTTTTCCTAGCCACCGTGCTTCTACACCTGCATTGCTTGCTGTTTGGGGTTTTAGGCTGGGTTTCTGGACAGCACTTTGAGATATCAGCTGATGTACGAAGGGCTATATAAATAAATTTGATTTGATTTTGATATGTGAGTGTGTGAGATGTTTACCGACCCTAAGCACACTGCCAAGACAATGTCCTTGAGTGGCCCAGCCAGAGCCCGGATTTGAACCCGATCGAACATCTCTGGAGAGACCTGAAAATAGCTGTGCAGCGACGCTCCCCATCCAACCTGACAGAGTTTGAGAGGATTTGCAGAGAAGAATGGGTGAAACTCCCCAAACACAGGTGTGCAAAGCTTGTAGTGTCATACCCAAGAAGACTTGTAGCATCATACCCAAGAAGACTTGTAGTGTCATACCCAAGAAGACTTGTAGTGTCATACCCAAGAAGACTTGTAGCGTCCTACCCAAGAAGACTTGTAGTGTCATACCCAAGAAGACTTGTAGCGTCCTACCCAAGAAGACTTGTAGTGTCATACCCAAGAAGACTTGTAGTGTCATACCCAAGAAGACTTGTAGCGTCCTACCCAAGAAGACTTGTAGCGTCATACCCAAGTAGACTTGTAGCGTCATACCCAAGAAGACTTGTAGCGTCATACCCAAGAAGACTTGTAGCGTCATACCCAAGAAGACTTGTAGCGTCCTACCCAAGAAGACTTGTAGTGTCATACCCAAGAAGACTTGTAGCGTCATACCCAAGAAGACTTGTAGCGTCATACCCAAGAAGACTTGTAGTGTCATACCCAAGAAGACTTGTAGCGTCATACCCAAGAAGACTTGTAGCGTCATACCCAAGAAGACTTGTAGTGTCATACCCAAGAAGACTTGTAGCGTCATACCCAAGAAGACTTGTAGCGTCATACCCAAGAAGACTTGTAGTGTCATACCCAAGAAGACTTGATGCTGTAATTGCTGCCAACAGTGCTTCAACTAAGTACTGAGTAAAGGGTCTGTTTACTTTTGTAAATATTATATTTTTTATTTTCATTTTTTAAATAAATTAGCAAAAAAGAATGTTTTTGCTTTGTCATTATGGGGTATTGTGTGTAGACTGATGACTGGAAAAACGATTTTATACATTTTAGAATAAGGCTGTAATGAACTAAATGTGGAAAAAGTCAAGGGGTCTGAATACTTTCCGAATGCACTGTATATTAAAATTCCGCACACATCCGCAGCTTGGACCGTGAATACGATCTCTGCGAACGTTGGGAACATTGCCTTTAATAGGAGCATTGTCAACAGTGTAATGTGCTTCTCTACAGCACGACATGGATTGAATCCCCGTCTCAACCAATGAGACACAGAGTTACACACATCATCTTACTACCACACCTCATTTAGTCTGCACTGCTGTCAAGATGGATCATTGTCATCAACATCAAAACACTGCAACATTTTAGTGATTGATCACGTACTACACAGTTCATTCTTTTGCTTGGTTGGTTAGTTAGGTAGTGTGTGTTGTCTCAGGATAGGTCAGTGGGTCCATGGGAAAGAAACAGCTGTACACTACAACCTGACCCATGAGGACCTGACTGACACTGACACTGGCACACTCTGGCGCACACACACACACATATTCCAACCAATATCACTCCACAGTCTTGCAGGGATCTGTGTCTACTACCATGGTATCATGGACCTGTATCATGCTGTATGTGGAGGCTAGCCTGGTCTAGACCTGTTTCGTGAATAATAATGAATGAGAAAGTTACAAATATCATACCCCCAGGACATGCTAACCTCTCACCATTACAATAACAGGGGAGGTTAGCATTTTTGGGGGTGTGTAAACTTTGTCACTCATCATTATTCACAATTCATCAGGACTATCCTGTGTTTAAGTATTTAGAAACATATTCTATTCTTATTTACAATAAAAATGACTCCAAAATGATACAATACATTATTTACCATAAATATTTATTGGGCACAAAATAATCTGAAACAAAACAATGTCACAGCCGTCTTCCTGGAAGGAATAAGTGGACCAAAGTGCAGCGTGGTGAGCGTACATTTTCCTTTTATTTATAGAAAATGTAGCCAAGGAAACGACCGTGACGCTTAACTTCGGCTATAACGCCTCTAACAAAGTCAACTAGAAAGAAGGCTGCCTAAGTATGAGTCCCAATCAGAGACAACGACAGACAGCTGTCCCTGATTGAGAACCATACCCGGCCAAAACAAAGAAATACAAAAACATAGAAAATAGAACATAGAATGCCCCCCCGAATCACACCCTGAACAAACCAAAACAGAGACATAAAAAGGCTCTCTCAGGTCAGGGCGTGACAAACAAACAGCAAATGCATCCAAGAAGTCACAAGCTTGATGTAGTCATTGAGTGCTATGAATATGGGACCAAATACTTAAATGTTTATTACTTTAATACACATAAGTGAATTTGTCCCAATACTTTTGGTCCCCTAAAATGTGAGGACTATGTACAAAAAGTTCTGTAATTTCTAAAGGGTTCACCCTCAAATTACAGCTGACTGAACTTTAATCATAGTCATTGTATAATTTCAAATGATATAATGTTCTGGGGTATGGAGCCAAAACAAGAACAAAATGTTTGACTGGTGAGCTTAATGTTGCTCATTTCAGTGGTTTCTGAGTCCCGCAATAAGAGTTTAGATCTGTGTAACTCTACACAGTTGTGTTCTGTGAGTGTCACTGAGTATGCTGAGTATGCTGTGAATCAGCTGATTGGCTGATTCACCATTTCATGGGATTTACAACCCATAGGTCAGGCTGTACAGTGCATATAATTACACCCCCAATGCAATTCTGAATTCAAATACATCCATTTTTGGGGGGGAGGGTCAAATTAAATAACAATTGTTTTTGTTTAATTTATATAACAACATTCCAAACATGATCTAGTCCAATTGTGGCATGATTCCACAATTTGTATCCGTTTGCATTAGTTTCAATTTCAGACTTTAATTTTGAAGGCGAACTGCCGATTCCACTAATAATTTATTTTATTGTTTTTATTAACAACAAATAACAAAATATGCAGTCATACTTTACAACACAGTGTACAAAAAAAAGACTAACTTCATACACAAGGGTATACACATTTAAACAAAAACACACACGGGTATACACATTTAAACAAAAACACACACGGGTATACACATTTAAACAAAAACACACGGGTATACACATTTAAACAAAAACACACGGGTATACACATTTAAACAAAAACACACAAGGGTATACACATTTAAACAAAAACACACAAGGGTATACACATTTAAACAAAAACACACAAGGGTATACACATTTAAACAAAAACACACACGGGAATACAGGCATTTAGGGTTTGCTTTGGTTTCCTTTTTTTATGGAGCACAGTTACATTTTTAAAAAGTAATACTCTTGGCTTTTCTTTAGCCTACTTGCATTTATGTATAAAACATTTATCAATCATACAAAATCGATAGTGTAGACTGTTCTGATCCTGATGATGAAATAAAAGTTAAACATCCATTTCGTCAAGCTGTACCCTAGACCTAGTTCATCAACAAAAAATGAGCAAGATCTGTCCCAAAAATCTTAGTACAAATCATTTAAAAAAACACATTTTCATCAATATATATTTTAAATATTGACAGTACCTGATTAACTGGATAAATGAAGTTAATCATTTTAAAAGACACCACTTTCCAATGAATGTTATTAAATGTAGAATTCCAGTATACGTTTGCAGGAGTAAAAGCAGACTTGATAAGACCTGGGGCCTGTTGCACAAAACTAGGATAAGGGATTAAGCCAGGATATCTTGGTGATCCTGGCTCAATTGATCCGTAATCCGGTTGCACTAAAGATGGATAGGGGGCAGGAGGATATGTTATGGTATAAATTACCATGGAGATTTATTCTGTGGAGCTAGCCTGCTCCAGACCAGGCTAAATTCCAGGATCTATTTAATCTCATCCCTAATGTCAGTCAGCAGTCACCACAAATGGAAACCAATAGTTATTTCACTGCTCACTATACATTGTTATCACATATAACGAGACCCACTGTTATTATTTAAACGTTTGTGATCATTAATTTTGGATAAAAAATGATTTTTAGATGTTGCTATCATTAGATAATTTACAGTTTCCCATAGACTATAAGGCTATATATAAAATATTAGGGCCACAGAGGTGAAAAAAACACAAGTCATAATATTGTAACCAGTTGTTTTAAAGGAGGACAGTTGTTAAAATGACAGATGTGGGGCATTTCGTGAAATTGTACTTCAGTATGGTTTCATAAACAAAGACATGCTGATGTGCCAGAATATTAAGTATCACATTGTCATAAGTATCAAAACTGTAAAAACAATATGTAGCTTTTCTGCAGAAAGAACCAGCCTCATAAATTTATGACTTTATCCTTTTTCTTCAGTGTGGCCCTAGTACTCTGTCATATTAACAAATACACATTCCATATGAATATAAAAACACAATGTGTAACATTATGTTCCTTTATTGAATAAGGACAAAACAAAGCAGGTAAACCATCAGCTCCTTTCGAAACTGAAGTCACAGTGACTCTACAAGATGGAAAGCACAGAATCCAAGCATATTATACAAAATGATACATACACATTCAAAGGTCTGTATATAACACACCCTGCATGTCTGCACACTAAAATAAATGCAGGACAAATCCATACACATCAACTGAACAGACAAATGAATGGATGCAGTAGCCTCCCTGCAGCCTTGTATTACACACAGTATACCGCACAAACATCATAAGAGGCCAAATTCGTCAAAAAACGAACCCAAAAAAAACCAAATTCCTCTGCCACCGCAGGACATATTTAACCAAAATTGAAAGCACACATACTAACTAAAATAATTCAACACATATTGGTCCCTCAGCAGCCGACCACTGTCGTCATCAGGGAAGATTGCCGGATTGTCCCAGTCCATGGCTGGTGGCACTCTGGGGGCCCTCTCCTTCCTCAGGCAGGCCACATTGTGGAGGACAACACAAGCCACAGTAATATCACATGCCCTAACAGGGCTGACCCTTAATTTGTGAAGGCAGTGAAAGCGTGCCTTCAGGAGGCCAAAGGTCATTTCAACTCTGGCCCTGGTCCTGGCATGGGCATGGTTGTAGGCCTGCTGTGCTTCCTGGGGGTCTGTGAAAGGTGTCAGGAGAAAAGGCTGGCAGCCATACCCCCTGTCTCCCAGCAACACACCAGAGAATTCACCTGTCAACACAAAATCTCATCATTACTACCTCAAACACAGTGATATTCTTGACACAGCCATGATGGTTATAAATAGGGGTTGTGTGGCTTACCTTGTGATAGGCACTGATAGATTTCAGAGGCCCGAAAGATTCTGGAGTCATGGACTGAGCCAGGCCATTTTGCCACAACATTGCTGATCACACAGTCAGCATTGCAGACCATCTGAAATCATAAGATGAGGAATATTACACCAATCAATGCACATCACTGGCAATGCAGAGTGTTCGTCAATGGACAATATCAAAAAGTTATGTTCACCTGAACATTAATGCTGTGAAAAGATTTCCTATTCACAAAAATCGGCCTCATGGGCACCTGAGGGGGCTTTTATCCTTATGTGTGTGCAGTCCACTGCACCAATGACATTGGGGAAACCTGTCACACAAAGTAATGAGTATCCTACTATGTGTTAACAGTTGTCCTGTAATTTGTAGATCCTCTTACCTGCAATCCTATAGAACTCCTCTTTGATGTCACAGAGTCTTCTGTGGCCAGGGAAGGAGATGAAGACATCTGCTAATGCTTTGATAGCCAGACACACACTCCTTATTGTGCGGCAAATTGTGGCCTTGTTCAGCTGTTCTGCATCCCCCACTGAGTACAGGAAGGCTCCACTAGCAAAAAAGCGCAAGGCCACACAAACCATTTGCTCCACACTCAGTGCATGGCTCCGTGCAGTGCGGTGCTTAATCCTGGGACCCAGTAGTCTGCATAGATACCTGATGCCATCTGCAGAAAACCTGTATCTTTCATATAGATGGTCATCAGGGAAGGCCAGTGGGTCCAACCGGTCCCTGAAGACCCTTTCTCGCCTGAAGGCTCTCCTCAGCACAAGAGCTTCTTCATCCACCACATCTCGCACGAATGGGCATGCCATTGTCAGAGCAGAAAGGAACACACAATTTTGGGCCTTCATATAGGCTAGTGGCCACACCTGGTGCTGGGGGGGGGTGGGCAAAAGAGGGCGATGCCTTATAACGATGACTTGGTTGTACTGATTGCTGGGAAAATAAAAAAAACCTTAGAAAGATGCCACCGTCCTGTGTGCTCACAATAAGAGCTCATATGTCATGGCTCACTTGACTTTACGAGAATATACCTAATTTTTATTTTGAGCTGTGTCATCTTCTTGGAGCTGGGGGAGGAAAGAAAAATAATGATTAATACATTTGTGTTACAGTTAGCATACAGTGTACATTGAAGGCATATCTCACCTCCCTCTCAAGTTTTTTTTATTTCAAGGTCCAGTTTCCTAATTGTCCTCTTTTTTATTTCGAACTCCAGTGCAAGATTTTCCATCTTTTTCTTCTTGTACTGAATGTCTATGTCTGCCAGTTCTATTTGGCGCCGGAGGTGGTTGCCATACAACTTTCTGATAGCTTGTGAGCTCTGTGAACACAATACAATTAGCGCAGCTGGAATTTGGCAGGATGTGGTGTCCTTTTATTAATACGCACTATGTTGCCAGGCTGGTTTTCCCACTGTATAGCATCTGGGTCCTGTAAAAGAAATTAGATTTTTTGATTTTGATGAGGACTCCTCACCATTGTAGAGTAAATAGTACTTTCACAGTCTTAACATGATACCTCATGCCTTCTGGAATCCAGAGAGATGGTCTCCTCCTCATCATCGTCTCCATCATGTGCTGTTGCTGCTGCACTGGGGCCTTCACCCTATCACATTTAATCGGATTCATATTGAAGCTAGTAGACAAGACATGCCAGGCCTACAGTATGCCTTTGATGGAGTACTCACTGGATCAGCATCGTCTGGTGCTTGTGCTGGTGGCTCTAACAGGAACACAGTGCTGCCAGACACTGCAAGGAAATAGGTAAACCAAAGTCAGACAGTCCAAATTGATTCAATATGAATGTGGTTGTATCCCATGTAGAGATGGAAGGACATACCTTGAATGAAGCGGGTGGCATCTTGGGAGGAACCTATGCTCGTCTCTTTCCCCCCAGGGATCCCCTCTAAGACGGGCCTGCCTTTATTTAGCTCCAAGGCCATGTCCTCTGCTGGGGTAAGGTCAGCCTTTGGTGACCCACCACCCGTGCCTTGTCTGTGGGTATTCTTTTTCACTGCTAAAACAGTACAGACAATGTGTGAGCAGGCACCTTCTGGGTACAATATATGCTTGTGCTTTGTTAAATATTAGTCAGGGACCATACCATTCTGCAGAATGTTCTTGTATTTGATTTTGACCTGCTGCCATGTCCGTTTTGGCCCGTTCATGTTTAATCTATACACACACACACACACACACACACACACACACACACACACACACACACACACACACACACACACACACACATTTAATGGAGTCACACTGCAAAAAATTACTTGGTATTTTTGTCTTGTTTTCAGTAAAAATATCAAAAAATGTATCATAGCTTTATACAGTGTGATGGAGTTACTTTACACAATTTCACTCATATCTGCAGTGCATTTCAATAAAAAATTTAACCGTTTCATAATTACAGTACAACTGCATTTTTGGAGATGTGAATTAAATATTTGAATTGTAATTGTGATGTTTCAGCGGAGCGGTGAGTGTGTAATTGTGCACTACTTACGCATTCAGGCGGTCTGCAATACTTTGCCACGCTTTTTCTCTTTGCTTTATCACTGTGGCGGTGTTGCCTTTCTTCTTAATTATATCTTTTACCTCCTCGTATGCCTCCGTGAGGATTTGTGCTTCCGACGGGGAAAAGTACGCGGCTCTAGTTGCCATGGTAAATCAGTTAATCTGTGATCTGTGGCGGGGTCTATTTGAGTGAGCCGTGAGCGCGCACCTATCCAGGATTGGTTTCACCTGGCTTAATGAATCCGTGTCTGCTCATCCTGGCTTGGTCTTTGTGCAACCAATTAAGCCTGGACGCACATGTTTTGGCTTCATTGAGCTCAGCTGAGTCATTTATCCCGGATGTCTTAATTCTACTTTTGTGCAACAGGCCCCTGTAGGTGTTCACTGTAACTGAAATGACATATTTATTCAAAAACTTAATTATACAGTTGTCCATTTTCAGGAAATAATTGTGTCCTCAAACCATCTTTGGAAAAATAAAGATTTATTCTTATATTTTGTGTCCTTGTCATTCCAAATCAAACACCTATGAGGGGAGAAAGTATGTTTATACAGTATACAATTTACCAGGATAGTAACACTTGCTTATGGATATTGGCTAATTTAAGAGACATTTTATTTAGTTCAAAGTTACATTTTATGAGAAATTCAATTCCACCAACCTTTTGAATAATATTCCAAATTCTATTCTTAAATTCAAGGGGTGTGAATACTTTCTGAATAACAAACACAAGATGTAAAAACAATTCATTTTCCAGAACTGGTTTGACAACAGCATTATCAACAATTATTGAGTGACTATATCATTATCCAGACTTTATGAGAACACAAACCATTCCAATCAGTCCTGAGGAGTTTCAAATAATGGTTGGTACTGTGCTCTTCTAGGAGAATGCAGTATAGCGGTTCTCCAAGTGCAACCGTTGAGTCATTTCTAGCCTCAATTCTGCTTGAAGGAATTTAAATGTTTTAAAATCTAAATGTAATAACAATTATCTAAGAAAACTCTGTCAAGATGTTACTATTCCTTCTGCTAGAATATACTGGAATGCAGCCCTAGGACAAGTGAACTGGAACAAAGTTTTGTTGCTTTCTAGCCAATATTATACATCTAATAAGGTGAAAGAAGTACTGTATCATATGAAGTCATTCACAGAGTGTACCCAGTAAAGAGACCTTTACGGTACACATGTCAAATTGCTATTGATGACAAATGTGGGTTATGGTTGTGACCCAGAAACTCTTAACTTCTCATGTCAGAAGATTTTAGATTGATTTAGAATACTTTATGGGAAACCACTTTTAATGTTAATTTGGAAGACTGAAATGATGATTTATTTTGACCCAACTGATATGCCCTTGATTTAATTTTCATTGTTAATTAGCTTATTTTTCTTGGAAGATTCTTTATTCATAAAATGAAGTTGGTTCAGAACAAACGGCTCTTTAATTTGTTTAAGAGCGTTAAGTTTGTGTACTTTTGTCTGTATACTTCTGTTTTTGTGTTACTATGCATCTTCTCTTTCTATCAGTCTGGAGGCTAGTTGAGTCTGGCTGGTCTCATGTCTATCACCTCCAGATAATCTGTTTCCCCTGTAACCTTGATCCAGACCACGTTCTACTGGGCTGTGCTTCCAGTACAGGACACGTTCTACTGGGCTGCGCTTCCAGTACAGGACACGTTCTACTGGGCTGTGCTTCCAGTACAGGACACGTTCTACTGGGCTGCGCTTCCAGTACAGGACACGTTCTACTGGGCTGTGCTTCCAGTACAGGACATGTTCTACTGGGCTGTGTTTCCAGTACAGGACACGTTCTACTGGGCTGTGCTTCCAGTACAGGACACGTTCTACTGGGCTGTGCTTCCAGTACAGGACATGTTCTACTGGGCTTCCAGTCCAGCTGGACCTCTTTAGAGCTATTCTATACTGAACAAAATAAATTCAACATCCAACAATTCCACTTAGTTACACTTCATATAAGGAAATCAGTCAATTGAAATAAATTCATTAGGCCCTAATCTAAGGATTTCACATGACCGGCTGTGGCTCAGCCATGGGTGGGCCTGGGAGGACGTAGGCCAATCTGAGTTTTTCCCCACGAAAGGGATTTATTAGAGACAGAAAAACTTCTACATTTCATCAGCTGTCCGGGTGGCTGGTCTCAGACGATTCCGCAGGAGCCGGATTCGGAGGTCATGGGCTGGCATGGTTACTTACACATGGTCTGCGGTTGTGAGGCCAGTTGGACGTACTGATAAATTCTCTAAAACAGCGTTAGAGGCAGTTTATAGTAGAGAAATGAATGTTCAATTCTCTGGAAATAGCTCTGGTGGACATTCCTGCACTCAGCATGCCAAATGCACACTCCTTCAAAACTTGACACACCTGTGGCATTGTGTTGTGTGACAAAACTGTAGACTTTAGAGTGTTGTTTTATTAGGCCCAGTACAAGCTGCACCTGTGTAATGATCATGCTGTTTAATCAGCTTCTTGATATGTTACACCCACCAGGTTATCTTGGCAAAGGAGAAATGCTCACTAACAAATTGTAAACCAATTTGTGCACAACATTTGAGAAATAAGCTTTCTGTGCATATGGAACATTTCTGGGATCTTTTATTTCAGCTCATGAACAATGGGACCAACACTACATGTTGTGTTTATATTTTTTTTGTTCAGTGTAGATTGAAGCATGATGCTGCAAGGTGGGATCACATTCTGCATGGGGAACATGAATACTGATGGTACTGAATGAATGCTGACTTAACTGTATATGACAATATGATGCTGTTATAACGCACAGCTCAAACAAAGCATTAGCTACCAAATATCCTTATCATACATCTATTTAACTAAGACCCAAAACTGATCTAACATCAGTGTTGACTTAATTTCATTTGGAAAGAATGAGAGCAATTTCCTTTTTAGGAAGAAAAAAGCATGTTCACCTACTAATGGGAGCCATATGTCGGGCAATGCATCCTAAATGTTAGTCCATAACTCTACAGTAAGCTGCAGCTAGAGGACACCTAGGACTTCATGCTCACGTGTTAACTTCTGTTCTGAGGAAGCTACAATAGAGGGGAGAAGTGGACCGGTGTGTGTGTGAGAGAGGGGTGGCAGTGTTTGAAATGATGCAACAAATTGAAACAACAGAAAGACCCAGACAGCATGTATGAAATCCATGTCGTTTCCTGCTTTCATTTCCTACAGCCAGGACTTCAAATAAAACAACTTAATACAATTATGTTATACCCTAGTTCAGACGGTTTAGCTGATTTATGTTTTAAATAAACACCGGAGATGAAATATAGCTTACATGTTATCAATCTAAGCCAACCTCATCTGCTTTGCCCCACAGCTGCACACGCGTCAACACGCGCTTTACTGCTAGGACTTGTTTCGGGTGTATTAGCTAGGTTTCCATCCAAACTAGGTTTGACTTTTCTCAATAGCTAGATTTCCATCCAAACTAGGTTTGACTTTTCTCAATAGCTAGGTTTCCATCCAATTGGCGACATATTTTCATGTGAATATTCTAAAATCAGAGATGTGTTTCTATCAAAACTAATTGTTGCCGGTAAAAAGCTGTGCCTGGTGACATACTGCACACAAAAAAATACCTTTTGCGGTTAAATTCCCTTGTACAGAATAAAACAAATACAAAGTGAAATGGGTTTCCATCGCATTTAACTCTACTGATGATTGTCACGAACCGGCTCAAAGCCCGTAACAAAAGGGAGACAACGTGGAGATAAGGAGTAACAAAATATATATTTATTAAATAAGTAACTAAGTATAATATACAATGGTGTCTGTAATCAGTAATCAGTAATCAGTAGTGTAAGTGAGTGTTTTGCATGCATGAATGTGATAATGCAGGGTGTTGAAAGATGCTAAAGCAAACAACCAAAAAACCACCAAGAAAAACAACCAAATCTATAAAGGTGTCTGCATGGAGAGAGTCTCCTCCATGAATGGGGAAGTGGTGTATTTATCCTGGGAGACACCGGGCGCAGGTGTTTCCCATGTAGCTGACGACCCTCCTAACTCCGCCCACCAGCATCCTAATAAGGAAATAACAAAGAGAGAATACGGCAGACAGAGTGGGAGGGTCGTCACATGATTTTGTCACAAAAAAATGTTGCGTCAGAGTAGTGAATTTGTCCACCCTGGTCGTGGCACGGGCGATCTAGCCAAAAGCGTGCATTTAATCTGTAACCTATAAACTGAATGCTTCACCGAGTCATAGTGGGAGGACAACACAATATAATCACGTGACTCCAATATGTTATTATATCAATATTTGCGCATAAGATTCACTGCCATTTCTTGCATAATTCATTTTATCGACACAAAAAGATTCTGCATTGTCTAGCGTATTATGTCTGCAATTGGAAATTGTACTGACAAATTTGCTGGTTCCATCACACCATTTTTTATCTGACGTTACTCGCATAAAAACTTTGGATGGAAACATAGTTATAGTTGGTTAGGCAGTTTCTGATTAGATTAGGCTAATGTTGGAGGGATGGCGCTATAGGGAAGAGACAAACATGTCTGTAGGCTACATACATTAACTGGGTCAGAATATGCTGGGGCAACAGACTAGTAATTAGAACATGCATACGTTACATACTAGAAGCACAGTAGCAATAAATCCTTTGATTTAAGAGAGCACACCAGATTATTTTGTGTGTGTGTATATATATATATATATATATATATATATATATATTCTGGCATAGTTTGAAAATAGGAACCACATGAGGAAGCATGAGGCAACAACAACAACAACAACATGACAGAACTCAAGTTGAGGTTTTGTCCTTTTTGTTTATTTATTTTGAACTTTGATAAAATGTCAGTTCCTCCTCCACAGACAGACGCATGTAGGAGCCTGTCCAACAGTCACCTCGAACCTTTGACCAGGCTCAGACAGGGGGACCCCTCATAGGCCTAGCAGCCCCTCCAAAATAGAGTTATCGTTTAAAAAAACAACGCAGCAACTCTGCCGTCACAACCAATCCCGCGGTCCCTGTACTTTTCATGTAAAATCTTGAACATTTCCCTCCTTTATAGTACCGTTGACTTATGTACAAATCAAAAACTGTCCAACAAAGTTACAAAGTGATTGCTTCTTCCAAGCCATTGAAGTATTATTCGTTTAATACACAGCTTCATGTCTTTCTAACTCAGGGATCAACACGTCTCCTTTCTCTTTTGGGGAGTTTCCTAAAAAAATCAAGTTTAAAAAAAAAGGATGTTGAAGAAGGTGAATATGTGACGCTTGCTGGTCGTAAAGGACCAATCAGACATCAGAACTGAACAGAAGATACAACAGCTCTCTCCACAGGAGGCAAAGAGCTACTGCTCAGATGTCCATCTCAAACTGGCTGTCATCTAGAGGGAGAGAGAGGAGAAAAGAGAGACATTAACAAAACTGTCGTTACTTGCATCTGTACACTAAGTCCTAACCACACCCATAATAACAGATTGACTGGGGGGGGGGGGGACAGTGTTGTGTTCATGTTTC
Organism: Oncorhynchus kisutch; assembly: GCF_002021735.2. Taxonomy (NCBI): domain Eukaryota; kingdom Metazoa; phylum Chordata; class Actinopteri; order Salmoniformes; family Salmonidae; genus Oncorhynchus; species Oncorhynchus kisutch. The sequence goes on along the minus strand of NC_034188.2, from coordinate 14,993,223 downwards.
TTATCAACTTCGTGTTTTTGTCAACTCCAGACAGGAGAGACAAATCTCCCAGAGCAGACACAATCCCCTAACCCAATCCACCCACCTCCCCCTCCCCTCCTCTTAACCCCTCTGTCTGTCTGGGGGGCACTAGTTGCGGACAGTGTCACTAAGTATCAGGTTGGTTATCTGTGCTGAGTTAGTTGAGGTCAGGCCAGCACAAGGACACTAGATAACCAGTTAAATAGAGCTCGTTGTTTCAACAGCAGAGAGGGTGTGGCCTGGTGTGGTCAAAGGTTTGACTGCATCTGCTATTGGTTACGAGATGACTGGTGGAGAAGGCACACCATCCTCTATTGCTTTCCTTCTCTCTGACCCCCCTCTTTCTGTCTATCTCTAGCACTCTCCCCTCTCTGACCCCCCTCTTTCTGTCTCTCTCTAGCACTCTCCCCTCTCTGCTTTCTCCCTCTCTCTTCTCTCTGACCCCCTCTTTCTGTCTCTCTCTAGCACTCTCCCCTCTCTGCTTTCTCCCTCTCTCTTCTCTCTGACCCCCTCTTTCTGTCTATCTCTAGCGCTCTCCCCTCTCCCTTCTCTCTGACCCCCCTCTTTCTGTCTATCTCTAGCGCTCTCCCCTCTCCCTTCTCTCTGACCCCCCTCTTTCTGTCTCTCTAGCGCTCTCCCCTCTCCCTGACCCCCCTCTTTTTGTCTATCTCTAGCGCTCTCCCCTCTCCCTTCTCCCTGACCCCCCTCTTTCTGTCTATCTCTAGCGCTCTCCCCTCTCCCTGACCCCCCTCTTTCTGTCTATCTCTAGCGCTCTCCCCTCTCCCTGACCCCCCTCTTTCTGTCTATCTCTAGCGCTCTCCCCTCTCCCTTCTCTCTGACCCCCCTCTTTCTGTCTATCTCTAGCACTCTCCCCTCTCTGCTTTCTCCCTCTCCCTTCTCTCTGACCCCCCTCTTTCTGTCTCTCTAGCGCTCTCCCCTCTCCCTTCTCTCTGACCCCCCTCTTTCTGTCTATCTCTAGCGCTCTCCCCTCTCCCTTCTCTCTGACCATCTCTAGCGCTCTCCCCTCTCCCTTCTCTCTGACCATCTCTAGCACTCTCCCCTCTCTGCTTTCTCCCTCTCTCTTCTCTCTGACCCCCTCTTTCTGTCTCTCTCTAGCACTCTCCCCTCTCTGCTTTCTCCCTCTCTCTTCTCTCTGACCCCCTCTTTCTGTCTATCTCTAGCGCTCTCCCCTCTCCCTTCTCTCTGACCCCCCTCTTTCTGTCTCTCTAGCGCTCTCCCCTCTCCCTGACCCCCCTCTTTCTGTCTATCTCTAGCGCTCTCCCCTCTCCCTGACCCCCCTCTTTCTGTATCTCTAGCGCTCTCCCCTCTCCCTGACCCCCCTCTTTCTGTATCTCTAGCGCTCTCCCCTCTCCCTGACCCCCCTCTTTCTGTCTATCTCTAGCGCTCTCCCCTCTCCCTTCTCTCTGACCCCCCTCTTTCTGTCTATCTCTAGCGCTCTCCCCTCTCCCTTCTCTCTGACCCCCCTCTTTCTGTCTATCTCTAGCGCTCTCCCCTCTCCCTTCTCTCTGACCATCTCTAGCGCTCTCCCCTCTCCCTTCTCTCTGACCATCTCTAGCGCTCTCCCCTCTCCCTTCTCTCTGACCATCTCTAGCACTCTCCCCTCTCTGCTTTCTCCCTCTCCCTTCTCTCTGACCCCCCTCTTTCTGTCTATCTCTAGCGCTCTCCCCTCTCCCTTCTCTCTGACCATCTCTAGCGCTCTCCCCTCTCCCTTCTCTCTGACCCCCCTCTTTCTGTCTATCTCTAGCACTCTCCCCTCTCTGCTTTCTCCCTCTCCCTTCTCTCTGACCCCCCTTTTTCTGTCTCTCTAGCGCTCTCCCCTCTCCCTTCGCTCTGTCCCTCTCTCTCTACTTAACTAGCCTACAGGTCACCATCATAGTACAGTGTGTGTTTTCAACCCCCAAAACAAAACCTTACCCTATGACAACAATAGCCAGCTGATAGTAGAGACATCTTCAGCCAAGTAACATAAGATACACAGAGATAGTTGCAGTTTCGGATAGGAGAACATACAATGTTCTATGGGCAATTCCACGATAACGGAATTGCACCGAGACTTAAAATGTATGCCAAACAAAATCCATTGATTTCAAGTTCAACAATTTAAACAGAACATTTTCCAAAAACACATTTACTGGAAGAACTGTGCAGATGCAAAGTTTGGTAACAGAATTACAGTGAATTTCTCCCTCAGTTTGTGTCCACATTTTCCAAAAACTCAATGATTCAACGAAGTCTGCAGAAAGAATGGGGTGTCAGCTATGACACATATACATATATATTTGGGTAAGTGAAGTGGATTTACACCCGGTAACGTAATTGCGGTGCCAAAATCACATCATGGGTCCCTGTACTACACATCTGTACGACACAGAAATGCCTAATTATGGAAATGAAGGTCATTTTCTTCATGGTGATGCATCCTAAATTGGTACACAAAAAAAAGGTAGGAATATGCAATATCCTCTTTTGCATATTTGGGTATTACTATACACACTAACTATTATTTTACATGAGCTCTGCTCCTTAACAAGACCAAATCTGTACTGAACTACACTGCTTTTCTTTACTGAACTCTACAGAACTATGCACTGCTTTACTGAACTCTACAGAACTATGCACTGCATTACTGAACTCTACAGAACTATGCACTGCATTACTGAACTCTACAGAACTATGCACTGCATTACTGAACTCTACAGAACTATGCACTGCATTACTGAACTCTACAGAACTATGCACTGCATTACTGAACTCTACAGAACTATGCACTGCATTACTGAACTCTACAGAACTATGCACTGCATTACTGAACTCTACAGAACTATGCACTGCATTACTGAACTCTACAGAACTATGCACTGCATTACTGAACTCTACAGAACTATGCACTGCTTTACTGAACTCTACAGAACTATGCACTGCATTACTGAACTCTACAGAACTATGCACTGCTTTACTGAACTCTACAGAACTATGCACTGCATTACTGAACTCTACAGAACTATGCACTGCATTACTGAACTCTACAGAACTATGCACTGCATTACTGAACTCTACAGAACTATGCACTGCATTACTGAACTCTACAGAACTATGCACTGCTTTACTGAACTCTACAGAACTATGCACTGCTTTACTGAACTCTACAGAACTATGCACTGCTTTACTGAACTCTACAGAACTATGCACTGCTTTACTGAACTCTACAGAACTATGCACTGCATTACTGAACTCTACAGAACCATGCACTGCTTTACTGAACTCTACAGAACTATGCACTGCTTTACTGAACTCTACAGAACTATGCACTGCATTACTGAACTCTACAGAACTATGCACTACATTACTGAACTCTACAGAACTATGCACTGCTTTACTGAACTCTACAGAACTATGCACTGCATTACTGAACTCTACAGAACCATGCACTGCTTTACTGAACTCTACAGAACCATGCACTGCATTACTGAACTCTACAGAACATATGCACTGCTTTACTGAACTCTGCTATGAGAGCAGAATTATGTTATAATGCTGTAATTGCATCAAATGGTTGTTTTATGCAACAGAATAGAGGGTTCTTGTAACTCCAATTGTGTCTGTGTGAACTGAAAGTGGGCCTCAGGGGTTTTAACACTGACAGGAGATGTACATGGTGAAGCCCCAAAATTGCCCTCGCTAGAAGTCTGTGTTTCAGACATAAGGAAGTGGATGGCTGCAAACATTCTAATTTTAAACTCTGACAAAACAGAGATTCTTGTTCTAGGTCCCAAGAAACAAAGAGATCTTCTGTTGAATCTGACAATTAATATCTTGATGGTTGTACAGTCGTCTCAAATAAAACTGTGGAGGACCTCTGCGTTACTCTGGACCCTGATCTCTCTTTTGACGAACATATCAAGACTGTTTCAAGGACAGCTTTTTTTCCATCTACATAACATTGCAAAAATCAGAAACGTTCTGTCCAAAAATTATGCAGAAAAATTAATCCATGCTTTTGTTTACTTCAGGGTTAGACTACAGCAATGCTCTACTTTCCGGCTACCCGGATAAAGCACAAAATAAACTTCAGTTACTGCTAAATACGGCTGCTAGAATCCTGACTAGAACCAAGGGCTGATTAAGGTTTTACTGCTAACCTACAAAGGCTTGCTCCTACCCATCCTGCCGTACATACCTACACGTACGCTACGGTCACAAGACGCAGGCCTCCTAATTGTCCCAAGAATTTCTAAGCAAACAGCTGGAGGCAGGGCTTCCTCCTATTGAGCTCCATTTTTATGGAATGGTCTGCCTACCCATGTGAGAGACGCAGACTCGGTCTCTACCTTTAAGTCTTTACTGAAGACTCATCTCTTCAGTGGGTCATATGATTGAGTGTAGTCTGGCCCAGGAGTGTGAAGGTGAAAGGAAAGGCTATGGAGCAACGAACCGCCCTTGCTGTCTCTGCCTGGCCGGTTCCCGTCTCTCCACTGGGATTCTCTGACTCTAACCCTATTACAGGGGATGAGTCACTGGCGCTCTTCCATGCCATCCCTAGGAGGGGTGCGTCACTTGAGTGGGTTGAGTCGCTGGCGTGGTCTTCCTGTCTGGGTTGGCGCCCCCCCCTTGGGTTGTGCCGTGGCGGAGATCTGTGGACTATACTCGGCCTTGTCTCAGGATGGTTAGTTGGTGGTTGAAGAGATCCCTCTAGTGGTGTGGGGCTGTGCTTTGGCAAAGTGGGTGGGGTTATATCCTGCCTGTTTGGCCCTGTCCGGGGGTATCATCGGATGGGGCCACAGTGACTCCTGACCACTCCTGTCTCAGCCTCCAGTATTTATGCTGCATTTAAGTATGCCCTCTCTAATTCTCTCTCTCTCTCTCTCTCTCTCTCTGAGGACCTGAGCCCTTGGACCATGCCTCAGGACTACCTGGCATGATGACTACTTGCTGTCCCCAGTCCACCTGGCCATGCAGCTGCTCCAGTTTCAACTGTTCTGCCTGCGGCTATGGAACGCTGACCTGTTCACCAGATGTGCTACCTGTCCCAGACCTGCTGTTTTCAACTCTCTAGAGACAGCAGGAGCGGTAGAGATACTCTCAATGATTGTCTATGAAAAGCCAACTGACATTTACTCCTGAGGTGCTGACTTGTTGCACCCTCGACAACTACTGTGATTATTATTTGACCATGCTGGTCATTTATGAACATTTGAAAATCTTGGCCATGTTCTGTTATAATCTCCACCCGGCACAGCCAGAAGAGGACTGGCCATCCCTCAGAGCCTGGTTTCTCTCTAGGTTTCTTCCTAGGTTCTGGCCTATCTAGGGAGTTTTTCCTAGCCACCGTGCTTCTACACCTGCATTGCTTGCGGTTTGGGGTTTTAGTCTGGGTTTCTGTACAGCACTTTGATATATCAGCTGATGTAAGGGATATATAAATACATTTGAATTGATGTACGATGTCTTTGGGTGATACCGCATTCCAGAGCATGAGTTAATGTTTCTGTACTGGGGTGCCAGGGGAAGATGGCGCCAGTATGGAGTTGGGGGGCCAGACCCTGGTCTCTACACAATGACGACAGTTCTTACAGCAGATATTGTCTGCTGTGAATTATCTTTCATACAAATGTTAACCTTGTGACCCATTCCATACATCTGTTGTTCGGTCTTGTAGACTGAAGGAGGATGGACTTGGCTATAAAATGCTGAGTCTCAAACCAGCTCATTGAGTTCTCAGTGACCACCTCCAGGGGTGATTACCGACCAGCTCCATTACTGCACTAATTAAATAATACAGTTTGATTGATTTGAAGAAATCTAAAAAATGAGAGTTACAATCATTCCACCACACTGCTGTACAGTCCACATTTGTGAACCCAACTGTTCTTTGTGACTACTATAATTATCCATTATAACCAAATCTGTTTATTTTGAATTTGAGAAATTGGTAACAGAATTAAGTTTTAATCACTTAATAATTCATAAACAAAATTGATATTAGTAAAAACAACATAACTAATTGATAGGTCTACCTTTATCTTCATTATCCTCCCTCATGAGGGAAATTATAAAATATCTTCAAGATCTGGGTTTTTGATAACAGGATATCAAGGCACAAGGCAATGTCTCAAACTTACTGCAGGCATTAAAAAATATCCAAAAGTAAATAAAAGTGTTGATATTCGTTGGCAGGGGTATTTACTTCAACAGTATTGTGTTCTGAGGCATTTGTAATACCTTAAGACTTTTTAAAATGGTAGATATTGTCTAAATGCCTTTTCCATCTCAAATCAAAGCCTTATCTTATTCCTAATTTTAAAGATGGATTTTTTTTTGAAAAGCATATATTTGCCTCCACTATCATTTGACATGCTCCTATAAACTTCACGTTGGTGCTCATTGGTCCCTTTAGGCTACATCTAAGAAGAAGCCATTGTTCTATAGTAAATGAACAGGGCCCGGGACTTGGAAGTCTGACTTGTATTAGGTAGGCCTATTACATAACTTTGGGTCCAAGGCTGCAGCGGCCAAGTTTCACAGTACTGTCATAGGCCTAGTAACGCTCCACAAACACAACACAGACAGGAACAGCAGCAGGCGACAATGCCTGACAGGAACAGCAGCAGGCGACAATGCCTGACAGGAACAGCAGCAGGCGACAATGCCTGACAGGAACAGCAGCAGGCGACAATGCCTGACAGGAACAGCAGCAGGCGACAATGCCTGACAGGAACAGCAGCAGGCGACAATGCCTGACAGGAACAGCAGCAGGCGACAATGCCTGACAGGAACAGCAGCAGGCGACAATGCCTGACAGGAACAGCAGCAGGCGACAATGCCTGACAGGAACAGCAGCAGGCGACAATGCCTGACAGGAACAGCAGCAGGTGACAATGCCTGACATGGTATCAAGGGTTTTGCACAATAACACAGATGTTGATACTGCGTACACACATACGTCTGTTAAGAATATTTAACAAGGTTACACTGTACACGAAAAAAGTTAGCCTACGATTCACAAAGATTGGAATAAATTGGCAACAATGTGCATGGATAGCAGGCAACACCAAGTTCCATAACGACAAAGAACAAAGCCACATACATGTCAACATTATCATGTAGGTGGTTTAATGGAAATAAAAAGCAGGGTAGAGCTAGCAGCAGGTTACACCAGTTTTTACGTACCACGTCCTCTTTGAGCTCTGTGTGAGTGTGTGTACGTACACGGGTTCATATGCAAGTTTGTCAGTGTGCACGTCTGTACAGAATGTGTGCGTGTTTACATACCGTACGCATCGTCTCGTGTGTTTACATACCGTACGCATCGTCTCGTGTGTTTACATACCATATGCATGTCAAGTGGGGCGGCAGGTAGCCTAGTGGTTAGAGCATTGGACTAGTAACTGAAAGGTTGCAAGATCGAATCCCCGAGGTGACGAGGTAAAAATCTGTCATTCTGCCCCTGAACAAGGCAGTTATCCCACTGTTCCTAGGCCTTCATTGAAAATAAGAATTTGTTCTTAACTGACTTGCCTAGTTAAATAAAAAGGTATGCATGTCTAGTGTGTGCATACTCCTACCTGCCAGGTCCTTCTCCTCCTCCAGCTCCTCTTTTAGTTCCTGTAGTTTGCCCAGAGGGTGCAGAGCGGGCACCGTCACCCCAGGGATCTGCGGCAGGCAGCAGGGGGGGGTACGGGCGATGGGAGAGTTCCGACAGTCCAGGAGGAACTTCCTGTCATAGATTATGCGTGTTCCTGTCAGAGGTAGGAGGGGGGGGGGGGGGGGGGGGGGTCAGTTGACTTGCCAGTGAAGGGAACTGCACAATGTTTACCAAAGCATTGTGGTAAAACACGTGTAAATGGACTCATGTACCATAAATCTGTTAGAGAGACTAGTGGTCTACAAAATGGAGGCTTTAGTTCCTGATTTATCTAATCTGGTCCTTGAAAACTGGCCATGAAATGTCTGATGTCAAAACAACAAATACAAGAGAGTAATAAGTCCCTGACAGGGCAGAGGGAGAGATGTATCTGGAAGGAACTGAGAGTCCACCCCTCCCTGGCCTCAGGGTCAAGGCTGTTGGATGCATTCCAAAACACACACACCCTGTTCTCAGCCCAACGAGAGGGAGGATACGGAGGGGTGGTCGGTGGGTTGGCAGTAGTGTAGCACAGCAACATGTTATCCTAGAACCAAAAATTGGTGACAGAAGGCAGACTAGAACCAAACACACATAAAACTCTGTTGCCTGCACCGTGTAGTACACTTCAGGAGCACTGTGTAGCCTGCACCGTGTAGTACAATTCAGATGTGTGCTGTGGTCACCAGCAGAGTTTCCTCTACATTCTGTTTGCTTAGGGGGGGCTAACGAGGCATCTTGTGGTGATACCCCATTCCTGAGGTGTTGAGGCAAACACCTTGGTTGATCTGGAACCAAATATCATCGTCTCCTCCCCTAGACTATTAGGCATACGTAAAGGAACATTTGACTTGCTACTCCATGTGTTGAGATGTCTACAGTAGAGACTGTTTGGTAAACAACTGGGCTCTGACAGGTTGCTGACAGACTGATGTCATCCTTTAATTGCAATGGAATATTGATAAACAGCCGCTAGATAGATCATACTGAATATCATGCTGATGAACTGAAGTTTGACCTGAACCACTGTGTACTAGATTAACTCGTTAGCAGACTGACAGAACATTTGATAAACAGCCGTTAGATGAGAATCATCCAATGTTTTGGTGTCTACTAGTGAAGTATGCCCTGGACAGGGTTAAAACAGAGGTGCAGTGCAGTATTTAGAATTAGTACAGCATGCTGGAGTTAAAACTGTTTTGCACTTTAGCAGTTCTATTTCCACACACACTATAGAAACCTCTGCCAGTTGAGCACCCTATCCTGAACAAAAGGGGAGGGGAAGGAGTGTGTGTGTGTGTGTGTGTGAGGGTACATTGGGGCAGGAAATCAGGGAGAATTATACAGAGAGAGCAGGCCAGCCAGCAACTAAACTATAGTGGCTATGAGTTATGCAGAAGAGGCCCAGCTCTGTGGCCAATCTCTTTGTCCACAGGAAACGTACCACATCCCATGTAATGCGCCTCATTCTGTTTTGTGGCAATGCGACAACACCATCCCTCATTACATTACAACAGGGAGTGGAGTTGGTACATGATTGGCCGAGGGACCGGAAGAGTCTCTCCATATCATGTGCATGCTTGTTGTGCTCACATCAGCAGTTAGTCGCATAAAATGTACTTCTGGTTTTAGAGACATAGTGTCAAACTGTTCTAGACCATCTGTTGTAAGGCATCAATGAAGAATCCCCAATAAGCAGTGTAATGACAGTAACAGCTGTTATAGCCATGTTATAACTACTCCTTAAAGTGCATAACTAAGTTGTTCTGGTCTGGCCATGCCTTCCACAACACATACGAGTTGATCCATAGAGGGCCTGAAACTACACTGCTTTCTGCTCTCCTCAGCTAAATCACACATTGCACCACTCCCTCCAGGTTTCCTCCCACATGTCCTACCACTCCCTCCAGGTTTCCTCCCACATGTCCTAACTTCAACCATTCTTAGAAAGGCCTATTTGCACACCATTTATGCTTCCCAATCCCTCCCCCTTTTTCTCCCTCGCTCCAAGTCTACCTCTCTCACCCTCTCTCTCTACTTGGCTGGAACACAATGTTCCCTTCAGTATTCCTGAAATGCACCAGGGCAGCTGCGGGTCACACAGAGGGGATGTCTCCTCTCCTTCCCAATCCGCCCTGAATCTGGCCCCGCCCACCCATGAATCTGGCCCCGCCCACCCGTAGGTCATAGTTTAAGAGGAGCTTGTTGTCTACCAGTATTTTTCCGCTTCAGAACATTGCACAGGCCAAATTTGACAACCATAACTCCCATCACTATGGCTACTTCGCTTACATAATGTACCATGGTTTTCTGATATGTTGCAGATCCCAAAGAACAAAACATCTGTCTCTAAGCTAAAACTACATTTGGCCCAGTCAAACTTAATTAGGAATTGGTTCCCAACATAGCACCTTACATGAGTGTTGTTGTGAATGGGAATTGCAGCATCCAGCTCTCTGGTAAGTGAGTTTGCACAAGTCTGAGGTGTGTGTAGTAAACAGACAGTACCGAATCCGACCACCAGACTGCACGTAAGCAGCCATGAGGTTGAACCAATGAGCGTGAACAAGTAAACCTAGTTTTTTCCCCACATCCTGAAAAATGCATTTTTTATTTTCATCTGTCAATAAGAAAAGCTTTACCAGTAAAGGAAGAGTGACCGCTGTATTAAAAAGACTGGAGGCAATAATATGAATGAAGTTGCATTTAAAACATCACATAGCAAGCATACACAATTTCCAACAAACACAGTACAGACAGTACGCTGCAAGTCAAACAGACAGACCACAGTACGCTACAAGTCAAACAGACAGATAGCTAGACTAGTTTTAGCCAGCTAAGCGCGTGGTGCGCATATATTATGCACGACCAAAATAAAGTCCCGAGACTAAGGGTTGAGTAACGTTGATGAGTGGTTACAAGATTTGGGTAAGTAAATGTACTTTTCAAAACAGCTATACATAACGTGAACGTGTTATTTCCTTGCATAACCTTAGACAAGTTAGCTAGTTTAGTTCCCCTTTTCCCACAACATAACGTTGGTTTTCTAGCTGTACTTTGTTTTTGCTGGCTAAAGTTACCTAAATTATCCCTGGTACAAAACGTGTTGTACGTGGTTGATCATAAACAAGCAAAACATCCGGCTCCGTGCTCTTACCCCCGGGCGTTGTGGAGAAGAGAGTACCCCCGGGAGTCTGACTGTAGCAGTCTGGGAGCTGAGACCAGTCTTTCAGGGTGAGAACCCGGGTAGGGATTGGGCAACTCTTCGCCTGCTGAGAGTTGGTTGTCATCCTGAGTTTGTTTGGGTTCTTCTGATATTCTGATCAACCGCAGAAAGATGCTTCGTGTGAAGATCGGCTGATCTTACAAATTCAATTGTTTACCAAAAAAGAAAATCTCCCAAGTAATTTGCTAACAAGATCCACAACAATTCAAACTTAGCTAAAATGTGCTAACAAAATAAAACAGACGGAATCGATGGCAGTTCAGAGCGAACGGTTTTGCTGCCAGATAAGTATCGCTGTCAGGTCATCCAGCTAGAGAGACGAACTGGGGGATGTTGAACGTGTTCGCCTGCATTTAATAACTACCAGGGTGACTCTGGTCATGTGACGTGTTGTGATTGCAAGAACATGATCTCCACGACGAAGGGCGACTGGCTCCTCAATCATATACTAGTTCCGCCTGTGAAGGGTGGATCATAGTGTAGGGCTGTCAAAACGGAGTGATGTGATCCTTTTGATGCATAAATAATCCAGTGGATCTAATCTGAAGCGATGGTGTAAACAAGTCCCAACTTGTTTTACTTGACAACAATGGCAAAAGCAAATACATTATTCAGCAGAAACAACACCAAGAATGAACTGATCCACATCAACTCACCACATTCTGATAATGTACCTACCAGAATATGACTGAGCCCAGCCATTGAAGTTATGACATCACTAAATGGATCCGTCTGTGCATTGATTCCACTATGAACAACATTCCCATGTGTACATGTGATCTGATTAACAATATGTACACAGGCTGGGTGTATTGTACATTCATGCCTGCACAATAAACTTCTCACCCCAGTGAGATAAAATATATTTAATTGGTATACAGTAATGATTGTTTTACAATACATGTCATGGGAACAGGAAATGTGCTACTGTTTGACAGAGGTCTTCTGACCCATTGAATAGAACGGTCATCATAACTCAGTTTCACCCCAAACTGTTAACTAATGTGCACACGGTTCCCGAAACCGTGAACTAACACACACGACCTCGCATGCCTCACATCTTCCTTGTTGCCTCAGGCATACATCAATCTGTCTCCAAGCCCCCAGCTGTCAGGCTCCCACAGCATTAGATCATCTGTTTATCACGGAGAAGGAAATCCCAGGTAGTTCGTTTCTCCAGACGTGAGTAGCTAGTTTATCTAGTGGGACGTGACCAACGTCTAATTTTCAGGGTAAATAGCTAGAGGCAGGTTGATTTGTTGCTAAATGACGTTGTGATGTCATTGCGTGATAACGTAAAACTGCGTAATTATGTAGAATACACAATAACGTTACTCAAATTGACTGGCCATCTCGACAAAAAATATGATTTGACATTTGTTCAGGTACAGACTCCCACTCCTTTCTGTACAATTTTGATTGATGTTGTAAGTTCTGTTCAAGATCAAATATTCGTGACCAACTATATTCATTGGGTTTGGCTCGTCGAACCCGTACCTCTGCTGCTGCAGTCAGCCAACAATGATTTGCAATTTGCTGCTGGCGTCACTCACAATGCACTTTTGCAGCCAGACACGTGTGTTGGACTGAGAAAATCGTTTTTGTGTCATTTAGAGGGGAAATGCGTGCATTTTAGCATTTGAGTCACTTTTCAAAAGTTGCAAAAAGTTCCAAATACAATTTTAAAAGTAGCTACATTTGTTGCTAGGTGCTGTTTGAAAAAAAAAGTTGCCAGAGTAGTCTGAAAAGTTTCTAAATTTAGCAGCTAAATTAGCATCACTGGATGCCAGAGAGAAAGAGGCAACGCGTGTGGTTCCTGAATCATTATAATATGATTTTTTTCAGGGTGAATACAATTGCACTACACGTGTTTATTTTTTGTATTATTTTATAGATTTTTTTGTATGTTTGAGTATTTTCTTGTTAATACATGTGTTTTGTTAGACATGTTTGATGTAGCTGTAAACTGATTTTTGTATTATGAATAATAATGAAAAAATAATAATAATAAAGCGTGAGGCTCCATTCGTCAATATGTCCACGCGAGAATACAGCGATACAAACTGACTTTTTGTATGGCGCTCTATATGCGTATCGGATTTGGTCAACAAAAAATGTAATTAGATGCTAATTTGCTAATGTTTCGTAATGTTTAGGTTGTTACAAATGTATTGATATAAGTAGACGCATATGGCATCTTTTTCGGAGTTGTGTCTGTTGTTCACGCACACACACCTACCTATCTGCCCTCTCATTGGCTAGAATATTCCAACCTGATCTCACCTGCCTTTAAAACTAGTAACCGAAAGGTTGCAAGTTCGAATCCTCGAGCTGTTCTGCCCCAGAACAGGCAGTTAACCCACTGTTCCTAGGCCGTCATAGATAATAAGAATTTGTTCTTAATTAACTGACTTGCCTAGTTAAATAAAGGTTTAAAAAAAACTGTTGGTGACAGAATGGAAGCGTTCCTATGCTTTGATCTTACTTACATTGCCCGAATGTATTTTAAGTATCAGCTAGCCACATATCTTATAGCAATTTGTCAGTCGATAACGTAGCTGTAGAACCCTCCAATGCCGCGTTCACATGCTAGTCGCAACTAGGAAACTCGAACATGTTTGACTTGCTAACTGGTTGTGATTACATATTTCACTGGCTGTATAAATGTGAAGCATCTGCCTGCGGTTTCCACTCACTAGTGAGAGGAAGCCTATTGTCCGGCAGGGGGAGAAGATGAAACGAGATGGACGTTGGCATTCTGCACATTTTCTCATCAATGAAAGATTACAATCTGTGCCAAACAGAGTGGACAACGTTTTGTAGACTTTACCCTTCGCCAAAGTTTTAAATTTGTTGTTTAGAAGGACTTCTGTAACGGAAATATGCAAATGTTGCGAGAACGCGCTAATAGGATCTCGCTAGCTCTTGTCTGTTTTGCCCACAGGCTGTGGTCTATCTTAGTTTTAAAAGCGTATAATACACGTCTTACCATTAAGCAAGTCGGAAAAATGTCAGTTTCCTTCTTCCGACCAGTACGAGAACGCGACATTAACTAGCGCTTGTATTCCGCTTCGCAAGCATGCAAGGCATCAATAGCCAATCCAGTAAGAGTTGGAAGCTATAACGAGTCAATGGCTGCATTCCAAACACTTCAAAAAGTCATGTTTTTGTTTGGTTAGATTTTGGAAATTGTAAAAATATATATATTTTTCCTTCCTCAGAAGTTCCCGCTAGGCAGGCTAACGTTACTTAGCTAATTAATTCCCTAGCTATCATACAGTAGGCGTATATTAATGATATAGTTAATATAAGTAGACATGCAATCATAGTTGACTGTAGCGCATAAAGCACCCACAAGCTACCGGTGGCTGAAAACACAATCATCGCGGATTGAACGAGTGACACATTTCTAGGCAAGGGTGGTCCATTTAAAAATCATTCCTTCCTCCCTCACCCTGCAAGTGTAAACTCATCACACGTCATGAAACGTCATCAGAAGTGTCCACTTAATTTGAGGACTGAGGGGATAGTGTGTGTATTTTAAGTGTTTGAAATGCAGACATGATCTTCAATTGATACATAATGTACGGCGGAAGCAACCGACTGTAGACGAAAGTCGAGGAGTGAATTCGGGGGAGGTGCATCTGCGACAGCCGAAAATCGGACAATAACATGCTGACTAGACCGGGTACGCCATTATGCCTGTTGATTTTGTGCATCCACACCAGATGCACAGGTTGAAATATCAAAACAAGTTCTGAACCACCTATATTCATTTGGGACAGGTCGAAAACCATGACACATTCATGTCTATTTAGCTAGCTTGCTTGCTGTTGCTAGCTAATTTGCCCAAGGATATAAACATTGTTTTTTTTATTTGACCCGAAAGGCAAAATCCTCTAATTTGACAATTAATCCACAAAGGGGTAAACCGAGTCAGTTTCTAATCATCTCTCCCATTCGGTCTTCTTCGGACTATATTGCAGTTTGCAACCAACTTTAAGGTGCATTACCACCACTAACCTGTCTGGAGTGTGGACCTCAGTTCATCTTTCAATCACCCACCTGGGTATATGCTCCTAAAACCAATGAGGAGATGGGAGGCGGGACATGCAGCGCATCATGTGTAAATTAAAAATTGAACCAAGTTCTATTTTAGCGCCTGGCTACGCAGACGCTCCTTGACGTGGGCGAGCAGTTTGTATAAAATTATTGAATAACGTGCATATATATTTTTTTAACACAAGAGGTGTGGCCAGCATGTGGCTCAGATCAACATGGGAGTGTTGCCATTGTTTATTAAAATCTGCATTGACCCATCGATTTTGATTTTATTTTTGCACTTCACACACTGCTCTTTATCAGTTATCCTGATGCCTAGTCACTTTACATGTCTACCCATACCACTCCAGTATCCCTGCACATTGTAAATATGATATTGGCACTGACCAATGACCTGTATATAGCCAAATTACTTTCTCGTGTTCTTAGGTGTTTTTGTTAAACTTTACTTTTTTTTGTAGTACTACTGATATTGATTACTGCATTGTTGGGAAGGGAATGTCCCTGTACTTGTGCATGTGACAACTTGAAGTCTTTTTGTGGAAATAAACCTCCATACCTTGCACACACACACAAATCATATGTACATTAAATCATCCAGTAGTGCGTGCGCCTCAATCACATTCATCTGTATTACTTCACCATATACAGTGGGGCAAAAAAGTATTTAGTCAGCCACCAATTGTGCAAGTTCTCCCACTTAAAAAGATGAGAGGCCTGCAATTTTCATCATAGGTACACATCAACTATGACAGACAAAATGAGAAAAAAAATCCAGAAAAATCACATTGTAGGATTTTTAATGAATTTATTTGCAAATTATGGTGGAAAATAAGTAATAAGACTGGCTAGGCCACTCCAGGACCTTGAAATGCTTCTTACGAAGCCACTCCTTCGTTGCCCGGGCGGTGTGTTTGGGATCATTGTCATGCTGAAAGACCCAGCCACGTTTCATCTTCAATGCCCTTGCTGATGGAAGGAGGTTTTCACTCAAAATCTCACAATACATTAATTATTTCCTTTACGGATCAGTCGTCCTGGTCCCTTTGCAGAAAAACTGTCCCAAAGCATGATGTTTCCACTCCCATGCTTCACAGTAGGTATGGTGTTCTTTGGATGCAACTCAGCATTCTTTGTCTTCCAAACACAACGAGTTGAGTTTTTACCAAAAAGTTATATTTTGGCTTCATCTGACCATATGACATTCTCTCAATCTTCTTCTGGATCATCCAAATGCTCTCAGGCAAACTTCAGACGGGCCTGGACATGTACTGGCTTAAGCAGGGGGACACGTCTGGCACTGCAGGATTTGAGTACCTGGCGGCGTAGTGTGTAACTGATGGTAGGCTTTTTTACTTTGGTCCCAGCTCTCTGCAGGTCATTTACTAGGTCCCCCCTATGTGGTTCTGGGATTTTTGCTCACCGTTCTTGTGATCATTTTGACCCCACGGGGTGAGATCTTGCGTGGAGCCCCAGATAGAGGGAGATTATCAGTGGTCTTGTATGTCTTCCATTTCCTAATAATTTCACCCACAGTTGATTTCTTCAAACCAAGCTGCCCACCTATTGCAGATTCAGTCTTCCCAGCCTGGTGCAGGTCTACCATTTTGTTTCTGGTGTCCTTTGACAGCTCTTTGGTCTTGGCCATAGTGGAGTTTGGAGTGTGACTGTTTGAGGTTGTTGACAGGTGTCTTTTATACTGATAACAAGTTCAAACAGGTGCCATTAATACAGGTAACGAGTGGAGGACAGAGGAGCCTCTTACAGGTCTGAGAGCCAGAAATCTTGCTTGTTTGTAGGTGACCAAATACTTATTATCCACCACAATTTGCAAATAAATTCATTAAAAATCCTACAATGTGATTTTCTGGATTTTTTTTCTCTCATTTGTTTGTCATAGTTGAAGTGTACCTATGATTAAAATTACAGGCCTCTCAAGTGGGAGAACTTGCACAATTGGTGGCTGACTAAATACTTTTTTTGCCCCACTGTATGTGGTAAATACCACCTTCCCACTTGATTAGCTGTCAATGTTAATATTTATTAAATGTATCGCATCCATGAGTTGTGTGCAGATGTTATTCTCTAAGATGACAATATATAAATACATTGTCACTTGTCAAACATGCTATTCATTTTGGTGAAATGAAAACAAAGCCCTACCTACACAACCAAAAAAGGTACACCGCCACAAGTACATATCAATATGTTTATTGAATATTAAGGTAAATATTTCACATTAATACAGGCTACGTAAAGTAGAGCCACTATACGACGTGAAATGTACTCTCAATTTAACCCTTTTTTAGTATGTAAACAATTATACATGTATTTACCACTAAAAGGTATTCTGATTTCTTTCCCTCTCTCTGCCTCTCTTTAGGTAATCATCATCCTCTAGTTGTTGGTTGAGTATCATTAGCTCCGTCGTCATCACCTTCGTCAGGTCTCCCCCTGAGGAGAGCGACAACTCTGCACGTGGGTCAAAGTCCTACATCTATGCTACACAGAGCATGGAGCCTGTTGGACAGGCTGTCACCATCAATTTGGTTGTTCATCAGACATCAACAGTACTTGAATTAGGGCCCAGAATTTTCCCTCCCGACCCCACCACCATAACAGCCCTCGCTCAAATTGTAGTATATTTCTTATTTTGAGTTAGGCACATTAAAGAACGGTGTCAAGATAATTTCTCTCCAAGTCTTCAAACTCTGCTTTGCTCGCCGTCTCTACTAAAGTTAACATGTTACACAAGTCTGTTCGTTTTTGTTGTCTCATCAGGATTTTGTTGTCAGTTGGAAATTAAATTCATGTTTGTGGTGTGTGATGTGGATGTGTGTTTGATTGCTGTCAATGCCGGCCGGCTAGTTGACGTGGTTCAGGTGCACATGAGGCGGCCAGGTCCCAGGCCACACCTGAACGAAAAGAGGAAATTTGATTAGCAAAGAAGTGTGTGTGTGTGTGTGTGTGTGTGTGTGTGTGTGTGGATAAAGTCTCACCTGCTGTGGGTCGGTGTTGTCTGCGTTGTTGGGGACCACCTTGATGATGGGGCTCCATGCAGGGTCGGCAGCGTGCAGCCCGTTGAACATGGCCCCCCCTGGACCCTCTCCCATAGGGGGGTTGGGGGGCAGCATGGTCCCTCCATACATCGACATGGCCATACCCTGGTGTTTGATGACAACAAGGTTATTAATACACATCACAACCAGGTTTACTAACTACAGTATATTAACATGGTCCTACCCTGGAGACAACCAGGTCCACTAACACGGTCCTACCCCGGAGACAACCAGGTCCACTAACTACAGTATATTAACACGGTCCTACCCCGGAGACAACCAGGTCCACTAACTACAGTATATTAACACGGTCCTACCCCGGAGACAACCAGGTCCACTAACTACAGTATATTAACATGGTCCTACCCCGGAGACAAGCAGGTCCACTAACTACAGTATATTAACATGGTCCTACCCCGGAGACAAGCAGGTCCACTAACTACAGTATATTAACATGGTCCTACCCCGGAATCAACCAGGTCCACTAACTACAGTATATTAACATGGTCCTACCCCGGAGATAACTAGGTCCACTAACACGGTCCTACCCCGGAGACAACCAGGTCCACTAACTACAGTATATTAACATGGTCCTACCCCGGAGACAACCAGGTCCACTAACTACAGTATATTAACATGGTCCTACCCCGGAGACAACCAGGTCCACTAACTACAGTATATTAACATGGTCCTACCCCGGAGACAACCAGGTCCACTAACTACAGTATATTAACATGGTCCTACCCCGGAGACAACCAGGTCCACTAACTACAGTATATTAACATGGTCCTACCCCGGAGACAACCAGGTCCACTAACTACAGTATATTAACATGGTCCTACCCCGGAGTCAACCAGGTCCACTAACTACAGTATATTAACATGGTCCTACCCCGGAGACAACCAGGTCCACTAACTACAGTATATTAACATGGTCCTACCCCGGAGACAACCAGGTCCACTAACTACAGTATATTAACATGGTCCTACCCCGGAGACAACCAGGTCCACTAACTACAGTATATTAACATGGTCCTACCCCGGAGACAACCAGGTCCACTAACTACAGTATATTAACATGGTCCTACCCCGGAGACAACCAGGTCCACTAACTACAGTATATTAACATGGTCCTACCCCGGAGACAACCAGGTCCACTAACTACAGTATATTAACATGGTCCTACCCCGGAGACAACCAGGTCCACTAACTACAGTATATTAACATGGTCCTACCCCGGAGACAACCAGGTCCACTAACTACAGTATATTAACATGGTCCTACCCCGGAGACAACCAGGTCCACTAACTACAGTATATTAACATGGTCCTACCCCGGAGACAACCAGGTCCACTAACTACAGTATATTAACATGGTCCTACCCCGGAGACAACCAGGTCCACTAACTACAGTATATTAACATGGTCCTACCCCAGAGACAACCAGGTCCACTAACTACAGTATATTAACATGGTCCTACCCTGGAGACAGACAAAAAGAGGAATGGCCATTTGTGATATGATACTTTCATGTGTGTGTTACCTTGGGGAAGTCCATGTAGTTGTTGGGGTGGTTAATGTGTTGCTGGTGGTAGTTAGCGGGGTTAGAGATGCCGGTGTCGTCCTGCTCCATGGGCTGGTACTGGGAGAAGGTGTGGTCCGCCTGCAGCCCAGGGTGGATCACGTGACTGCCCATCAGGGGCTGAGACCAACCTGACATGGCTTCTAGAGGTGAGGGAGACGGGAGGTAAGACACACAGAGTGATACGGGGTGAGAGACAAACGGGGTGTGTGCGAGGGAGACGGGGGGTGAGAGATACGGGGTGTGTGCGAGGGAGACGGGGGAGTGAGAGACCAACAGGGTGTGTGCGGGGGAGACTGGAGGACAGAGACAGAAATGGGGGGGGGGGGGTGCGCGAAGGGGTGTGTGTATAGCCATCAGCTGTATATCAGGGCAGTAAGACATTGGGGATGGAGAGACCAGCGTGGGTTAGAGGTTGTGTGTGTGTGTCTGGTATGTGTGTGACTACTCACCAGAGGCGCTGCCGACTCCGAAGGACCATATGCCTCCCTGTCCTACAGGAGCAGTGTAGGAGGTCTGGAGGAGAGGAGGGTTGACGGTGGTCTGTCTGATCCTCGCCAGCCTCTCTGTCCCGATGGGAGGAGGCACCTTCCTGTCCTGCTGGCTGCTGCCCTGCTTGGCCTGGTGGGGAGGGATGGCCACGGGGCCAGACGATGACACCGTGGAGGGAGGGGGCACTGTCTGGGACTCGCCTGGGAAGATGAGAGGTTAAAGGTTAGTGGTTTTGAGTCTAAAACACAGTTAAGCAAAAATCTCTTAAATTGTATTAGTTAAATAATGTATGTTCTGTGTGTTGAATTCCTGGAAAATAAGCTTCATGGCCATTTTAGATTCATTTTCACACATCTGTGTCAGTACCTGATGTGGCAGCGCTCCAGGGGTGAGGGGAGAAGTGCTGTCTGCTGAAGGAGGGGGTGCCCACAGCTGCTGGCCCGTGTAGATAGACTGGACTACCAGACATACTGGTAGCATAGCTGGTCAAAGCTACATACGGAGAAAGGAGAGAGAGTTAGAGGCCTATAGACTGCAGGTAGACTGGACTACAAGACATACAATTGAAGTTGGAAGTTTACATACACTTAGGTTGGAGTCATTAAAACTCGTTTTTCAACCACTCCACAAATTTCTTGTGAACAAACTATAGTTTTGGCAAGTCGGTTAGAACATCTACAGTAATTTTTCCAACAATTGTTTAGACAGATTATTTCACTTATATTTCAGTGGGTCAGGAGTTTACATACACTAAGTTGAATGTGCCTTTAAACAGCTTTGGAAAATTCCAGAATAGGAAGTCATGGCTTTAGAAGCTTCTGATAAGCTAATTGACATAATTTGAGTCAATTGGAGGTGTACCTGTGGATGTATTTCAAGGCCTACCTTCAAACTCAGTGCATCTTTGCTTGACATCATGGGAAAATCAAAAGAAATCAGCCAAGACCTCAGAAAATAAATGTATACCTCCACAGGTCTGATTCATCCTTGGGAGCAATTTCCAAATGCCTGAAGGTACTACGTTCATCTGTACAAACAATAGTACGCAAGTATAAACACCATGGGACCACGCAGTCGTCATACAGCTCAGGAAGGAGACGCGTTCCTGTCTCCTAGAGATTAATGTACTTTTGCGAAAAGTGCAAATCAATCCCAGAACAGCAGCAAAGGACCCTGTGAAGATGCTGGAGGAAACACCATCCCAACCGAAGAACACCATCCCAACCGTGAAGCACAGGGGGTGGCAGCATCATGTTGTGGGGGTGCTTTGCTGCAGGAGGGACTGTTGCACCTCACACAATAGATGGCATCATGAGGTAGGAAAATTATGTGGATATATTGAAGAAACATCTCAAGATATCAGTCAGGAAGTTAAAGCTTGGTTGCAAATGGGTCTTCCAAATGGACAATGACCCCAAGCATACTTCCAAAGTTGTGGCAAAATTGCTTAAGGACAACAAAGTCAAGGTATTGGAGTGTCCTCAATCCCATAGAAAATGTGTGGGCAGAACTGAAAAAGTGTGTGCGAACAAGGAGGCCTACAAACCTGACTCAGTTACACCAGCTCTGTCAGGAGGAATGGGCCAAAATTCACCCAACTTATTGTGAGAAGCTTGTGGAAGGGTACCCAAAACTTTTGACCCAAGTTAAACAATTTAAAGGCAATGCTACCAAATACTAATTGAGTGTATGTAAACTTCTGACCCACTGGAAATGTGATGAAATAAAAGCTAAACTAAATCAGTCGCTCTACTATTATTCTGACATTTCACATTCTAAAATAAAGTGGTGATCCTAACTGACCTAAGACAGGGAGTTTTTACTAGGATTAAATGTCAGGAATTGTGAAGAACAGAGTTTAAATGTATGTGGCTAAGGTGTATGTAAACTTCTGACTTCAACTGTACTGGTAGCATAGCTGGTCAGACATAGAGCTGTAAGACAGGGAGAGAGTTTGGGGCGTAAGGTTGACCAAGAAACTGAAGTTGAAATTGGGTTTCTATTTCAGGAACAAAAATCTTGCTTTTCAATGTTAGTCTGAAAGGATGTTGTTCAAAGCACTTAACATTTTTTATTTATTTTAAATCAGTGCTGGATTATGGTGATATTGTCTATATGCAGGCCTCAGCAAGTACCTTAAACTCTAGACAGTGTATCACGGTGCTTTAAGATCTATTACTAATGCTAGATTACTGACCCATCACTGATCTGTATGCTATGGTGCAATGGACCTCTCTCTCCACCAGGAGGCTAAAGCACGGATACACTTGTATGTGCAAAGCATTGATGGACAACTCCCTTTGCATCTCTGTTCCTTACTGACCAGATCAGTCACTCAATAGAGTCTACGTTCACAGTCGCTGCTGTCCTTGTCTGTTCCTTAGGCTAGAACTGAGATGGGGAAACAATATTTTTCCCATAATGCCCCTTCATCCTGGAACATGCTGCAGAAGGTTGGGGAGTTAGTGTCCTTGTCTGTTTTTAAGATTCTGATCGACAACACTTGGTGACAACTGCAGTTGTTTCTAATATTCAATTGTGTCTAACTTGTGACACTGTCTGTGTGTATTCTGTATTTTTCTGTAATGTTTTATGGACACTGCTATTTCCCTGTTTTGCCTTCTTGCTAGGTCACCCTCGCAAAATAGGTTTTTAACCTCAATAGGTTTTACCTGGTTAAATTAAAAAATATAAAGGTCAAACACAGTAAAATAAATACATCTAAAATGTCCCTTTCTTTTACCAATAGGACTGTTGACCATCCTCTGTGAGGCAGGGCGGTACCCAGGGGCCTTGGAGCTGTCTGGAGGAGGGGCCATCATGCCATCCATCTGGCCCATGTAGGCGGGAGGGGCAGAATACTGCTGCTCAGGAGGGGAGCGGGCAGGGAGGTGGCACGCACCCCACACCTGGTTGTTACCCACCTAATAGAGAGAAGTGGTTAATGAGCAAACTGGGGCACAGGCACTGATGTTTAGGTCACAACCTTTAAACATGCTGTTACTCTATGGCAGGGCTCTCCAACCCTGTTCCTGGAGAGATACCCTTCTGTAGGTTTCAACTCCAACCCTGTTCCTGGAGAGATACCCTTCTGTAGGTTTCAACTCCAACCCTGTTCCTGGAGAGATACCCTTCTGTAGGTTTCAACTCCAACCCTGTTCCTGGAGAGATACCCTTCTGTAGGTTTCAACTCTTAAACTAACTCTTAAAACCTACAGAAGGGTATCTCTCCAGGAACAGGGTTGGAGTTACACCTACTGGATGGTATCTCTCCAGGAACAGGGTTGGAGTTACACCTACTGGATGGTATTTCTCCAGGAACAGGGTTGGAGTTACACCTACTGGATGGTATCTCTCCAGGAACAGGGTTGGAGTTACACCTACTGGATGGTATCTCTCCAGGAACAGGGTTGGAGTTACACCTACTGGATGGTATTTCTCCAGGAACAGGGTTGGAGTTACACCTACTGGATGGTATTTCTCCAGGAACGGGGTTAGAGTTAAAACCTACTGGATGGTATCTCTCCAGGAACATGGTTGGAGTTACACCTACTGGATGGTATTTCTCCAGGAACGGGGTTGGAGTTACACCTACTGGATGGTATTTCTCCAGGAACAGGGTTGGAGAGTCCTGCTCTATTGTAATAAAATGTTTTTCTGTGGATAATAAAATTAGTGGCACCCACCTGGTTGTTGTTGTCGAACATGCTGCTGAAATGGTTGAAGAGGGCTGCAGGGCCGAAGTTAGGGGGCATCTGCTGGGGCTTGGCCCCACCATGGACCTGCTGCTGCTGCATCGGAGAGCCGTTCATCAGACCCATGGAGGACTGGGGCTGAGGGGGCATGGAGGGGGGCTGGGGCAGCTTCTGTTTGGGGTGCTCATGTTGTTGCTGTGTGTTGTGGGGTAGGAACGGTTGTTGTTGTTGCTGCTGCTGGTTGGGGTGTTGGTAGTAGGGCCCTGTCGGGGGCTGCATGCGGTGTGAGATGCGGGGAGCGGGAGCCGAGAAGTGGGGTACGGTGCTGTTGGGGTGTTTGTGTGAGGGGGCGGAGGAGGATGGGGGGAGGTAGGAGCTGGACTGGAGAGGTGGAGGGGGGTCTGATGAGGTGGTGGAGGTTAGGGGAGGAGGGGGTTGGTGCTGCTGCTGGCGGGGCTCAGGTTTGGAGGGGGCAGCCATGGCAGGGGCGGTGAAACCACCTGAACTAACCACATTGTTGACGGAGACGTGCTGGCCCTCCTGAGAGAGGGAGGGGGTCAGCTTCTCCTTGCCTGGGGGAGCAGTGGGGGTGCTGGGAGGTGACTTGGGGGGCTGAGAGATGGGTGCGACCTGGGGATGAGGAGTGTTAGGGGCGTACGTAGCCATTAAGCCCGTGTGTTGGTGGGCGGGAGACACTGTACCTCTCACTGAGTGACTACTGACAGTGGTGGCAGTAACCATGGAGATAGAGTTGATCCCTGTGTGCTTGGGGTCAGAGGTGAACAGCTGTTTCCTGACTGAGGAAGGGGTGGGGGCACTGGGTTGGGCCTGGGCCCCATGAGGGTGGTTAGGGGTGTGGGGTGACCCTGTAGTCGTAGCGGTCTGACTGTTAGAGGCACTAGGACTGGAGACAGAGGAGCCCGTGGATGATGTGTTATTGTGATCATTATGACTAGAAAAGTTGGATCTGGTCTGGTTGTTACCACTACTACCACCGTTGTGTTTGGGGGAGCTGTTGGCGCTACCGGGACTCAGCGGCCGCACCGGGAACGGGCCCCAGGTGCTGGCGGCAGGGGAGAAGGTCCCACCAAACTGGGCCATGGGCAGCCTGGGGAGCCTGATCTGATGCATGGTCTGGGCTGCCAGGAGGGCCAGCTGGGGATGGG
Source organism: Oncorhynchus kisutch (assembly GCF_002021735.2). Classification (NCBI taxonomy): domain Eukaryota; kingdom Metazoa; phylum Chordata; class Actinopteri; order Salmoniformes; family Salmonidae; genus Oncorhynchus; species Oncorhynchus kisutch. Next base: position 14,968,280 of record NC_034188.2, on the reverse strand, counting down.
CATAGGCCAGGGGGAGAGACACGGGGAAGGGCTGCCTCACTCCAGACAGACCCTTACCCATCTTACCCCCTGTCTGAGAGGATGAGGACTGGAAGGAGACCCCAGAGGACGTGACCAGGGAGCCCAGGGCCTTGGCACCGATGGTGAGGTTAAGGCTAGCTCCAGAGGGGGTGGGGAATGGGGCTGAGGTGGTCTTGGAGCCCGGGGCCCTGATGTGGTTCCTGGGGATCAGGTCCTCTAGTTCCTTGGCTGGGTCCTGGATCAGAGAGTTGATCAGCTGGACTGCGTGGCGTGTTGACTCTGTGCCACCTCTGGAATGAACCATCACAACACAGGGGTCAGGGGCCACACAACAATGAAAACATTCCACGGACATGGTTCCAACCAATCACAGTATCTCAACTCTTCACTGATCTCCTGGAGATACGGCAGGAGGATTAGACACTCCACTTCATTCCTTTTAAATACGTAGAATCACTCAGATCAACACACAGCTATTAACCTTTTAAATACATAGAATCACTCAGATCAGTGGTTCCCAAACTTTTTATAGTCCTGTACCCATTCAAACATTCAACCTCCAGCTGAGTACCCCCTCTGGCACCAGGGTCAGCTGTACCCCCTCTGGCACCAGGGTCAGCGCACTCTCAAATGTTGTTTTGTGCCATCATTGTAAGCCTGCCACATACACACTATACGATACATTTATTAAACATAACAATGAGTGTAAGTTGTCATCATAACCCAGCTCGTGGGAAGTGGCAAAGAGCTCTTTAGGACCAGGGCACGAATAATAATAAATCATTTTGCGCTTTATTTAACCATCTTAAATATAAAACCTTATTTGTTCATTAAAAATTGTGAATAACTCACCACAGGTTAATGATGTGTGCTTCAAAGGATGCACATAACTCTGCACTGTTGGGTTGTGTTGGAGAGTCGGTCTTAAATCATTTTCCACACACAGTCTGTGTCTGTATTTAGTTTTCATGCTAGTGAGGGCCGAGAATCCACTCTCACATAGGTACGTGGTTGCAAAGGCCATCAGTGTCTTTGTGATTTGCCAAGGCAGGATACTCAGCACAGCCCTATTCCGGAAATCTGGCAGTGGCTTCTGATTAAATTCAATTTTCACAAAACCACTTGTTGCAATATCGATGAGGCTTCCTTGTTCAGATATCGGTAAGTGGACTGGAGGCAGGGCATGAAAGGGATAATGAATCCAGTTGTTTGTGTCATCTGTTTTGGGAAAGTACCTGCGTAATTGCTCACCCAACTCTCTCAGGTGCTTCGCTATATCACATTTGACTTTGTCCGTAAGCTTGAGTTAATTTGCACACAAACAAATCATACAATGATGGAAGACCTGTGTTTTGTCCTTGTTAATACAGACAGAGAAGATCTCCAACTTCGTAATCATAGCCTCAATTTTGTCCCGCACATTGAATATAGTTGGAGAGTCCCTGTAATCCTAGATTCAGATCATTCAGGCGAGACAAAACATCACCCAGATAGACCAGTCGTGTGAGAAACTTGTCATCGTGCAAACGGTCAGTGAAAATGATGGTCAGTAAAGAAAACTTTAAGCTCGTCTCTCAATTTTAAAAAACGTGTCAATACTTTGCCCCTTGATAACCAGCGCACTTCTGTATGTTGTAAAAGCGTTACATGGTCGCTGCCCATATCATTGCATAATGCAGAAAATACACAAGAGTTCAGGGGTCTTGATTTAACAAAGTAAACCATTTTCACTGTAGTGTCCAAGCTGTCAGGCATTCCTTTGGCAGCAAGAGCCTCTCGGTGGATGCTGCAGTGAACCCAAGAGCCTCTCTGTGGATGCTGCAGTGAACCCAAGAGCCTCTCTGTGGATGCTGCAGTGAACCCAAGAGCCTCTCTGTGGATGCTGCAGTGAACCCAAGAGCCTCTCTGTGGATGCTGCAGTGAACCCAAGAGCCTCTCTGTGGATGCTGCAGTGAACCCAAGAGCCTCTCTGTGGATGCTGCAGTGAACCCAAGAGCCTCTCTGTGGATGCTGCAGTGAACCCAAGAGCCTCTCTGTGGATGCTGCAGTGAACCCAAGAGCCTCTCTGTGGATGCTGCAGTGAACCCAAGAGCCTCTCTGTGGATGCTGCAGTGAACCCAAGAGCCTCTCTGTGGATGCTGCAGTGAACCCAAGAGCCTCTCTGTGGATGCTGCAGTGAACCCAAGAGCCTCTCTGTGGATGCTGCAGTGAACCCAAGAGCCTCTCTGTGGATGCTGCAGTGAACCCAAGAGCCTCTCTGTGGATGCTGCAGTGAACCCAAGAGCCTCTCTGTGGATGCTGCAGTGAACCCAAGAGCCTCTCTGTGGATGCTGCAGTGAACCCAAGAGCCTCTCTGTGGATGCTGCAGTGAACCCAAGAGCCTCTCTGTGGATCACCATATAAGACGCTTCCGTGGCTTATTCTTCAAATGGTCGTGTTTCGTTTCTAAATGTCTGCGCAAGAGTGAAGGTTTCCCGCGAGAGAGTAACGGTTTATGTGAGTGGATGTTAATTATTTGACTAGGCTACCTGTATCACCCAAATGTAGCCCCATTGGAAAATATAAACATACTGTTTATTTTTTAAGTGAATCACATTTTTATTCGGGGTACCCCCGATGGCCTGGCGCATACCCCTGGTAGTTTGGGAAAAACCTGACTCGGATAAATCAACGCATAGCTATTACCCTTTTCTCTGCTTTCCTCCTGTTCAGTTCTCTACTCTGCTGACTGGTGTAATAGTGTGCTGCCGTCACCACAGGGGTCCCCTCCCTGTCCCTACCTGATGGTGATCATTCTCTCTCCGTTCTTGTCTTTCTGTTTGTCCACATCGATGTGTGCTCCCGTCACGTCCTGTATAGCTGTGATGTTGCAGCCTCCTCTACCCATGATCCTCGACACCACCGAGGCCGGGACCGACAGCTTCTTGGACCTGCAGCCCAGCGAGAGAGAGAGCGAGAGATTCATATGGGGTTTAGAACTTGGCCAAAGCACAAAATCCATGCGAAGCCACAGGTCTGACAACTTACAGGCCTGACAACTCACTCATGGTCTAAAACAGTGGTTCCCAACCAGGGGTACCTGGCCTATCCACAGTGGGGACTAGAGAAGACTCATGAGACCAAAGGCCTACTGATAAAATACACGGGGGTACTCCAGGCAGAGCAAAATTCAGCTGGTGCTACAGTAACCGAAGACGGTTGGAAACCACTGGCCTAAAATGACCTATAGATTAACTTGAAGCATTTCCAGATGGATTTTTATGGATGGAATGTGTGTCTACCCACCGTCTCACCACCTCCTTCCAACCCTCCTCTCTCTTCTGTCCCCTCTTGGGGCTGGTGAGGCTCTTGCTGTTGGAGGATGTGACGGGTAGCGACATGGTCTTAAACTGGGACGGTACAGAGCTGCTGGGGGTCAACTCACTCATGTCTGGAGCTCTGAGAGGGGGAGGGACAGAGGGGGAGCGGGCGAGAGAGAGGGGGAGAGAAAGAGAAAAAGGGGTAAAAGGTCAGATTCACAATTAATACGGTTGCTGTTTTTAACTACGTAGTTGTATTAGAAATGTACTGTTCTGTGTGATTGGTGGTGCTTGACCAGCTCCTTTAGGAGAACTACAGTTCTGTGTGATTGGTGGTGCTTGACCAGCTCCTTTAGGAGAACTACAGTTCTGTGTGATTGGTGGTGCTTGACCAGCTCCTTTAGGAGAACTACAGTTCTGTGTGATTGGTGGTGCTTGACCAGCTCCTTTAGGAGAACTACAGTTCTGTGTGATTGGTGGTGCTTGACCAGCTCCTTTAGGAGAACTACAGTTCTGTGTGATTGGTGGTGCTTGACCAGCTCCTTTAGGAGAACTACAGTTCTGTGTGATTGGTGGTGCTTGACCAGCTCCTTTAGGAAAACTACAGTTCTGTGTGATTGGTGGTGCTTGACCAGCTCCTTTAGGAGAACTACAGTTCTGTGTGATTGGTGGTGCTTGACCAGCTCCTTTAGGAAAACTACAGTTCTAACTCAAACCAAAGGTACTGCAGGTCACTCACTTCTGTGTAGGTTTGGAGATGGAGACGGTGACTGGGTGTAGCTGATGACAGTGTCTCTTCTCTGGGCCTGGCTGCAGGCTGTGAGAGGGGCCCGAGGACGAAGAGGATGAAGAGGAAGAGGAAGAAGAGGAGAGGTCAGGGAGGAAGTTGAGCTCCTGGCTCTTGCCCCCACTGCTGCTACTCTCACTGGCACAGTCGGTGCTGTCCAGGGGGTCTGAGTCGCTGGTGCCCCCTGCACCCGCAGCCCCGCCCCGCGGGTCACCATGGATCTTGTTTGCCTTGTGTTGTGCCAGCACCACCTGCTGGACAGAGATGGAATTATCACTGATTAGACACCTTGATTGACTTGCTTTGACTGTTTGACAGTAGAATTGTGAAAGGAAATGTGTATTTACAGCCTTCCAGAATTGTTTTTTAAAACACTGGCTTCACTCATCCTTGAATTTATCTACATTATATTTTACAGTCATGACCAGCAGTATGTGGACACCTGCTCGTCTAACAGCTCATTCCAAAATCACGGGGATTAATATGGAGTTGGTCCCCCTTTGCTGCTATAACAACCTCCACTCGTCTGGTTTTCCACTAGATGTTGGAACATTGCTGCGGGGACTTGCTTCCATTCAGCCGCAAAAGCATTAGTGAAGTCGGGCACTGATGTTGGGATTTTAGTCCAGGCTCAGTCGGCATTCCAATTCATCCCAAGGGTGTTAGATGGTGTTGAGGTCAGGGCTCTGTGCAGGCCAGTCAAATTCTTCTATATCGATCTCAACAAACTCTTTCTGCATGGACCTCGCTTCATGCACAGGGGCATTGTCATGCTTAAACATGAAAGGGCATTCCCCAAACTGTTGCCAAAGTTGGAAGCACAAAATAATCTAGAATGTCATTGTATGCTGTAGTGATTTCCATTCACTGGAACAAGGCGCCTAGCCTGAAACATGAAAAACAGCCCCAGATCATTATTCTTCCTCCACCAAACTATACAGTTGGCACTATGCATTGGGGCAGGTAGTGTTCTCCTGGCATCCGCCAAACCCAGATTTGTCTGTCGGACTGCCTGATGTGTGGCTGCTCGGCCATGAAAACCCATTTCATAAAGCCCCAGACAAAACAGTTCTTGTGCTGAAGTTGCTTCCAGAGACAGTTTGGAACTAGGTAGTGAGTGTTGAAACCGAGGACAAACTTTCTATGCGCTTCAGCGATCCCGTTCTGTGAGCTTGTGTGACCTACCACTTTGCCGCTGAGCCATTGTTTCTCCTAGACGTTTCCACTTCACAATAATAGCACTTCAAGTTGAGCAGGGCAACTCTAGCAGGGCAGAAATTTGATGAACTGACCTACTGGGAAGTTGGCATCCTATGACGGGGTCACGTTGAAAGTCAGAGCTCTTCAGTAAGGACATTCTACTGCCAATGCTTGTCTATGGAGATTGCATTGCTGTGTGCTCGATTTTCTACACCGGTCAGCAATGTGCATGGCTGAAATAGACAAATCCAATAATTTGAAAGGGGTGTCCACACACACAAGTTTGGACACATCTACTCATTCAAGGGTTTTTCTTTATTTTTACATTGTAGAATAAGTGACAACATCAAAACTATGAAACCAAAAAAAGTGTTAAACAAAAATATATATTTTATATTTGAGATTCTTCAAAGTTGCCACCCTTTGCTTTGACAGCTTTGCACACTTGGCATTCTCTCAACCAGCTTCATCTGGAATGCTTTTCTAACAGTCTTGAAAGAGTTCCCACATATGCTGAGCACTTGTTGGCTGCTTTTCCTTCACTCTGCGGTCCAACTCAACCCGAACCATCTCAATTGGGTTGAGGTCGGGTGATTGTGGAGGCCAGGTCATCTGATGCAGCACTTACACAGCCCTTACACAGCCTGGAGGTGTGTTGGGTCATTGTCTTGTTGAAAAATAAATGATAGTCCCACTAAGCAAAAACCAGATGGAATGGTGAATCGCTGCAGAATGCTATGGTAACCATGCTGGTTAAGTGTGCCTTGAATTCTAAATAAATCACTGACAGTGTCACCAGCAAAGCACTCCCACACCATAACGCCTCCTCCTCCATGCTTCACGGTGGGAACCACACATGCAGATATCATCCTTTCACTCACACAGCGGTCTCACAAAGACAGGGCGGTTTAAACCAAATATCTCAAATTTGGACTCATCAGACCAAAGCACAGATTTCCACCGGTCTAATGTCCATTGCTCATGTTTCTGGGCCCAAACAAGTCTCTTCTTATTGGTGTCCTTAAATAGTGGTTTCTTTGCAGCAATTTGACGATGAAGGCCTGATTCACGCAGTCTCCTCTGAACAGTTGATGTTGAGATGTGTCTGTTACTTGAACTCTGAAACATGTATTTAGGCTGCAATTTCTGAGGCTGGTAACTCTAATGAACTGATCCTCTGCAGCAGAGGTAACTCTGGTCTTCCTTTCCTGTGGCGTTACCAATGAGAGCCAGTTTCATCATAGTGCTTGATGGTTTTTGCGACTGCACTTGAATAAACTTTTATATTTCTTTACATTTTCCGGATTGACTGACCTTCATGTCTTAAAGTAATGGCCTGTTGTTCCTCTTCGCTTATTTGAGATGTTCTTGCCATAATATGGACTTGGTCATTTACCAAATAGGGCTTTCTTCTGTATACCCCCCTACCTTGTCACAACACAACTGATTGGCTCAAATGCATTAAGGAAAGAAATTCTACAAATTAACTTTTAACAAAGCACACCTGTTAATTGAAATGCATTCCAGGTGACTACCTCATGAAGCTGGTTGAGAGAATGCCAAGAGTGTGCAAAGCTGTCATCAAGGCAAAGGGTGGTTACTTTGAAAAATCTCAAACATATTTTGAGGTGTTAACACTTGGTTACTACATGATTCCATGTGTGTCATTTCATAGTTTTGATGTAGAAAATAGTAATAATAAAGCAAAACCCTTGAATGAGCAAGTGTTCAAACTTTTGACTGGTACGGTGTGTGTGTGTGTGTGTGTGTGTGTGTGTGTGTGTGTGAAATCTAAATGTGAATCTATACTTTAAATACAACCAACCGCCTGTGGGTCCTGACGTATGATTGGTTAGTTACCTGTGGGTCCTGACGTATGATTGGTTAGTTAGTTACCTGTGGGTCATGACATATGATTGGTTAGTTAGTTACCTGTGGGTCCTGACATATGATTGGTTAGTTACCTGTGGGTCCTGCCGTATGATTGGTTCGCTGGGGGAGGAGTCCTTGGTCTTGTTCTTCTTGCTCTTGCGGTTGGTGCTGGTCGTCGTGGCAACACTGGCCCTCTTGCCGAACACAGAGCTGAAGGAGGGCGAGGTGGCGGGAATACCGATTGTGGTGGTAGTGGTCGCACTGGGGGGGTCGATGGGGGGGTCCACTTCTGAAGAGCAGGAGGGATGAATGTAGAGTTGAAGAGACAGTTCCACAATATTACATAGACATGTGTTTCCTTACTTTGAAAACAGAAAAGGATTGACTGCAATCTACACTTAGCTTTTGTTAAAGGAAATGCTCTTTTGCACACCAATATCTCTACCTGTACATGACCATCTGATCATTTATCACTCCAGTGTTAATCTGCAAAATTGTAATTATTTGCCTACCTCCTCATGCCTTTTGCACACAATGTATTTAGACTCTTTTTTTTCTACTGTGTTATTGACTTGTTAATTGTTTACTCCATGTGTAACTCTGTGTTGTCTGTTCACACTGATATGCTTTATCTTGGCCAGGTCGCAGTTGCTAATGAGAACTTGTTCTCAACTAGCCTACCTGGTTAAATAAAGGTGTTCTCAACTAGCCTACCTGGTTAAATAAAGGTGTTCTCAACTAGCCTACCTGGTTAAATAAAGGTGTTCTCAACTAGCCTACCTGGTTAAATAAAGATGAAATATTTTTTTTATTTTTATAAACTAGCCACAGCAAACAAATGTTAATAATCAGTATTTTGGGAACAAAAGGATAGATATTGAAATCAAGATATAATTTACCCTCAGCGGAGTCATCCTGCTTCTGCATCTCATAGTCCTCCTCCCCCTCCTCCTTGTTTGTCTTCTGCTCCTGCTCCTCCTCCTCCTCCTCCTCCTCCTGCTTTTTCTTCTGCTCCTCCTTCTTCTTCTTGCGTTTCTCCTTACGTTTCTCTCTCTTGGCGGCCAGGGCCTGCTTCTTGCTCTCCTCTCTGGACTTCTCCAGGTCGAGCTCCTTGAGGAGAATGCTGGCGTTCTTGTTGGCTTCAGCAGCCTGCTGGTCTTTGGCTTTGACGATGGTCTCCATGCACTGATGGCACTTCTTCAACAACTCCTGAGAGAGGGAGGGATGGAGAGAGGGAGGGGTGGAGGGGGAGGGATGGAGAGATGGAGGGGGAGGGATGGAGAGATGGAGGGATGGAGAGAGTTCGTGGAGTTAGTGGACACAACTCTTTCTAACCCACTGCCATACTTGCTCAAAGAGACACAATTCCAAACCGGTGGTGGTGTTACCTTGTCAGCGATGGTGGCGATGTATCTCATACACTCAATGTCTGAGGGGAACTGGTTGACCTCCTTTACCAGGTACTGAACCACCTTTACATGACCCTGAGAAACACAGACAAGGGGAGAGAGAAAATGAAAGACACCTGTAAAATAGGCCAATATTGTTTCAGGTTGGGAGCAGTAAAGGTATGGGGAAGACTTTAGGACCTGGTACTGGAACTAGGTTGTGAGAGGGCCAGGTGTTGCAGCGGGGAAGGGTCATCCTGCGACACGACCTACCTTACGGAAGGCAGCCATGAGCGGTGTGATCTTGCGGTTGTCTGCAGCGTCTACGTCGGCCCCAGCCTGCACCAGCAGCTGAACCACATCAAAATGGCCGCCGTTGGCCGCCAGCCACAGAGGTGTGTTCCCCTTCTTGTTGCGAACATCAATGTGAGCCCCCCTGGAGAAGGGAGGAAAACAGGGACAAGAGATTAACAGGATAAAAAGATGAACGAGAGAATCAAAACATTGCCTTTTAGGGAAATTCCTGGCTTCAAAATGAACACTCAGACAAAGACCTTGATTAATTCAGAATGATTGATTAGTTGGTTTAATGCCCACCTGTTGATGAGCAGCTCACAGAACTTGTAGTGGCCCTTGTCTGCAGCGATGGTGAGGGCTGTGTCTCGGGACGAGGGGACAGGAGGGGCGTTGACGTCAGCCCCTTTATCCAGCAGCACCCGGCCCACCTCAGCATAGCCCCCCGACGCTGCCTCCATTAGAGGGGTCAGACCAGTCTACCAGGGGAGGGGGAGGTCAACATCACATTTTCAATATGGGGCCAATCCCTCAAACACTTAGTCAGGCACTGGGAGTTGGAGTGACAATTCTCTAGTTAGGATTCACCAGAGCCTATATGCAACTTGGCTCTGGACTTGATATACTGCTATAATATGGACCGCGACCGGTTCTGTCTCCTCACCTTGGCTCTGTGCTCTACGTTGGCCTTGCGGTCCAGCAGCAGACTGACCACCTCAGCCCGGCCCTGGAAGCAGGCCAGAGTCAGAGCCGTATTCCTATTGGTCTCGATCTGAGCGTTGATGTCTGAGCCCATGTCCAGCAGCAGCTTGACCGCAGGGACGTGACCGTTCATCGCTGCCAGCATCAGGGGAGAGATACCCAGCTTACTGCCCGTCCTGGAGACAGAAAGATCGAGGGAGGATTTTATCAATTAGTGAGAGACGTGAGGGACTTTCACTACCAAAGATGCAGTCATCATTCATTTAAACAACCCAGTGAACTTTTCTGATTTAAGAGATGCTATTTCATAAATACATGTATTTGTTGAAGACCTGGGAAAGTAGTGGTATCAGTTAAAAGAAACCACGTTGGTCCCGTCCCGTACCTGGAGTTGATCTCTGAGCCGGCGTTGAGGAGGATCTTGATGATGTTGACATAGCCTCCAGACGCCGCCAGGCTCAAAGGGGTGTAGTCCGACACGTTACGATGTTCTTTATTAGCTCCTCGCAACAGCAACAACTCCACCACCTAGGAGAGGAGACAAGGAAATGGAAGTCTATTGTTTTCTCAATATGCTATTTCTGTGAAAGGGGAGTTGATTTAGATTCAATGTGGTGATTCATAGAAAGGAAGTGAGCATGTACCATAGAATTACACACTAGAAACACATCTAAATCAGAGCTCTGCTGTACCTCTTGTCGTCCCCCTGAGCAGGCCAGGGAGAGGGGCGTGTCTTTGGTTCTCTCCGACTGGGCCTCTATGTCACCCCCTTTATCCAGAAGGAGCTCCACCACCCCTACGTGGCCCGCTGTCGCAGCCAGGATCAGAGGGGTGAAGCCTGGGCAGATGACGAGGAGGGGGTCACAACCAGATATACAGATTCACCCAATACAATGTGAAACACTTTGAACACTGTATAAATCCTGTCTTGGATGTATGAAAAAAATATTACTGATTAATCAGAAAATAAAATATGTCTGACGGATATACAGGCCCAACTAACATTTAGAATGAACAGTAACTGTGTGTGTTACCCTTCTTGTCGCGATGCTCGATGTTGGCTCCTCGCGCGATGAGAACAGACACCAGCTCCTCGTGTCCTCCGGCACATGCCAGCGTCAGCGCAGTGTCATGGTTACTCTCCGTCTGAAAGGAGAGGGACACACACATTTACAACAACGCTGTGTGTAGGTGTGTCTTTCAGTCTTGAATGTGTGTGTGTGTGTGTGTGTGTGTGTGTGTGTGTGTGTGTGTGTGTGTGTGTGACCATTGGCTTTACAGTACATAAGCATCGATATCCACAGCGCGTGTGTGTGTGTGAACAGTGGCTTACGTGTGCGTCGATGTCCACAGAGGGGTAGAGGGGCAGTGGGGAGGGGGGTGAGCCCATACTGGAGGGGGTCTGTGACAGGGGGTCAGACAGGGGGGTGGGGGACGTCGTAGTGTTTAACATGGGTACTCTGCTGCCCACCGCTGCTGGAACAGAGAAAGAAAAGGAGAGAAAGGGAAAAGTATCTGTTACTTTTCAGGCCTTTCTTCTGAGGAATTTGTTCATCAGTATTGTTCTTTCAAATCAGTGCAGTTGAAGAAAAGGAGACAGGGAGTATTCTAAGGAGGAAATAAGTTAAGACTTGAGATGCACCCACCCACAGCAGGTAAAACAGCTGTAAAACCACACTACGCTGCACCCACCCACAGCAGGTAAAACAGCTGTAAAACCACGCTACGCTGCACCCACCCACAGCAGGTAAAACAGCTGTAAAACCACGCTACGCTGCACCCACCCACAGCAGGTAAAACAGCTGTAAAACCACGCTACGCTGCACCCACCCACAGCAGGTAGAACAGCTATAAAACCACACTACGCTGCACCCACCCACAGCAGGTAGAACAGCTGTACGACCACGCTACGCTGCACCCACTCACCTGCCATGATGTCATCCAGCGTGTCTGTAAGCGTCTGAGCGGGCGAAGCCACCATGAGTCCGTCTGGGGCCTGCTGCCCTACCATCCCTGGTCCTAACCCCTGACCTTGACCCAGCATCTGCTGGCCCACCAGTACCCTCTGCAGCTCAGGGCTGGTTCTGCCAGGGCAGGGGTAGTCAGCTGGGCACGGGCTGTACTCAGGTAGGGGCTGGATGGGTACGAAGGCAGTCTGGAGGGGGGGAGGAGGGGGGTGGAGATGGGAGTGGGGGGAGCATAGGGGATGGGGTGAGGGCGAGGGGGGCAGGGGGGGCTGCTGTCCATCCCTGTAGAGGATGGTGTCCACCTGGGGTAGTTTAGCGTAATCTTCCACCTCATCGTCGTCGTCATCATCATCATCCTCCTCATCTTCGTCATCCTGGAATAGGAATGAGGCAAACTTCTACAAATTAAGCAACTAAAAGAAACAGATCTCAAAACACAGCAGGAATGTGATCAGGACAACTTCAGTCAAATTATGATTAGACACTATCAGGGGGACGACAGTCGCGTCTCTATAAGACACTATCAGGGGGACGACAGTCGCGTCTCTATAAGACACTATCAGGGGGGCGACAGTCGCGTCTCTATAAGACACTATCAGGGGGACGACAGTCGCGTCTCTATAAGACACTATCAGGGGGACGACAGTCGCGTCTCTATAAGACACTATCAGGGGGACGACAGTCGCGTCTCTATAAGACACTATCAGGGGGACGACAGTCGCGTCTCTATAAGACACTATCAGGGGGACGACAGTCGCGTCTCTATAAGACACTATCAGGGGGACGACAGTCGCGTCTCTATAAGACACCATCAGGGGGACGACAGTCGCGTCTCTATAAGACACCATCAGGGGGACGACAGTCGCGTCTCTATAAGACACTATCAGGGGGACGACAGTCGCGTCTCTATAAGACACTATCAGGGGGACGACAGTCGCGTCTCTATAAGACACCATCAGGGGGACGACAGTCGCGTCTCCATAAGACACCATCAGGGGGACGACAGTCGCGTCTCCATTAGACACCATCAGGGGGACGACAGTCGCGTCTCCATTAGACACCGGGGGGTGATATTATTAGACACCAGAGGGTGATATTATTAGACACCAGGGGGTGATATTATTAGACACCAGGGGGTGATAGTGATAGACACCAGGGGGTGATAGTATTAGACACCAGGGGGTGATAGTATTAGACACCAGGGGGTGATAGTATTAGACACCAGGGGGTGATAGTATTAGACACCAGGGGGTGATAGTATTAGACACCAGGGGGTGATAGTATTAGACACCAGGGGGTGATAGTGATAGACACCGGGGGGTGATAGTGATAGACACCAGGGGGTGATAGTATTAGACACCAGGGGGTGATAGTATTAGACACCAGGGGGTGATAGACACCGGGGGGTGATATTATTAGACACCGGGGGGTGATAGACACCAAGGGGTGATATTAGACACCAGGGGGAAAATGGCAGAAAAGCAGAAACTCTTAACCAGTCAGAAATAACAGACCACCGCCAACAACTCCTAACCTCCTCATCATCCTCTTCTTCTTCTTCCTCCTCCTCCTCCTCCTCTCTGTTCTCCTCGTCAGACCCTGTGTCCGACCCGGGCTGTGTTCGCGTGTTAACCCCTGGTGTTGCTGTGAGGACCCCAGGCATGGTAGTGTTGGACCCTTCCCCTGGCCCTGGTCCCGGGCCCTGGCCTGCCTCCTGCTCTTCCTTCAGGCCCTTGGCCTCCATGTACTCTTTGGTGAACTGCTGCTGGGTCTTCAACTGCAGCTGGCGCTCCACCTTCTGCAGCTCCTTCAGGATCTTCTTCTTCTTCTGGACCTAGAGGACACACACCATGGGGGGGAATCAGACCCATAGTTCTATGTTCAGGTCTTGCTCATCCATTGGTTGAGAGATTTCAGCAACCCATCAGATCCTATCAGACCTAGGTGGTGTTCATTAGGCACAAAACTAAATTAAATCAATAAAAAAACAGACGAAACTACTTGGAATAAGAAATGCACATTTTCGCTTTGGGTTGTACATTTTTTTGGACAAGACTTTCCATACCTACCTGTATTGAGGGTCTATGACAGCGTTTCCCAAACTCGGTCCTGGGACCCCAAAGTGTCCACATTTTGGGTTTTTCCCGAGCACCACACAGCTGATTCAAAAAAAGATGTATTATTTGAATCATTTTGCTCCGGCAAAAACCAAATTGTGCACCCCTTGGGGTCCCCAGGACCAAGTTTGGGAAACGCTGGTCTATGACCTCATCAATAATTCAATAGGATCTCTCTGTGTTCCTATACCTACGAATGATCATCCGTCTGCTCTCACCTGCTCCTCCCGGCTCTTCTTCAGCTCTTCAATCTTGTCTTTGGTGAGCGGCTCTCCCTGGATGAGTTCCAGAGACTGCAGCTGGGCCTTCTCTATGGCTGAGATCCTCTGGCCCAGCTCATTAAGCTTCCCCTCTGTCTCCTCCACAATACACTCCAGGGGCTGGCACAGGTGGAAGGGGGGCAAGGCCTCTGCATCCCCGGGACCCGGGCCGGGACGTACCCCCCCTGGACTGGAGGGGCTGGAAGGGGTGGCAGCGTGTCTCTGCTTGGACGAACCTGCAGAGGAGGGATGGAGGAAGAGGGATGAGAAGGATTGAGGGAGAAAGGGATGAGAGGAAGATTAGGTCTCACTACAATTAAGTCAATTCCTCATCAGTTGAAGTCACGTCATCGTTAGACACTTTCGATATGTATACTGAACCAAAATATAAACGCAACATGTTTCATGAGCTGAAATAATTGATCCCAGAAATGTTCCATGCGCGTAAAAAGCTAATTTCTCTCAAATGTTGCGCACAAATTTGTTTACATCTCTGTTAATGTGCACTTCTCCTTTGCCAAGATAATCCATCCACCTGACAGGTGTGGCATATCAAGAAACAGCATGATCATTACACAGGTGCTCCTTGTGCTGGGGACAATAAAAGGCCACAAATGTACAGTTTTGTCACAACACAATGCCACAGATGTCTCAGGTTTTGATGGAGCGTGCAATTGGCATGCTGACTGCATGAATGTCCACCATAGCTGTTGCCAGAGAACTGAATGTACATTTCTCTACCATAAGCCGCCTCCAGCGTCGTTTTAGAGAATTTGGAACTACGTCCAACCGACCTCACAACCGCAGACCACGTGTATGGCAATTTGAATGCACAGAGACACCGTGATGAGATCCTGAGGCCCATTGTTGTGCCATTCATCTGCCTCCATCACCTAATGTTTCAGCATGATAATGTACAGCCCCATGTCACAAGGAAGCTGAAAATGTCCCAGTTCTTCCATGCCCTGCATATTCACCAGACATGTCTCCCTTTAAGCATGCTTGGGATGCTATGGATCGACATGTACGACAGTATGTTCCAGTTCCCGCCAATACCCAGCAACTTTGCACGATTGAAGAGGAGCGGGACAACATTCAACAGGCCACAATCAACAGCCTGATCAACTCTATGTGAAGGAAATGTGTCGCGCTGCATGATGCAAATGGTGGTCACACCAGATACTGACTGGTTCTGACCACGCCCCTACATGCATCTGTGACCAACAGATGCATATCTGTATTCCCAGTCATGTGAAATCCATAGATTAGGACCTAATTTATTTATTTAGTTTGACTGATTTCCTTATATGAACTATAACTCAGTAAAATCTGGGAAATTGTTGCATGTTGCTTTTATATTTTTGTTCAGTATATAACTGGCCAGGCCAGGGCTCCCCGTTCATAACTGGCCAGGGCTCCCCGTTCATAACTGGCCAGGGCTCCCCGTTCATAACTGGCCAGGCCAGGGCTCCCCGTTCATAACTGGCCAGGCCAGGGCTCCCCGTTCATAACTGGCCAGGCCAGGGCTCCCCGTTCATAACTGGCCAGGCCAGGGCTCCCCGTTCATAACTGGCCAGGCCAGGGCTCCCCGTTCATAACTGGCCAGGCCAGGGCTCCCCGTTCATAACTGGCCAGGCCAGGGCTCCCCGTTCATAACTGGCCAGGCCAGGGCTCCCCGTTCATAACTGGCCAGGCCAGGGCTCCCCGTTCATAACTGGCCAGGCCAGGGCTCCCCGTTCATAACTGGCCAGGCCAGGGCTCCCCGTTCATAACTGGCCAGGCCAGGGCTCCCCGTTCATAACTGGCCAGGGCTCCCCGTTCATAACTGGCCAGGGCTCCCCGTTCATAACTGGCCAGGGCTCCCCGTTCATAACTGGCCAGGGCTCCCCGTTCATAACTGGCCAGGGCTCCCCGTTCATAACTGGCCAGGGCTCCCCGTTCATAACTGGCCAGGGCTCCCCGTTCATAACTGGCCAGGGCTCCCCGTTCATAACTGGCCAGGGCTCCCCGTTCATAACTGGCCAGGGCTCCCCGTTCATAACTGGCCAGGGCTCCCCGTTCATAACTGGCCAGGGCTCCCCGTTCATAACTGGCCAGGGCTCCCCGTTCATAACTGGCCAGGGCTCCCCGTTCATAACTGGCCAGGGCTCCCCGTTCATAACTGGCCAGGGCTCCCCGTTCATAACTGGCCAGGCTCCCCGTTCATAACTGGCCAGGGCTCCCCGTTCATAACTGGCCAGGGCTCCCGTTCATAACTGGCCAGGGCTCCCCGTTCATAACTGGCCAGGGCTCCCCATTCATAACTGGCCAGGGCTCCCCATTCATAACTGGCCAGGGCTCCCCATTCATAACTGGCCAGGGCTCCCCGTTTTAACCTTTGCTGGTGACAGGTGGAGGGGGTGTGGTGATGTTGGAAGGGGCTCTGTCTGGCTCCTGGGGGGGCACCACCATGGCCAGGGCCTGGAATGGGACACGAGGAACCTGGGGATAGATGAGTGGTCGTAAAACATCAACCACTTTGACAACTAGTTAAACACAATTTCCATGCTGACCATTTCCTGTTTCAATAGCATAAAACTATTTCATGAAAAACATTTAACCTGAGAGGGGTCTTGTGAGGGGGGTGTGAGTTGGCAGAGGTCGGGCGCGGGGACAGACAGGATGTTGTTAGGGAAGTCTAGCAGGTAGGACACCACGTTGGTGTGGCCGCCCTTAGCAGCTTCAATCAGCATTGTCGAGCCGTCCTATTGGAGGAGAAACAGGAAGTGAGTGTAAGTCTACATGAGGCTTCAAAGTTCACTTTTTCTATTCTGATACTGTTGTTACTATGGCTGAGATGAACAGGTTCCTTATGAGTTTGATGGTGTTGTTTGATGATGGTGTGTGTTTTCTACCTTCAGTCTGTGTGTGTGTTTTCTACCTTCAGTCTGTGTGTGGGGTCAGGTGTGTGTGTGTGTGTGTGTGTTTTCTACCTTCAGTCTGTGTGTGGGGTCAGCTCCGTGCGTCAGCAGCAGCTCTACCACAGCCAGGTGTCCTCCAGCGCAGGCCAGAGACACCACCGTGTGGTCCTTGTTAGCCGTCGCTCTGTTCACATTAGCACCTGGACACAAAACACAAGAAACTTTCACTTTAAATACACTTCTAAGAATCAATAGTTTCAAAACAACAATAGTTCAAAATGAATGTAGATCCTATATAAGGGACTTCTACTTGTTTTTTAATGCAGTCTAAGCCAAAGACTATTAGAACCAGGGGTTGGAACCAGTTCAGGAAACAGAACCAAAAACGAGAAAACAACATTGAGGAACGAAGGAGATTCTGGAACAAAACCGTTATTTTAAAAGCATGGGGCCTGGTAAAACACATTTTACGTTCCCAAGCTTGGTTTTTTTCAGTCCCACAGAAAACACCACCAAAGCAGCTATGCAAAGCAGTCACTCTGACATCACCTACTCCTTCCAGTGGCTGCCATAGTAGGACATCGTTTTAACGAGGACATTGTAGAGGGTTTAAAGAAAAAGATGCAGTCTAACCTAACCCACCCTTGCTGATGAGGAACTGCACGGTGCAGAGGTGTCCTGCTCTGGCTGCCTTCATCAGGGGTGTCCTCCCCCCCTCAGACTCATGCTCCTGGAGAACAGACAAACAGGAAGTGGATTTTAGGAGGCCCACACACACACAGTTTTGTATTGCTATCCTTGTGGGGACCAAATAATTGATTCCCATCCAAAATTATATTTTCCTTAACCCCTAAATCTAACCCTAAGCCTAACCCCAACCTTAATTCTAACCCTATAACTATACCTAAACCTAACTAACTAACCCCCAAGCCTAAAATAGTAATGTCCGAATTTTATAGTTTTACTATCCTTGTGAGGACTACTGGTACCAACAAGGACAGTAAAACAAACTAAGAGCTAACAGGGAAGATCAGACACAGGGAGATGGTGACAGAATGAAAGAGCTAACAGGGAAGATCAGACACAGGGAGATGGTGACAGAAGGAAAGAGCTAACAGGGAAGATCAGACACAGGGAGATGGTGACAGAATGAAAGAGCTAACAGGGAAGATCAGACACGGAGATGGTGACAGAGTGAGAGATAACAGGTGTTTATGTACCAGATCAGCTCCAGTCTGCAGTAGAACGTCGGCCACATCAGTGTGTCCGTTCTCACACGCGTACGTCAGCGCTGTGTCTCCTGTCGCCGTCGTAGCATGCACGTTTGCCCCTATAGAGAGAGGTCAGAGTTCAGAGCAGACCAACAAAAACTAACAAGCCCTGTTAAAAAGGTAGAAGTTGTCAACTTTACCTTCAATGGCCAAGGCCTGGAGTCTCACATAAGTACTCTACAAAAATACTAAAGATCAAACAAAGAATCCTGAATATTTGACCAGCTCCAGGTGTTTATGTACCTGCAGTCAGGTGGTGTTTGACCAGCTCCAGGTGTTTATGTACCTGCAGTCAGGAGGTATTTGAAAAGCTCCAGGTGTTTATGTACCTGCAGTCAGGAGGTATTTGACCAGCTCCGGGTGTTTATGTACCTGCAGTCGGGAGGTATTTGACCAGCACCAGGCGTTTATGTACCTGCAGTCGGGAAGTGTTTATGTACCTGCAGTCAGGAGTTATTTGACCAGCTCCAGGTGTTTATGTACCTGCAGTCAGGAAGTATTTGACCAGCTCCAGGTGTTTATGTACCTGCAGTCGGGAGGTGTTTGACCAACTACAGATGTTTATGTACCTGTAGTCGGGAGGTGTTTATGTACCTGCAGTCAGGTGGTGTTTGACCAGCTCCAGGTGTTTATGTACCTGCAGTCAGGTGGTGTTTGACCAGCTCCAGGTGTTTATGTACCTGCAGTCAGGAGTTATTTGACCTGCTCCAGGTGTTTATGTACCTGCAGTCAGGAGGTGTTTGACCAGCTCCAGGTGTTTATGTACCTGCAGTCAGGTGGTGTTTGACCAGCTCCAGGAGTTTATGTACCTGCAGTCAGGAGTTATTTGACCAGCTCCAGGTGTTTATGTACCTGCAGTCAGGAGGTGTTTGACCAGCTCCAGGTGTTTATGTACCTGCAGTCAGGTGGTGTTTGACCAGCTCCAGAAGTTTATGTACCTGCAGTCAGGAGGTATTTGACCAGCTCTAGGTGACCCTCCTGTGCAGCCTCCATGAGAGGCGTGGAGCAGCCCAGCTCGATGTCGGCCCCGGCCTTGATGAGGAAGTCGGCCACCTCCAGGAACCCTCCACAGCAGGACAGCGTCAGGGCTGTTTCCTGGGTCTCCTCTGTCTGGGCGTTGATGTTCGCACCTGGAGGGGAGGGAGGAGAGCGAGAGAGATGGAGGGAGGGAGGAGAGAGATGGAGGGAGGAGAGCGAGAGAGATGGAGGGAGGGAGGAGAGAGATGGAGGGAGGAGAGCGAGAGAGATGGAGGGAGGAGAGCGAGAGAGATGGAGGGAGGAGAGCGAGAGAGATGGAGGGAGGGAGGAGAGCGATGGAGGAGATGGAGGGAGGCGAGCGATGGAGGAGATGGAGGGAGGCGAGCGATGGAGGAGATGGAGGGAGGCGAGCGATGGAGGAGATGGAGGGAGGCGAGCGATGGAGGAGATGGAGGGAGGCGAGCGATGGAGGCGAGCGATGGAGGAGAGCGATGGAGGAGAGCGATGGAGGAGAGCGATGGAGGAGAGCGATGGAGGAGATGGAGGGAGGAGATGGAGGGAGGAGGAGATGGAGGGAGGAGATGGAGGGAGGAGAGCGATGGAGGGAGGAGATGGAGGGAGGAGAGCGGAGATGGAGGAGATGGAGGGAGGAGAGCGGAGATGGAGGAGATGGAGGGAGGAGAGCGGAGATGGAGGGAGGAGAGCGAGAGCAATGGAGGAGAGCGAGATGGATAGAGATAGATAGAGAGGGAGGGAGGGAGAGATGGAGGGAGGGAGAGATGGAGGGAGGGAGAGATGGAGGGAGGTAAGTGCCTATATTAGGAGTGAGACCCTCACCAACAGGCCTGACAAAGCACTTCATTGCACACCATAACATAGTATATATGCAACAATATATGCAACAGCATTGAACAGTGTGCAGGTATCCATTTATCTTCCAGTTGATTACCCTGAGCCAGTAGCAGGGCCACCATCTCTTCATGACCTTCTCTGGCTGCCTCCATCAGAGGAGTGTAACCTTCATCATTCACCTGGACACATTAAAACAGACAGTTACAGGACACTGAGTCCCAAAAACCCCACTTCCCCTCACCCCCCCATTCCCTCGCCCCCCCCATTTGAACA
>NC_034188.2:14881902-14945499 GCF_002021735.2 Oncorhynchus kisutch | reverse complement strand
GAGCAGAGGAGGAGAGAGAGAGGGCAGAGGAGAGAGAGAGAGAGGGGCAGAGGAAGAGAGAGAGAGGGCAGAGGAGAGAAGAGAGAGAGGGCAGAGGAGAGAGAGAGGGAGAGAGAGAGGAGAGAGAGAGAGAGAGCAGAGGGCAGAGGGCAGAGAGAGAGAGGGCAGAGGAGAGAGAGAGCAGAGGAGAGAGAGAGAGAGCAGAGGAGAGAGAGAGAGAGAGCAGAGGAGAGAGGGCGGGCGGGGGAAGGAGAGAGAAGCAGAAACTATTATTTTGTTGTCTGAGACTATGAAGGTTACATTGGGGGGGCGATGTGAGCAAGCGCCACATGAAAACATCTAAATAAACAGTCAAAGGGAACACTTGAATACTCCGACGAGAAATGAAGAAGACCTTTGTAGCAGGCGAGTGTAAGGGCGCTCTCCTTGAACTCGTTGGAGTGTGTGTTGATCCCGGCGCCGTACTCCAGCAGAACCCTGGCCACCTCCACATGGCCCGCGCTCGCCCCCTCCATTAGAGGGGTGTGTCCGTTCTCATTGTGATCCTCGATGTTGGCCCCCTCCTTCAGGAGAACCTTCACCACATCCACAAACCCCCCCAGCACACGCATACGTCAGGGCTGTGTTACCTACAGAGGGAGAGAGAGACCATACGTCAGGGCTGTGTTACGTGTGTTAGTGATGTTTAGATGTAATGCAACTCGATGGGGCCGAGATGGGGGCCGAGATGGTGAATAGGGACATATTGTCCAAGCAGAAATCTAAACATTTTGGTTTGGACAAAAATGATGACAAGAAATAACTAGACGCACATTGAGCAAGGCAGATGGAAAACGATAAAGAAATGTGTGTATTCGTACCGGTGGAGGACTGTGCGTTGGCGTCAGCCCCGTGGACCAGGAGCAGCTTGACGATGTCGACGTAACCGCCGCTCGCCGCCGCCATCAGGGGAGTGATGTCACCTTTAATCCCCCGGTCCTCCACGTTGGCGTGCATGGCGAGCAGCACCTAACAACCAATCACAGTAGGGGTCAGAGCTGTATGCTGTAGAGATTGTGGGGGACTGAACCGCATTCTGACATTACCCGCAAAAAGAGGACACCTTTCACAGAAGTTACTGAAATGACTTATTCGAAAAGGTTGATTACACACTTGCGACAGACACACTGCTCTCTCACGCACACACACCTGTGCGAGTTCATAGTATCCAGCAGAGCAGGCGAGGCAGAGAAGACTCTCCCCTTCCTCAGTGTGTTCGTTGACGCTCCGCCCCTCGTCTAGCAGCTTCCTCACGGCGTTCACGTCTCCGTCCGAACACGCCTCTGCTAGACTACGGCTGAAAATAACCAGACTGCTACAATTACTGCCACTGTGACAGGAGAACAAACACACACACCACACTTCGTAACCAGACTGCTACAATTACTGCCACTGTGACAGGAGAACAAACACACACACCACACTTCGTAACCAGACTGCTACAATTACTGCCACTGTGACAGGAGAACAAACACACACACACACACCACACTTCGTAACCAGACTGCTACAATTACTGCCACTGTGACAGGAGAACAAACACACACACCACACTTCGTAATCAAACAGGTACAATTACTGCCACTGTGACAGGAGAACAAACACACACACACCACACTTCGTAACCAGACTGCTACAATTACTGCCACTATGACGAGAACACACACCCCTGAGAAACACACACACAACTACTGCCACTATGACGAGAACACACACCCCTGAGAAACACACACACAACTACTGCCACACACACAGCTCATAATCACACTTCTTTTATTACTGAGAGAAACTACCAGACATATGATGCTTGACTGAACTGTTTGATCGGGTACCATATTGATCACGGCAGTAATACATTGATTGACATTCAGATATTGACTGCTATATTCAGTTTGTCTCACATACTTGTCGGCCTGGCCAGCGTTGTTCTCTTCTCATGTATTGACAGATGTATTGACATATGAACTGGGGTAGACACACACAGTTGAAGTTGGAAGTTTACATACACTGAGGTTGGAGTCATTAAAACTCGTTTTCAACCACTCCACAAATTTCTTGTGAACAAACTATAGTTTCGTAAAGTCGGTTAGTCCATCTACTTTAGGCATGACACAAGTAATTTTTCCAACAATTGTTTACAAATATTTCACTTATAATTCAGTGCATCACAATTCCAGTGGGTCAGAAGTTTATACACTAAGCTGAATGTGCCTTTAAATAGCTTGGAAAATTCCAGAAAATGATGTCATGGCTTTAGAAGCTTCTGATAGGCTAATTGACATCATTTGAGTCAATTGGAGTTCTACCTGTGGATGTATTTCAAGGCCCCTACCTTCAAACTCAGTGCCTCTTTGCTTGACATCATTGGAAAATCAAAAGAAATCAGCCAAGACCTCAGAAAAAAAATTGCCGACCTCCACAAGTCTGGTTCATCCTTGGGAGCAATTTCCCAATGTTCATCTGTATAAACAATAGTACGCAAGTAGAAACACCATGGGACCACGCAGCCGTCATACCGCTCAGGAAGGAGACGCGTTCCTGTCTCCTAGAGATTAATGTACTTTTGCGAAAAGTGCAAATCAATCCCAGAACAAGAGCAAAGGACCGTGTGAAGATGCTGGAGGAAACAGGTACAAAAGTATCAATATCCACAGTAAAATTAGTCCTATATCGACATAACCTGAATGGCTGCTCAGCAAGGAAGAAGCCACTGCTCCAAAACAGCCATAAAAAAGCCAGACTACAGTTTGCAACTGCACATGGGGACAAAGATCACACTATTTGGAGAAATGTCCTCTGGTCTGATGAAACAGAAATAGAACTGTTTGATCATAATGACCATCATTATGTTTGGAGGAAAAAGGGGGAGGCTTGCAAGTTGAAGAACACCATCCCAACCATGAAGCACAGGGGGTGGCAGCATCATGTTGTGGGGGTGCTTTGCTGCAGGAGGGACTGGTGCACTTCACAAAATAGATGGCATCATGAGGATGGAAAATGTGGTGGATATATTGAACAAAATCTCAAGACATCAGTCAGGAAATTAAAGCTTGGTCGCAAATGGGTCTTCCAAATGGACAATGACCCCAAGCACACTTCCAAAGTTGTGGCAAAATGGCTTAAGGACAACAGAGTCAAGGTATTGGAGTGGCCATCACAAAGCCCTGACCTCAATCCTGTAGAACATTTGTGGGCAGAACTGATAAAGTGTGGAGGCCTACAAACCGGACTCAGTTCACCAGCTCTGTCAGGAAGAATGGGCCAAAATTCACCCAATTTAATATGGGAAGCATGTGGAAGGGTTCCCAAAAAGTTTGACCCAAGTTAAACAATTTAAAGGCAATGCTAGCAAATACTAATTGAGTGTATGTAAACTTCTGACCCATTGGGAATGTGATGAAAGAAATAAAAGCCGAAATAAATTAATAAATAAACAATGATTCTGACATTTCACATTCTTAAAAGAAAGTGGTGATCCTAACTGACCTAAGACAGGGAATTCTTACTAGAATCAATTCTTACTAGAAAAACTGAGTTTAAATGCACTAGGCTAAGGTGTATGTAAACTTCCGACTTCAAATGTACTTGTCGGCCTGGTCAGCGTTGAGTGTGTTCTCTGCTCTCATGTATTGATAGATGGACTGGGATAGATACATACTTGTCGGCCTGGCCAGCGTTGAGTGTGTTCTCTGCTCTCATGCGCGTCAGGGCGGCAGCCGCCTCGTCCAGGGCACAGCTCACTGACGACGTCAGCCTCCGCAGCACCTCGGGATCTGCAAACGCTTTACCATCCGCAGTTGACAGTTTACCAATGCCTTCCGGGTTAAAGGTCATCACAGGAAACACAGGCATGGGGGCAAAACCACACCAAAGAAGCCAGGCAGGTGATCGTAGAGGCAAGTCCAGCCACAGCCAATCCAATCCAATGTTAGTAGCAGCATTCATAACAAAAAATACAAAACACAACACAAGCATGGGTTAGATCCAAATCAGGAAAACAGATTTGACAAGCTTAACAGTCTTGGGTATATACACTGAGTGTACAAACCATGACACATAGTGCTCTTCCATTAAATAAACTGAGCAGGTGAATCCAGGTGAAAGCCATGATCCCTTATTGATGTCACTTGTTAAATCCCCTTCAGATCAGTGGAGATGAACGGGAGGAGACACGTTAAAGAAGTTTTTTTTAAGCCGTAATACATTTGAGACATTGAGTGTGAGTGTGAGTGTGAGTGTGTGTGTGTGCCAAGAACTGCAACGCTGCTGGGTTGTTCACGCTCAAAAGTTTCCTGTGTTTATTAAAAATGGTCCACCACCCAAAGGACATCCAGCCAACTGGACAACTGTGGGAAGAATTGGAGTCGACATGGGCCAGCATCCCTGTGGAACGCTTTTGACACCTTGTAGAGTCCATGCCTCGACGAATTGAGGCTGTTCCGAGGGCAAAAGATGTTCCTAATATTTTGTACACTCCTTGTATGTCTATATGTCCAAACGTCTTGGTCTCGAGGCATTTTCACATGAAGTAATGTGAAAGTATTTCCACCTTTCCCCCTGAGAAGCTAGGTGAAAACGTAGACATATGTCCTGCACCGACTGACCCAGGTCTCACAGATCTAACCCCTGGGGGCTACACGAGAGTCTAAGCAATGGGTTAGGGTGCTACCTGAAGGGGTAGGGGCTGGCTAGTGTCTTGGGGTAGGGGCTGGCTAGTGTCTTGGGGTAGGGGCTGGCTAGTGTCTAGGGGTAGGGGCTGGCTAGTGTCTAGGGGTAGGGGCTGCCTAGTGTCTAGGGGTAGGGGCTGCCTAGTGTCTAGGGGTAGGGGCTGCCTAGTGTCTAGGGGTAGGGGCTGCCTAGTGTCTAGGGGTAGGGGCTGCCTAGTGTCTAGGGGTAGGGGCTGCCTAGTGTCTAGGGGTAGGGGCTGCCTAGTGTCTAGGGGTAGGGGCTGCCTAGTGTCTAGGGGTAGGGGCTGCCTAGTGTCTAGGGGTAGGGGCTGCCTAGTGTCTAGGGGTAGGGGCTGCCTAGTGTCTAGGGGGGGTGCCTAGTGTCTAGGGGCGTAGGGGGTGGCTAGTGTCGAGGGGGCTGGCTAGTATCTAGGGTGCTGGCGGGTGCCTAGTGTCTAGGGGGCTGGCTAGGGGCCAGAAGGGTAGGGGCTGGCTAAGGGCCAGAAGGGTAGGGGCTGGCTAAGGGCCAGAAGGGTAGGGGCTGGCTAAGGGCCAGAAGGGTAGGGGCTGGCTAAGGGCCAGAAGGGTAGGGGCTGGCTAAGGGCCAGAAGGGTAGGGGCTGGCTAAGGGCCAGAAGGGTAGGGGCTGGCTAAGGGCCAGAAGGGTAGGGGCTGGCTAAGGGCCAGAAGGGTAGGGGCTGGCTAAGGGCCAGAAGGGTAGGGGCTGGCTAAGGGCCAGAAGGGTAGGGGCTGGCTAAGGGCCAGAAGGGTAGGGGCTGGCTAAGGGCCAGAAGGGTAGGGGCTGGCTAAGGGCCAGAAGGGTAGGGGCTGGCTAAGGGCCAGAAGGGTAGGGGCTGGCTAAGGGCCAGAAAGGTAGGGGCTGGCTAAGGGCCTGAAGGGTAGGGGCTGGCTAAGGGCCTGAAGGGTAGGGGCTGGATAAGGGCCAGAAGGGTAGGGGCTGGCTAGGGGCCTGAAGGGTAGGGGCTGGCTAAGGGCCTGAAGGGTAGGGGCTGGCTAAGGGCCTGAAGGGTAGGGGCTGGCTAAGGGCCTGAAGGGTAGGGGCTGCTGTGTGTAGAAGGTGTTGGACAAGAAAGGCACAGCAGGGAGAAAAGGAGGAATGTCATACACGAGTGTGTGTGAGTGGGAGAGAGGGAGGGAAGAGAAAGCCAGCAGAAGAGAGGGAGAGGACCGAGATGCAGGGAAGGGAGGGAGGAGAGCAAGAGAGAGAAGCAGGCAGGAGGGAAAAAACTGATTTTGTTCCGTTAACATACTGAAGGACCTCTTTCACAAGGACCAAGCCACACTTCCCATCCAGGGAGGCCAGCCAAGCCAAAACTGTGTGCGTGTCCGTTGACATGAAACAAGGGACAAAGTGAGAGCATGCTAGCAAGAGAACCCCCCCCCCCCCCCAAAAAAAAAAAAACACCAAAAGAATCATTGGGTTCAGAGCTCAAGACAGCAGCCATAAGGTACGGCACCATCTATGTACCAGAAAAGTTTAGAAGTGGGTGGGTCCAGCCAGTCAGTGTTTATATCACCACTGTGTGAGTGAGTCTAAAAACTTAGCCGACACCTGGCTGTCAGAAGGATTTTACAATGTTTCCCCAGGCGGGCAGGCAGGGCAAGTAGTGGAGGGCTGAGGTCTGGGTGGTTGATTGTCGTGTTGTCCTGTCTCAACAACATCACCACGGCTTTTGACAACAAGCAGTATTGTGCGGCTGTTTTTTACTGATCTGGCCGAAGCCTTTGATTCTGTTAACCACTGCATCCTGATCAACACAGTCAGCGACCTATGGTTCTGAGGATTAGCCTAGTTTGAAAATTATTTATCTGGCCGTGTACAATCCAAGGGGCCTGCTTTCTAACCCACTGGCTGTATGTACAGGAGTTCCACAAAGATAGATTGTAGGGGCGACCCTATTCTCAGTGTATATTAAGAATGTTGCGCATGCTTCTGGTGACCCTCATCCACCTTTATTACACTATCCTGTACACAACTGGCCCCTCCCTGAACACGTAACCACCCTACAACATAGCTTTAACATCCAACATACCTTCTCTGACCTTACCAATACCAAAAAAGGGAAATGCATGCTCTTCAACCGGAACTTACCTCAACATGCCTACTCTCCTAACATTCTCAACCTCATTCCATACACACATCACCCACCTATAGTTTAAAATTTACATCTAGAATTGGTTTCCTAAACCGCAACAGAACATCCTTCACCCACTCTGCCAAGCACACCCTTGTAAAAATGACCATACTGCCAATCCTGGACTATGACGATGTCGTTTACAGGCTTGCCCCCAAAACAACTTGTCTTTTACCATATTGTTACCAGTGCCCCCTTAAACACTTATCACTGTGGCCTTTACACCCTGGTCAACTGGCCCTCGTTACATACACGACACCAGAACCACTGGTACCAATTTACTTACAAGTCCCCCCTCTACCTCAACTACCAATAGTAACCTGCTCTCTGGTAGAGGCATTGTACTGGTCATTCCAAGCCCAGCACTTCCTGTGGCCATCAATCATTCCAGTTTTCGCCGCCAACAACTGGAACGAGCTGCATAAGACCTTCAGACTTGACACATTCAAGCC
Source organism: Oncorhynchus kisutch (assembly GCF_002021735.2). NCBI lineage: Eukaryota > Metazoa > Chordata > Actinopteri > Salmoniformes > Salmonidae > Oncorhynchus > Oncorhynchus kisutch. Next base: position 14,938,186 of record NC_034188.2, on the reverse strand, counting down.
ACCACACTCCTTTAAAAACATTACCTGATCTGCTGACTGATCAATATGCCTGCTGATCATTGTCTGCATTGTTGCCATTTTTGCCTCCTGTTATTGTGGTATTTCTGCACTAACCCAGTGTGAATGTTTCTCATTAGGGCGGCAGCTAGCCTAGCAGTTAAATCGTTGGGCCAGTAACCAAAAGGTTGCTGGTTCGAATACCCGAGCATTCAAGGTGAAAAATCTGTCGACATGTCCTTTAGCACTTAACTCCAATTTGCTCCAAGGGTGCCGTACTACTACGGCTGACCCAGTAAACCACCAGGTACTACTACGGCTGACCCAGTAAACCACCAGGTACTACTACGGCTGACCCAGTAAACCACCAGGTACTACTACGGCTGACCCAGTAAACCACCAGGTACTACTACGGCTGACCCTGTAAACCACCACGTACTACTACGGCTGACCCAGTAAACCACCAGGTACTACTACGGCTGACCCAGTAAACCACCACGTACTACTACGGCTGACCCAGTAAACCACCAGGTACTACTACGGCTGACCCAGTAAACCACCAGGTACTACTACGGCTGACCCAGTAAACCACCAGGTACTACTACGGCTGACCCAGTAAACCACCACGTACTACTACGGCTGACCCAGTAAACCACCAGGTACTACTACGGCTGACCCAGTAAACCACCAGGTACTACTACGGCTGCACCTGTAAACCACCACGTCACTGCACCTGTAAACCACCATGTCACTGCACCCATCTGGTATATGAAAAAACATAGTCTTCTAGAAATAAATTGGGTGAATGTGTCAAAATGGTGTTAAACCAAAATAAAAAGGATTTTCATTCATCCATAACTCCACCTAAACAACAACATAGGACTATACACTAGATGACCACAAGCAAGCAGTAAAATTAGATTTAAAAAACAGATGACATTTTTTTTATTATGGAACAGCGGGGACTGTGAAGCAACACAAATATTGGCAGACACACGCACACACAATAACATACACACTACACATACGCACGGATTTAGTACTGTAGATATGTGGGAATGGTGGAGTAGGGGCCTGAGGGCACACAGTGTGTTGTGAAATCTGTGAATGTATTGAAATGGTCTTAAAATTGTATAAATTGCCTTAACTTTGCTGGACTCCAGGAAGAATAGCTGCTGCTTAGGCAGCTAATGGGGATTCATCATTTAAAAATAGTTACGTTTTTTTAAGAATGTGGACACCTGCTCATTGAACAACTCATTCCAAAATAATTGGCATTAATATAGAGTTGGTCCCCCTTTGCTGCTATAACAACCTCCACTCGTCTGGTTTTCCACTAGATGTTGGAACATTGCTGAGGGGACTTGCTTCCATTCAGCGACAAGAGCATTAGTGAAGTTGGGTACTGATGTTGGGAGATTAGGCCTGGCTCGCAGTCAGCATTCCAATTCATCCCAAAGGTGTTCAATGGGGTTGAGGTCAGGGCTCTGTGCAGGCCAGTCAAATTCTTCCACACGGATCTCAACAAACCATTTATTGTATGCTGTAGCATTAAGATATCCTTTCACTGGAACAAGGGGCACGAACCATAAAAAACAGCCACAGACCATTATTCCTCCTCCTCCAAACTTTACAGTTGGCACTATGCATCGGGGCAGGTAGCGTTCTCCAGGCATCCGCCAAATCCAGATTCAGTCGTCGGACAGCCAGATGGTGAAGCGGGATTATTCACTCCAAGAAAACGCTTCCACTGCTCCAAAGTCAGTGGAGCAGGTTGAGAGCTTCAAGTTCCTTGGAGTCCATATCACCAATAAACTAACATTGTCCAAGCACACCAAGACAGTCGTGAAGAGGGCACAACAAAACCTATTTCCCCTCAGGAGACTGAAAAGATGTGGCATGGGGACCGCAGATCCTCAAAAGGTTCTACAGCTGCACCATCGAGAGCATCCTGATTGGTTGCATCACTGCCTGGAATGGAAACTGCTCGGCCTCCGACCGCAAGGCACTACAGAGGATAGTGCGTACGGCCCAGTACATCACCGGGGCCAAGCTTCTTGCCACCCAGGACCTATATAATAGGCTGTGTCAGAGGAAGGCCCTAAAAATTGTCAAAGACTCCAGCCACCCTAGTCATAGACTGTTTTTTCTGCTACCACACGGCAAGCGGTACCGGAGCGCCAAGTCTAGGTCCAAGATGCTTCTAGATAGCTTCTACCCCCAAGCCATAAGACTCCTGAACATCTAATCAAATGGCTATTTGCATTCCCCCCCCTCCCTTTTACACTGCTGCTACTCTATTGTTATCTATGCATTGTCACTTTAATAACTCTACCTACATGTACATAGTACCTCAACTAACCAGTGCCCCCCGCACATTGACTCTGTACCGGTACCCCCCTGTATATCGTCTCGCTATTGTTATTTTACTGCTGCTCTTTAATTACTTGTTACTTTTATCTATTATTCTTGTCCTTATTTTTAACTGCATTGTTGGTTAGGGGCTCGTAAGTCAGCATTTCACTATAAGGTCTACCCGTTGTATTGATCTTAGGCTTGTGTGCGGCTGCTCGGCCATGGAAACAAATGTCATGAAGCTCCAGACGAACAGTTCTTGTGCTGACATTGCTTCCAGAGGCAGTTTGGAACTCGGTAGTGAGTGTTTCAGCAGAGGACAGACGATTTGTATGCGCTTCAGCACTTGGCAGTCCCATTCTGTGAGCTTGTGTGGCCTACCACTTCACGTTGTTGCTCCAAGAAGTTTCCACTTCACAATAACAGCACTTAGTTGACTGGGGCAGCTCTAGCAGGGCAGAAATTTGACAAACTGACTTGTTGGACAGAATGGCCTTAAGAGCTCAGTGACTTTCAATGTGGCACCTATGACGGTGCCACATTGAAAGTCACTGAGCTCTTAAGGCCATTCTACTGTCAATGTTTGTCTATGGAGATTGCATAGCTATGTGATTGATTTAATACACCTGTCAGCAACGGGTATGGTTGAAAAAGCCGAATCCACTAATTTGAAGGCGTATCCACATATGTGTGTGTATGTAATAAATAAAATGTTATATATATATATATACACACACACACACACAGTTGAAGTCGGAAGTTTACATACACTTGGAGTCATTAAAACTCGTTTTCAACCACTCCACAAATTTCTTGTGAACAAACTATAGTTTCGTAAAGTCAGTTAGTCCAGCTACTTTGAGCATGACACAAGTAATTTTTCCAACAATTGTTTACAAATTATTTCACTTATAATTCAGTGTATCACAATTCCAGTGGGTCAGAAGTTTATACACTAAGCTGAATGTGCTTTAAATAGCTTGGAAAATTCCAGAAAATGATGTCATGGCTTTAGAAGCTTCTGATAGGCTAATTGACATCCTTTGAGTCAATTGGAGTTCTACCTGTGGATGTATTTCAAGGCCCCTAGAAATCAGCCAAGACCTCAGAAAAAAAAATTGCCGACCTCCACAAGTCTGGTTCATCCTTGGGAGCAATTTCCAAACGCCCGACGGTACCACGTTCATCTGAACAAACAATAGTACGCAAGTATAAACACCATGGGACCACACAGGGACCACCTATATTGACATAACTTGAAAAGCCGCTCAGCAAGGAAGATGCCACTGCTCCAAAACAGCCATAAAAAAGCCAGACTACGGTTTGCAACTGCACATGGGGACAAAGATCACACTATTTGGAGAAATGTCCTCTGGTCTGATGAAACAGAAATAGAACTGTTTGATCATAATGGCTTAAGGGCAACAAAGCCAAGGTATTGGAGTGGCCATCACAAAGCTCTGACCTCATTCTTATAGAACATTTGCGGGCAGAACTGAAAAAGTGTGTGTGAGCAAGGAGGCCTACAAACCTGACTCAGTTCACCAGCTCTGTCAGAAGGAAATGGGCCAAAATTCACCCAACTTATTGTGGGAAGCTTGTGAAAGGCTACCCGAAACATTTGACCCAAGTTAAACAATTTAAAGGTAATGCTACCAAATACTAATTGAGTGTATGTCAACTTCTGACCCACTGGGAATGTGATGAAAGAAATAAAAGCAGAAATAAATCACTACTATTATTCTGACATTTCACATTCTTAAAATAAAGTGGTGATCCTAACTGACCTGAGACAGGGAATTTTTACTAGGATTAAATGTCAGGAATTGTGAAAAACTGAGTTTAAATAGATTTTGCTAAGGTGTATGTAAACTTCCGACTTCAACTGTATGCATATATATAAGTGTATATATTCTTTTTGTAAACGTTGTATATTTTATGTATTTGTCCCGTTCTCTGTATACAGTGTGTTCCATGTTTGTGGTATTGTGTGTTGTCCCGTTCTCTGTATACAGTGTGTTCCATGTTTGTGGTATTGTGTGTTGTCCCGTTCTCTGTATACAGTGTGTTCCATGTTTGTGGTATTGTGTGTTGTCCCGTTCTCTGTATACAGTGTGTTCCATGTTTGTGGTATTGTGTGTTGTCCCGTTCTCTGTATACAGTGTGTTCCATGTTTGTGGTATTGTGTGTTGTCCCGTTCTCTGTATACAGTGTGTTCCATGTTTGTGGTATTGTGTGTTGTCCCGTTCTCTGTATACAGTGTGTTCCATGTTTGTGGTAGTGTGTGTTGTCCTGTTCTCTGTTGTACTGTTATGCATCTCTGCCAGGTCGTCAATCTAAATGAGAATTGGTTCTCAATTGACTTGGTGAAATAAATCATTAATGCAGCTCAGAAACTGCGTCCGAAACGGCAGCACATTCCCTATATAGTGCACTACTTTTTAAATCAGGACCCATAGACCTGTGGGATAGGGAATAGGGTGCCATTTTGGACACGGCCTGTGTCTCAGAGAAGAGAAAACTACATTGACATGTTCCTGTCATTTGCATTTTGTGTTGTGTTGATACTTAACAAAAAGCTTTAATATAATTGAATCCTGTGTTAACTACCGTAAAACCTAGACACACCCTGGTTCATATAACACACGCACACTTACACCCATAAGCACCTGCTCTACCACTACACTACAACAGTCAAGAGCCAGACACATGTAGGCTACACACGAGCGCGCACACACTAACACAGACATCCACATGTTGACATTAGAAACATGGACATCTCTTTTCCTGGCTTTCCTCCTGTTTAAACACCACCTCCCTTCCTCCTTCCCCTGAAGTAATCAGTGATCTAACGTGGTCGGATGGTGGGTGACAGCTATGCTGTGTTAGATGCAGATAACCACACGTTTACTTCAATGGATCAAACAGAACTGTGACAGTCCGCAAGGCAAGGTGTCAGGTTTGTGGGAAGTACTAGAGGGGGCGAGCTGGGATCTGGTAGGGTGGAATGGGGTTGCTGGTGGGGTCCTTGTGTCAAGTAGGGTTAGATAGAATTGGTTTGGATGGGGTACTAGGCCTTAATCTTAAAGGTGAAGTAAGTTTGAATTGACTTTGGGACAGGGCTGAACAGTGAGATTGGGCACAGTTGGGTTCTGAACAACATGGGTCAGGTTTAGGGCCCAGAGTCGTACTTCTAGCCTCTAGCAGGGCCTTGAGGCGGGCCTAGGTCTCTGCGTCTAGGTCAGGGGGTCAGGGTTTAGAGGTCGTACCTGCAGCCTCTAGCAGGGCCTCGAGGCGGGCCTGTGTCTCTGGGTCGACGGTGCGGAGGTCCACCCCGTCTGTGGCGCTGGACAAAAGCAACTCAGAGGCCGTCTTCATGATTGGGTTCTCCAAGTCCTCCTGGTCCAAGATAAATGACTCCACCTGGGGTAAGGAGAAGTGGAAGCAAAGCACAACATATAAAATCACATAACAGCAGACAGGGACAACTCACTTTTCATGTTGCATCTTGATCTGCAGCAGACCCCAAAAATGTCTAATATTATATTATATTGCTTAAAAATCTGTATCCATAGTTGTTGATGAACAGAGTTAAATAAGACCTAAGACTGGAGTCTAATGTAAACAAGCACAGCTCTTCAGGTTGTCTGGTGTCCTCCGCAAACCCAGACTTATTTGCATACCTGGATATATTTATGACCACATGTTATGACCACATTGTGACGTTTTAGTCTTCAGCAAGGTTTTTTTTACACAAAACATCAAGGCAAGCTGACTTCGGTAGCCGAAGTATACACCCCTTCTAGGGATTCTTCAATTAAGCGTTTATTGTCATTCAACGAGAGACTAATCATTTTCATGCACATTTGTTCACTTGTTAGATGTTAAATTGAGCAAGTAAGACTGCCTTGGCATAAACGATTTCCTGAGTTATCTTACATTAATTCTGACTATTTTGAGGAAGTGTATACTGGCTACGGCATCTCGAGATGGACAAACAGGACTATTGCAGCCTTTTCTGGTTTTTCAAGCGAAGGTCTTTTAACGGTTGTATACGAGCACACTCATTCGGTTAGGTGCCAACCCGAAACCAAGCATGCAGAAGACTTTTAGCCAAGATTCAAGTTTTTCCTGAAAGCGTGACCTGACCAGGAAAAGGTCATGTCTATTACGCGACCAACCACAGATTAAATTTTGTCCCACCAAGCTAGAGGTCGACCGATTAAATCGGCATGGCCGATTAAATTGCAATCCACGAAGAGACTGCGTAGCAGGCTGACCACCTGTTACGCGAGTGCAGCATCAAAAGGACATTGTGGCTGCAAGGAGCCAAGGTAAGTTGCTAGCTAGCATTAAACTTATCTTATAAAAACAATTCATCTTAACAAAATCCCTAGTTAACCTATTACTATCATCAACCATGTGTAGTTAACTAGCTTGTCCTGCGTTGCATATAATCCATGCAGTGCCTGTTAATTTATCATTGAATCACAGCCTACTTCAACTTCACTAAAACGGGTGATGTTTTAACAAAAGCGCATTCGCGAAAAAAGCACAATCGTTGCACAAATGTACCTAACCATAAACATCAATGCCTTTCTTAAAATCAAAACAAGTAGTGGGGCAAAAGTATTGTCAGCCACCAATTGTGGAAGTTCTCCCACTTAAAAAGATGAGGCCTGTAATTTTCATAATAGGTACACTTCAACTATGACAGACAAAATAAGAAAAAAAATCCAGAAAAACACATTGTAGGATTTTTAATGAATTTATTAGCAAATTATGGTGGAAAATAAGTATTTGGTCAATAACAAAAGTTTCTCAATACTTTGTTATATACCCTTTGTTGGCAATGACAGAGGTCAAACGTTTTCTGTAAGTCTTCACAAGGTTTTCACACACTGTTGCTGGTATTTTGGCCCATTCCTCCATGCAGATCTCCTCTAGAGCAGTGATGTTTTGGGGGTGTTGCTGGGCAAAATGGACTTTCAACTCTCTCCAAAGACTTTCTATGGGGTTGAGATCTGGAGACTGGCTAGGCCACTCCAGGACCTTGAAATGCTTCTTACGAAGCCACTCCTTCGTTGCCCGGGCGGTGTGTTTGGGATCATTGTCATGCTGAAAGACCCAGCCACGTTTCATCTTCAATGCCCTTGCTGATGGAAGGAGGTTTTCACTCAAAATCTCACGATACATGGCCCCATTCATTCTTTCCTTTACACGGATCAGTCGTCCTGGTCCCTTTGCAGAAAAACAGCCCCAAAGCATGATGTTTCCACTCCCATGCTTCACAGTAGGTATGGTGTTCTTTGGATGCAACTCAGCATTCTTTGTCCTCCAAACACGACGTGTTGAGTTTTTACCAAAAAGTTATATTTTGGTTTCATCTGACATTCTCCCAATCTTCTTCTGGATCATCCAAATGCTCTCTAGCAAACTTCAGACGGGCCTGGACATGTACTGGCTTAAGCAGGGGGACACGTCTGGCACTGCAGGATTTGAGTACCTGGCGGCGTAGTGTGTAACTGATGGTAGGCTTTGTTACCTTGGTCCCAGCTCTCTGCAGGTCATTCACTAGTGTGGTTCTGAGATTTTTTGATCATTTTGACCCCACGGGGTGAGATCTTGCGTGGAGCCCCAGATCGAGGGAGATTATCAGTGGTCTTGTATGTCTTCCATTTCCTAATAATTGCTCCCACAGTTGATTTCTTCAAACCAAGCTGCTTACCTATTGCAGATTCAGTCTTCCCATTCTGGTGCAGGTCTACAATTTTGTTTCTGGTGTCCTTTGACAGCTCTTTGGTCTTGGCTATAGTGGAGTTTGGAGTGTGACTGTTTGAGGTTGTGGACAGGTGTCTTTTATACTGATAAGTTCAAACAGGTGCCATTAATACAGGTAACGAGTGGAGGACAGAGGAGCCTCTTAAAGAAGAAGTTACAGGTCTGTGAGAGCCAGAAATCTTGCTTGTTTGTAGGTGACCAAATACTTATTTTCCACCATAATTTGCTAATAAATTCATTTTTCAGGATTTTTTTTTCTCATTTTGTCTGTCATAGTTGAAGTGTACCTATGATGAAAATTATAGGCCTCTCATCTTTTTAAGTGGGAGAACTTGCACAATTGGTGGCTGACAATACCTTTTTGCCCCACTGTGTGTGTGTGTGTGTGTGTGTGTGTGTGTGTGTGTGTGTGTGTGTGTGTGTGTGTGTATATATATATATATATATATATATATATATATATATATATATATATATATATATTTAAACGTGCACATTTAGTTCAAATAAATTCCTGTTAGCAGGCAATATTAACTAGGGAAATTGTGTCACTTCTCTTGCGTTCTGTGCAAGCAGAGTCAGGGTATATGCAGCAGTTTGGGCCGCCTGGCTCGTAGCGAACTGTGTGAAGACCATTTCTTCCCAACAAAGACCGTAATTAATTTGCCAGATTTTTACATAATTATTGCATAACATTGAATGTTGTGCAATGTAACAGCAATATTTAGACTTAGGGTTGCCACCCGTTCTATAAAATATGGAATGTATTTCACCAAAATAAACGTTTTGTTGTCGAAATGATAGTTTCCGGATTTAACCATATTAATGACCTAAGGCTCGTATGTGTTTATTATATTATAATTAAGCTAATATTTAATAGAGCGGTTGTAGGCAGCAGCAGGCTCGTAAGCATTCATTCGAACAGCACTTTACTGTGTTTGCCAGCAGCTCTTAGCAACGCTTGAAGCACAGCGCTGTTTATGACTTCAAGCCTATCAACTCCTGAGATTAGGCTGGCAATACTATAGTGCCTATAAGAACATCCAATAGTCAAAGGTAAAAAAAATACAAACGGTATAGAGAGAAATAGTCAACGCACCATAATTCCTATAATAACTACAACCTAAAACTTCTTAACTGGGAATATTGAAGACTCATGTTAAAAGGAACCACCAGCTTTCATGTGTTCTCATGTTCTGAGCAAGGAACTTAAACGTTAGCCTTTTACATGGCACTTTTACAGGTTTCCTTATTTATTTGAGATTAAATAGATTTTATGTATGTATTCTATTAAGAAAATAAGTGTTCATTGTTCATTCAGTATTGTTGTAATTGTCATTATTACAAATATATATAAAATCCTCCGATTAAATCGGGATCTGCTTTTTTGGTCTTCCAATAAATCGGTATCCTGCTCTAGACCTATTAAATGGACCGACTTTTTATAGGTCAAACAACTACGGGACCTAGCTAGCATGGGCTAGCATGAACTACGGGACCGCTGTAAGGGCTAGCATGAACTACGGGACCGCTGTAAGGGCTAGCATGAACTACGGGACATCTGTAAGGGCAGGCAGGGACAGGGAAAACAAAACCTGTGTCATTTCTGAAGGAGTCCCTGTCCTATATGTAGGCCTCAGGCCTGTGTTAGTTTTTCTACTTGTTGACCTAGACATTCCGTACACACTGAGGAGTCTCTTCAGGTCTGATGCCAAGTCCTTCCCTCCAACTGCTTGACACGTTCACACTGGCACAGAGGCCTTATTAAGGACACGGTCTGGGCATTGAGGAAGACTCAGTCAAGCCAAGGCTTCAGATACACTGCATTCGCAAGGTATTCAGACCCTTTGACCTTCACACATTTTGTTACGTTACAGCCTTATTCTAAAGTGGATTAAATCAAATGTTCAATCTACTACCCCATAACGACAATGCGAAAACATTTTTTTGCCATTTTTTATTTTTTTAAATTAAAAAACAGGTAACTTATTTAATATTCAGTCCCTTTGCTATGAGCCTCGAAATTGAGCTCAGGTGCCTCCTGTTTCCATGGATCATCCTTGAGATGTCTCTACAACTTGATTGGAGTCCACCTGTGGTAAATTAAATTGATTGGACATGATTTGATAAGGCACATTGATCAAGGGCCTTGGTCAGGGTGGTGACAAAGAACCACATGGTCACTCTGCAGAGTTCCTCTGTGGAGATGGGAGAACTTTCTAAAGGGACAACCATCTTTGTAACCCTCCACCAATCAGGCCTTTGTGGCCAAATGGAAGCCACTTCTCGGTAAAAGGCACATGACAGCCTGCTTGGAGTTTGCCAAAAGGCACTTAAATGACTCTGACCGTGAGAAACAAGATTGAACTCTTTGGCCTGAATGCCATGGAGGAAACATCAAGCTGTGAGGATGATTTTCAGCAGCAGGGACTGGGAGACAAGTCAAGATCGAAGGAAAGATGAACGGAGCACAGTACTAAGATCCTTGATGAAAACCTGCTCCAGCGTGCTCAGGACCACATACTGGGGTGAAGATTCACCTTCCAACAGGACAGCGATCTAAGCACACAGCCAAGACAACGCAGGAGTGGCTTCGGGACAAGTCTCTGAATGTCCTTGAGTGGCCCAGCCAGAGGCCAGACTAAAACCTGATCGAACATGTCTGGAGAGACCTGAAAATAGTTGACATTGCAAATGAATACAAATAGTAGAATTATGCTATAGTTTTATTTTGACGGCTAACGGCAAGGTCCATTATTGTGGCTAATCCTTATTGTGCTAGCTTCACATCGATGGGTCCGACCATCAATCAAATAACTGTCTTATAAATTAGGGTCATTTCACATCACACCTAGCTATATAGTTAGCTAGCTAACTATAGCTACTGAAACAGATGTCGGTTTGCTATGTTTTTGGGGAAGAACAGTCATATTCAGGTCGTGATTGGTCAACAAGCTTATTTGACATGTCAAATAGTGTTATTTGACACGCAAAGACCCAAACGGCATTCCATAGTATGAGAAATCTTGGTTGAGAATGAAACTTAAAAAATTAACAACGAAACAGCACAGCAAGTAAGAGAAAGAAATAGGTTATGATTATGTTTTACTGGTACTGGGGCAGCAGGTAGCCTAGTGGTTAGAGCTGGTTTCGAACAAGGGACTGTAGTGACGCCTCTTGGAGTCCATGCGTGTGTGTAAACTATTTAACTGTACTAGAATGCTTAAAAAGGCCACAAAAATTTTTTATATCGGTTATCGGTATTGTTTTTTTTTGGCAAGGAAAATATCAGATATCGGTCAAAAATGTCATATCGGTGCATCACTACTTAAAATGTATGCATTCACTGTGCTGGGAGTTACTTTAGATCAAGATGGGCAGCTCCAATCCTCTGGGGTCTGATTGGTGTCGCACTTTCCTCCCAGCTAAATGTATCTAGTTCTGTCCCGTTTCATGTTTTGTGTGGACCAAGAAAAGTAGCTGCTGCTTTTGCAACAGCTAATGGGGATCCTAATAAAATACCAAACATACCTAACTCCAATAATCACGACCTTTAGTTTAGTTCATCAAGAAGTTGATAAAACACAGAGGTGCAAAATCAAGGTGACTTACAAAGAGGACCAACAGAGTGTCTACAAATAAAGAATCATTGTGGAATCTGAAAAGACACGTATCCCAAAAGCATGGTGGTGTACTACATGCACATGCTAACAGAAAGGAACGAGGTGGGTAGCTAGCTAACTGTCATTGTAGCAAAGGATTTATAGACCAAAAATCTTATCATTTTCGTTCTACTATATATATATATATATATATATATATATATATATCACACATACATACATACACACACAATAGGCTATAATTGATTTTGGACCAATAGGCCTGACATTTTAGTTCTTCCAAGAAGCTTTCCGTTTTGATAGTTACACTTTACCTAAAAACCTTTAGGCCTACCTAAAGACACATCATACAAAAACATTTTGTTCCAGGAACAGTAAGAGACAGGAATAATAATAATAAATATGAATGCATTAACAAAAATTGCCATGAATTCCTATTTCTCATATACAATGTCTATGGTAAATGTACTGCCGGTGATATATGTAATGGGGAGTTGATAGACACTAACAATCAAATGCAAACAATTCAGACAATTAAGTTATGAAACAATTAATGTGAACACATTGACGAGAGAGCACACATTCTGAGAGAGACGTGCATTGTGCATATTAGCCACACTCCCCTTCTTGGACTGTGCCATCCCTCGTCCTCCGCAATGGACTAGTCTCGTCCTCCGCAATGGACTAGTCTCGTCCTCCGCAATGGACTAGTCTCGTCCTCCGCAATGGACTAGTCTCGTCCTCCGCAATGGACTAGTCTCGTCCTCCGCAATGGACTAGTCTCGTCCTCCGCAATGGACTAGTCTCGTCCTCCGCAATGGACTAGTCTCGTCCTCCGCAATGGACTAGTCTCGTCCTCCGCAATGGACTAGTCTCGTCCTCCGCAATGGACTAGTCTCGTCCTCCGCAATGGACTAGTCTCGTCCTCCGCAATGGACTAGTCTCGTCCTCCGCAATGGACTAGTTAAATGAGATGGGCGTGAATGAGACAGATGTCATGAGTCATAAAAATATATATATTTGATGCTGCTCAACAAAAAATAACTTGATCGACCAAACAAACGACCAGTCGACTAATTGGGGTCAGTCAATTTGTATTTACAGAGAAGGAGACGCAGCAATTTACTTTGCTGGATAAAGACACATTCCAATATTACTTTTCAAGACGTAAAGATAAAGAGCAAATTGGAGGCTTCAAAATGGTTTACTTGGACTTTGAGCCCCTAACTAAAGGATAATGGGAAGGGATCCGGTACATTGTATGTGCAACTCAACCAGGCTACAAAACGCCTTGCTATAGTATGGTCAGAGACACCCTCATTCCCCACTCCCTCCAAATCAAAGCCAAGCCGAGAGACCAATTGCAACTAGGTGATGGTTTCGTTGTGTCAACTGACATTTGGACTAAAAGAAGGAGGGGCACAGTTTCCTGGGGTGGGGGGCTTGTCACTTGTTTAATTGACAGAAAATATAAAGGCCACATGGTGTTGCTGAGCTACAAGCACATACAAGGACACCACACAGCAGAGGCCATTTAGCAGAAATGTCAAAGTGTCCTGAGGAACTAGAACGTGCAGCGACAGCTGATACAAGTGGTGACTGACAGCGCAAGCAACATGGTCAAGGCCTTCAAAACAACTGGTCTTGAGGACACAAATGATGGACTAAGAGGCGGCGGCGCCCGACGCGGAGGAGGCGGCACCCGACGCGGAGAGGGCTGAATCCGACGCGGAGGAGGCGGCGTCCGACGCGGAGGAGGCTGAATCCGACACGGAGGAGGCGGAGTCCGACGCGGAGGCCATGAGAAGAAAAGCAGACGAAGACATTATCACTTTATGGAAAGACAACCTCGCATCGCTGCCCGGTCTGGCAAGAGTGGCCCAAAGGGTGTTTAGCATCCCCAGTGGCTCTGCAAGCAGGGAGAGGGTATTCTCCACTGCTGACCTGCTCTCCAGGAACTACCGCATGAGGCTGAAGCCACAAGAGAGTCTGGCCAAACTTGTTCCTAAAAGTGAAGTCAAAAGCAGTCTCATTTTGATTTAATTCTAAGTAAGTCACAGCCTACATGCGCAATTTATAGACTATCATGATTTAATACAACAAAATAGTTTAAAAGCTGAGCGCTGAATGTTCCTGCCAGCCAAATAATTGAATTAGACTAATAATATAGCCTAAATAATTAATTTGTTCCTTTTATAGGCTACTCGTCCGGCTATTTAGTGTTATATGCTGCTCAATACGTAGACTATTTGAAACGATGAGCGCTTCTTACCTTTTCATGGTGATTATAAAAATACTTAACATTCAAATCAATTGTTTTCAATACTTCAAAACCAAATGGTAGACACGTAGTCATCAAATAGATCAGGTGTTGGTAAAAAAACATTTTTTAAATGGAGATAATGTGTAGAGGCCATTTTTATTTTTGATGGGGATGGGAGAGAACAGATGCTGTTTCTCCAGTCTGGAACCGTTGTTTGATGAATGGCTTGGCTCTGTACAGTACAGTGAGTTATCCTGAGCTGAGCGCAAAAGGCCAGCCTAGCTATGGAACATCTGAGATCCAGGGCCTTTATGTAGTAGCCTTGTGACTGACACAGATTCCCATCTCAGTTTTCTACCTCACAACAAGCATTTTCAGTGTACAAACTCCTTAAATGTTTTCTAAAATGGTGGTTATGCTGATCCCTTTAAGGGGATTTGCAACCGAAAACTGTCTTTTGACTAGAAACATTAGTTTGTTGCTTTGTGTGTGTAATAACTGAAAAGACTCGAGACTTCGATGTGGGTCAAGGAGCAAAACAAGTGTTCCATAATAAACATCTCAAAAACATGCATGGAGTGACATCCGTTCCATATCAACACCACCAGCCTGCATAAGGTTCTCTCGAGTGGGGCCAATCAAGCCAAGCAGGCTCTGAGATGTTAGTGTAGTGTAAACAGAGCGAGCCACGGTCTTGATTTGAAAACCATATCCATCAGTTCCTAGCTCTGCTAGAAAGTCTGCCTTGACCGTATGCTATGGGGCTGTATGTAGCTGTGAAGAGGTACTCCAGGAGGGTGCGGTATTGGTGCCTGGATCAGTTAACCCATAGCTGAACCTTTAACACAGAACAGAACAGCAGCATGGAGGAAACAGCATGCAGCAAATTCAGTACATACAGCACAGGCCCCCGTCACAGCTCCGTGCTGGGACTGCAGCTGCCCAAGGTCAGGGCCGGAGAGAGGGGCTTGTGTCTGTCTGTGTACACAACAACATGCCGGCTAACCTGTTCCAGTTCCAAACTAGTGTACTGTTTACTAGCATTGCTTAGCAAAGATTTATGAGGAGCGTGACAGGAGTGCAGATAAAATGAGGGAATAGATCATGTGAATTCAACATTAATGATGTGAATTCAACATTAATGATGTGTTTAAACTTCAGACAACAGGTAATAAACCATTTCAAATTCACAAAAAAATATTAAATAAGACAAACTGATCACATTCCTAGCACTACAGTATGCAAAGATATGTAATGAAAACAATGTGTCACCTGCAACTGTCAAACAGCATTCAAAATAAAAACAGAGGACAGAGCTAACTTGGTCAATAGTCTGCCTTTAGCTGTATTCCTATACTGAGATGAGGACCAGTAAGGAAAAGCTACTGGCAGTCCACAGATAGATTCGCAGCAGTCTGTGTGGAGCAATGTAGCTATACACCTGGAATGCAGAAAACAATAACTTTTGGGGGATGTAGTTCCAAGAAGGCACTCACAAACAACAATGGACACCACTCCTGCCCATCAATAAACTACAGTTCCCAGCACTGTGTTGCATCCGGAGAGCTGGAAAGGCCTGGAAAGGCATCTGCTTAATCCTGGAGCTCAGAGTTCAGCTGCAGCCCACAGGAGTGAGCTCTCCACTAGGCTAACATTTCACAACAATACCTCCCTTTCAGCCATATCCTCAAGGCCTTTTAGAAAGGCCACAAAACTTAACACAGGTATCAAACATATACTGTACATTCAGCCTCAACCAATTCCAGACAGACGGTAGAGCAAGAAAGATAGCTGCCTGCTCTCGTCTACCATCTCATTTCCCAAATGAAACACGAGAACTTCAAATCCATTCCAGACGTAATGCTCACCATTTACTTGTGGATTATGGTTTGGTTAGTAGGTGGTAGCTCAACAGGTACTGTCTACACCATGTTAACATGCCAGGCTCCACAGCTTCCATCTATCCAACACCATGACATGGAAAAGTGCTCTCTGCAGGTGTGCATGTTACGACAGACAGACTTATAACATGACAGAAAAAAATGGCACTGCCTCATGCATAAATAAAACCCTTTGTTGAAATGTATGGGAAACTTATTAGTGGATTGATTTTCCATATTATCATGATTTGGCTCCCTAGCCCTGAGCCACTGTCAGGTTATAGTCTGGTCTGGCCGTTCCAAAATGGGTCACACAGATGTGACCCTTGCCTGGAAACCCGATTGGATTGAATTATATGTTGGGCAGAAATTAATGTTTGAATCAGGAACATTTCCACAAACTCAATCAGCCAGAATGTTGAATAAAATGATATTTCAGCTTACTTTACCAGTCATCTGTGTGGTTGGTCCTTTCGCAGGTAGGAATGAGACATTGTATCCACAGGAAAGTAAAAGGACAACTGCCCAAAGCGCTGCTAGTGCGTTCAGATTTCTGTCACCGGAAGCATGCATACTTGCCGAGCTCGTGTTTACATGGTTCTGCACATGCTTCAGGTGACAGAAATCAACGCACTTCCGGCACTTTGATAAAGTAATTTAACTATTTTTTCCTGTGGATATATTGTCTGACATTCCTACCATAAAAATGACCAACAGCGGTAACAACCGGTCTGTTTAAATATAAATTTGCTGGCTTGTACAGGTCGTGAGAGGAACATTTCCTGATCCAAACACTCCTTTCACCTGATGTAGAATTCAATGCAATTCAACTTTGGATTTCCAGGCAAACATGATCCTAGAATGTGTTCCATGTGACAGTCCATAGACTGTCACATGACGGCATGCAAGCCTAATTACATTTCAACAGTTATAATGACAAGGCAGGCATGGTGCTTATGTAGGAAATGGACAGAATAGCCAGACAGTTAACAATGTGTCAGTCAGACAACAACTTGATTGTGTCATGGCCACCACAAGTCCACAGACAGGTTAGGTTAGGGTATGGTGGGGCATGGTATGGCAGGGCAACCACAGGTGTGGCTTTAAAAGTCACACCTTCACTGGACATGGAAGCGGATGTTGATTGGTTGGTGGTGAACAAGCAGAGGGCAAACGTGTCAGGGAACTAATCCACATGAGAAAGATTTTAGAGTTGAACCTGTTGTGTTATCATCATTACAGATGACAGAACAGGAACTCGTGGTTTGTGTGTGACCATGTTGTAGCTCGCGATGTCTTTTCAACTGTCAGGTATCAACCTCAACGGTGGTGCCCGTTAAGCCTACCAACACATGTAAAGTTGGGCACAACTCTGAAAGGGGACTGTTACAAAATGCTACAACGCAGGACAGTTATATGGAGTTGGCCATTTAGTTGGCACTGCCTCGTGAGGCTGAGACCAGTGTCATCTGATCCCTCTATTCTTTATTTATGACAGCCCGATGATCGACCACTCAACTAGCTAGGACAGTTAGCCAAATAACGTTAGCTGTCTAAAACGTGTGTTGAGGAATTGAAAGACCGTCGGATTTAAATGTGATATAATTTATAAAAGGTGACGTAATTGCACCATTACTTTAAAATTGTAGCTAGTTTTAATATTGGCAAGATTGACAGCCCGTGCTTGTTCTGACAGTGTGAATACGTGCTCTCCCACCAGTGTGTACAGTGTCCGAAGTTGAGAATGTGTATCTGTGCTGCGATACTATTGCTAACTTAATAGCTAGCACTGACGATGGCATGATCGCTTCCACCCGAACTAGGCCGTGGTCACAGCCTACGCCGCATAAATAAAACATTACATCGGTTATCGTGTAATTATGTTGGTGTCTTGCATTATTCTCCTTATGTCTGACAACCCATGAGCAATTGAGTTATCTGGAGACATGTTTGAAGCAAATTCGTAGTTGTTTATAATGTTATTTCGTCAGCCTAGGAGGGGGTGGCTGCCCACAGCTAACT
Organism: Oncorhynchus kisutch; assembly: GCF_002021735.2. Classification (NCBI taxonomy): domain Eukaryota; kingdom Metazoa; phylum Chordata; class Actinopteri; order Salmoniformes; family Salmonidae; genus Oncorhynchus; species Oncorhynchus kisutch. The sequence goes on along the minus strand of NC_034188.2, from coordinate 14,920,265 downwards.
AGCTGGCTAGGCAGTGAGATGAACGTTCGCGCTAGCTAGCTGGCTAACTAGCATATATCTAGCTAACGTTACCTCTGAAACCTCGTCTTCGTCGCTGTTGGATCCGGGACCAGAGGAAAGGACTGCAGCCGCAGCCAGTTTGAAATCCAGTCTATCTGTAGTAGGCCCACCGGGCTCGCCAAACAATCGTACTTTCTTTCCGCCCACACCAATCCCTATGCCCCGGAGTCCGACTCCTGGTGTTGCTCCTACCCCCATCCCTACCGCTGGGGTGCGAGGAGTCACCGAGTCGATCTCGTCCTCGAAGGCGTCCGTCAGCATTCTCGTCCCGGTTACTGCATCCTGCATACTTATCTTGACAATACGTATATTAGCGTTGTTATTGTTGACCTTAACTTCATCCAGAGGTATCTCTTGTGGAATATTCGGGTGTTTTTACTTCAGGGAATCCTGAAACTCTCCCGAAGCGAGGGTTGAGGAGGATCTCTTTCCCCCAGCCATTAGCTAACTTTCTAGCTAACAACCTAACCCATTGCTCAATGTTTCTCAGAAATCCCGCCTCTAAACAAAATACTGAATTCGCCATTGGTTGACGTCAAAATATTGCTGACAATGATTCGTTTACCTTGGTGCTTCTCAAGCAGAAGCACGCGACGTCAGTTAGGTTTACCAATATCACGAGTCTCTCAAAACGAACGTCACAACGTGCAGTGGCTTCGCTGGTATTGGTATTAAAAAGTAAATTGGTTTAAACTTGAATATTTCAGGCATTTATTGTCATGTCAACATGATATTTGGAACGTCATAAACAGGGTCATCAGTAGGAAAGTAACTGAACTGAATGACTACTGAACAGTAGCACTCACTTCCATCATCATTAAGTGCTTTGAGATGCTAGTCAAAGACCACATCCCTTCCTCCCCAATTCGACTACCACCCTGACAGTGCCATGGACGACGCAATCGCCATGGCACTGCCCTCACCCACCTGGACAAGAATGGATGCTGTTCATTGACTACAGCTCGGCCTTCAATAACACAGTGCCCTCTAAACTCACCAAAAAACTCACAACCCTGGGACTGAACTCCTCCCTTTGCAACTGGGTCCTGTACTTCCTGACAGGCTATCCCCATGGTGAAGGTCGGCAACATTACCTCCTCCACAATGATCCTCAACATGGGAGCCCGGCAAGGGTGCGTCATCAGTCCCCTTCTGCACTCCCTGTATACCCACAACTGCGTGGCCTCACACAGTTCCAACTCCACCATCAAGTTCTCTGACGACACGACAGTAGTGGGCCTGATTACCAACAGCGACGAGACAGCCTACAGAGAGGAGGTAGGCACTTTGACGGTGTGGTGCTAGGTGAACAATGTCTTTCTCAACGTCAGCAAAACAAAGGAGCTGATTGTGGACTTCAGGATGAACCAGGTTGGGCACGCCCCATTCTCATCAACAGGGCCGACTTCGATATGGTCAAAATCTTCAAGTTCCTCTGTGTACAAATCTCCAAGAAGCTGAAATGGTCAAACTACACGGACACCGTGGTGAAGAAGGCATGACAGCGACTCTTCAACCTCAGGAGGCTGAAGAAGTGTGCCCTGTCCCCGAGGGCCCTCGCAGTTTTCTACAGGAACACCATTGAGAACATACTGTCGAGCTGCATCACAGCCTGGTACGGCAACTCCACCGCCACTGACCGCAAGGCTCTACAGATGGTGGGACGCACCATTTGGTGCACACTGCCTGCCCTCCAGGACACCTACAGCACCAGGTGTCACAGGAAGGCCAAGAAGTTCATATATCACCTTACCCACCCGAGCCATGGCCTGTTCTCCCTGCTTCCATCACTTAGACTCAGGCAGTATAGGAGCATCGTGGAAGAAAACTGTCTGTGGCCAATAGCTTCTACCCTCAGACCATCAGGCTGCTCAATAGCCACCACAACCCCCCCACCCACCCACCCTCCCTCCATGGACATTTACCCTACCCCCACTCCCCAATGGACATTTGTCATTGTTACAGTTGTTAATATGTATATATTATTATTATGTTTATTTATGATCGTTTCATTGACTTCTCTTTTTGACCTGCACTGATGGAGCTTAATCATTTCACTGTACCCTGCAAGTACATGTTCGTCCCTGTGCATGTGACTAATAAACTCATCTAATCATCTAAATTTTAATAATCTAATAACACCAACAAAATAGAAAGATTGACCCTAACTAAAGTGTACGGTAGAGTACAGTATTCTATGTGATTAGCATGAACCCATTCTGCAATTAGGTTACTTGTTAGGCTATGGTACTGACTACAATCCTATGTGACTATTAATGAGAGGTGATGGATGGAGTACTTCAAAGCAGAGGTCTTCACAGGTCCACCCAAACCGAATACCTGAATACCTGGGACCCTTTCGGATTCAGGTCCAAGATGTAAACTTGTAACCCGGGTCCAGGTCTGGTCCTGTTTGATTATCACAGGTCTTGGATCTATGTAACTACTACAGTTTATATATCTGGATGGACCCAAGACCACGGCTCTGCATAACTTATTTATTTGATGCTAAGAAGGTGAAGTTGTTAGTGTATAGTAGACCTACTAGTGATTTGGACTGAAATAGGTGCCGGTACTCATTTTGGATGCTGGTACTGTTTATATTTAGGAGCAGGAACTCTGCCATACTTTTGAGGTAATATTATATAAGAGGTGCAGGAACTCAAGCATTAGAACATTTGAGGTGCCGGTACTCAGTTCCGGTGAGCTCCTGCCCAAGTCAAGCTATGCCTACTTGCCAATATACACTGAGTGAACAATTCATTAAGAACCCCTGCTCTTTCCATGACATAGACTGACCAGGTGAAAGCTATGATCCTGATCCCTTATTGATGTCACCTGTTAAATCCACTTCAATCAGTGTAGATGAAGGAGAGGAGACAGGTTCAAGCACCATTTTTAAGCCTTGAGACAACTGAGACATGGATTGTGTGTGTGTGTGTGTGCGCCATTCAGAGGGTGAATGGGCGAGACAAAAGATTTAAGTGCCTTTGAACGGTGTATGGTAGTAGGTGCCAGGTGCACCGGTTTGTGGAAAGAACTGCAACGCTGCTGGGATTTTTATTCTCAAAAGTTTCCTGTGTGTATTAAAAATGGTCCAGCCAACATGACACAACTGTGGGAAGCATTGGAGTCAACATGGGCCAGCATCCCTGTGGAACGCTTTCAACAACTTGTAGAGTTCATGCCCCGACAAATTGAGGCTGTTCTGAGGTCCAAAGATACAACTCGATATTAGGAAGGTGTTCTTAATGTTTTGTACACTCAGTGGATATAGGCCTATACAGTATGTTAACCAGAAGAGCAACTTAGCTGCTTAACATTATTATTTTGAATAGAATCCTTCTGTTCCTTTCCTATGCACAATCCTCCAACACACTGCACCTGTTTGGAGAGGAGTACGACAGGGCCCCCCACAAAACAGTGCCCTCGTTTAGGGATTAAGTGCCCCGATCAAAAAAAAGATTATTAAAATAACATTATTATGTTAAGACTACAAACAGTTATAAATGGCCAATTTACTAGATTGACTTGTCATTTCAATAGGCAACAGACTCAAATCTGGGTTTATGATTGTAATTCAACTTTGCCATGGTTTGCTTCGATAGATGCAGGTAGCCTATAGCCCCTGATATGCCTACATCTTATTTCAGATGTAGTCCTACCATCTATTGCATCTTGCCTATGCCGCTCTGTCATTGCTTTTCCATATATTTATATGTATATATTTTTATTCCTTTACTTAGATTTGTGTGTATTAGGCAGTTGTGGAATTGTTAGATTACATGTTAGATATTACTGCACTGTCGGAACTAGAAGCACAAGCATTTTGCTACACTCGCAATAACTGCTAACCATGTGTATGTGACCAATAAAATTTGATTTGATTTGTGATAGTCTACAGTAGCCTAGGCAAGATGTAAACTGAAAGATTTAGCAACTTGCTTCAAATTAATTTTAATTTTAATTAATTTATTCAAGATGAATATCTTGGCGATTTTGAGGCAAGAAGTGCTTGTGTTTCCCAATAGCCTGCTGAATAAGCTACTGAGGATGGGGTCGAAATTTAAATCACCAAATTAAATATTCATAATATGTACATGAACTGAATATGCCTGTCAACAACAGCCAGTGTTTATTTTCTGTAGTTGTTTTTATCTGTAGCCTAATCTGACTGTTACCGTCAACCTAATCGGTTTTAACAATTGATCGGCATCTGCGATAGAGCTTTGATTAAGCATGACCATTAATAATTGCATAATAACACAAGGCTACAAATCAAATTTAATTTGTCACATGCGCCGAAGCCAACAGGTGTAGACCTGACCTTGAAATGCTTACTTACAAGCTCTTAACCAACAATGCAGTTCAAGAAATAGAGTAAAGAAAGTATTTACTAAATAAACTAAAGTAAAAAAAAAAGTTATAAAAAAAGTAACAAGAAATTATATAACAATAGCGAGGCTATGTACAGGGGGTACTGGTACCGATTCAATGTGCGGTGGTACAGGTTAGTCGAGGTCATTTGTAAAGTGACTATGCATAGATAATAAACAACGAGTAGCAGCAGTGTAAAAACAAAGGGTGGGGGGGACTGATTAATTGTTCCGCAGTCTTATGGCTTGGAAGTAGAAGTAAGAACAGATATAGCCCTTGGTTCACTCCAGACCTGACTGCCCTCGACCAGCACAAAAACATCCTGTGGCGGACTGCAATAGCATCGAATAGTCCCCGCAATATGCAACTGTTCAGGGAAGTCAGGAACCAATACACGCAGTCAGTCAGGAAAGCAAAGGCCAGCTTCTTCAAGCAGAAATTTGCATCCTGTAGCTCTAACTCCAAAAAGTTCTGGGACACTGTGAAGTCCATGGAGAACAAGAGCACCTCCTCCCAGCTGCCCACTGCACTGAGGCTAGGTAACACGGTCACCACCGATAAATCCATGATAATCGAAAACTTCAACAAGCATTTCTCAACGGCTGGCCATGCCTTCCTCCTGGCTACTCCAATCTCGGCCAACAGCTCCCCCCCCCCCACCCCCTCTTGAAACTATCCGCCACCATTGTTGCAACCCCTATTACCAGCCTGTTCAACCTCTCTTTCATATCGTCTGAGATCCCCAAGGATTGGAAAGCTGCCGCAGTCATCCCCCTTTTCAAAGGGGGAGACACCCTGGACCCAAACTGTTACAGACCTATATCCATCCTGCCCTGCCTATCTAAGGTCTTCGAAAGCCAAGTCAACAAACAGATCACTGACCATCTCGAATCCCACCGTACCTTCTCCGCTGTGCAATCTGGTTTCCGAGCCGGTCACGGGTGCACCTCAGCCACGTTCAAGGTACTAAACGTTATCATAACCGCCATCGATAAAAGCCAGTACTGTGCAGCCATCTTCATCGACCTGGCCAAGGCTTTCGACTCTGTCAATCACCATATTCTTATCGGCAGACTCAGTAGCCTCTGTTTTTCTAATGACTGCCTTGCCTGGTTCACCAACTACTTTGCAGACAGAGTTCAGTGTGTCAAATCGGAGGGCATGTTGTCCGGTCCTCTGGCAGTCTCTATGGGGGTGCCACAGGGTTCAATTCTCGGGCCGACTCTTTTCTCTGTATATATCAATGATGTTTCTCTTGCTGCGGGCGATTCCCTGATCCACCTCTACACAGACGACACCATTCTGTATAATTCTGGCCCTTCCTTGGACACTGTGCTATCTAACCTCCAAACGAGCTTCAATGCCATACAACACTCCTTCCGTGTTCTCCAACTGCTCTTAAACGCTAGTAAAACCAAATGCATGCTTTTCAACCATTCGCTGCCTGCACCCGCACACCCGACTAGCATCACCACCCTGGATGGTTCCGACCTAGAATATGTGGACATCTATAAGTACCTAGGTGTCTGGCTAGACTGTAAACTCTCCTTCCAGACTCCAATCTAAAATCAAATCTAGAGTCGGCTTTCTATTCCGCAACAAAGCCTCCTTCACTCACGCCGCCAAACTTACCCTAGTAAAACTGACTATCCTACCGATCCTCAACTTCGGCGATGTCATCTACAAAATAGCTTCCAATACTCTACTCAGCAAACTGGATGCAGTTCATCACAGTGCCGTCCGTTTTGTTACTAAAGCACCTTATACCACCCACCACTGCGACCTGTATGCTCTAGTCGGCTGGGCCTCGCTACATATTCGTTGCCAGACCCACTGGCTCCAGGTCATCTACAAGTCCATGCTAGGAAAGCTCCGCCTTATCTCAGTTCACTGGTCATGATGGCAACACCCACCCATAGCACCCGCTCCAGCAGGTGTATCTCACTGATCATCCCTAAAGCAAACACCTCTTTGGCCGCCTTTCCTTCCAGTTCTCTGCTGCCTGTGACTGGAACGAATTGCAAAAATCACCAACTTCAAACATATGCTATCTGAGCAGCTAACCGATCGCTGCAGCTGTACATAGTCCATCGGTAAATAGCCCACCCAATTGACCTACCTCATCCCCATACTGTTTTTATTTATTTACTTTTCTGTTCTTTTGCACACCAGTATCTGTCACGCCCTGGCCTTAGTATTTTGTGTTTTCTTTATTATTTTGGTCAGGCCTGGGTGTGACATGGGTGATTTATGTGTCTTGTCTTGTCTAGGGGTTTATTAGAATTATGGGGTTGTGTTTAGTAGAGTTGTCTAGGAAAGTTTATGGTTGCTTAGAGTGGTTCTCAATCAGAGGCAGGTGTTTATCGTTGTCTCTGATTGGGAACCATATTTAGGCAGCCATATTCTTTGGGTATTTCGTGGGAGATTGTTCCTGTCTCTGTGTTTGTTGCACCAGATAGGGCTGTTTCGGTTTTTCACGTTTCTTGTTTTTTGTATAAGTATATTGTTAATTTTTTATCTTTATTAAAGATGTATAAAGATAACCACGCTGCGTTTTGGTCCGCCTCTCTTTCACCGGAAGATAACCGTAACAGTATCTCTACCTGCACATGACCATCTGATCATTTATCACTCCAGTGTTAATCTGCAAAATTGTAATTATTCGCCTACCTCCTCATGCCTTTTGCACACAATGTATATAGACTTTTTTTTTCTTTTTTTCTATGTTATGTTCTGTGTTATTGACTTGTTTATTGTTTACTCCATGTCTAACTCTGTGTTGTAGTCTGTTCACACTCCTATGCTTTATCTTGGCCAGGTTACAGTTGTAAATGAGAACTTGTTCTCAACTAGCCTACCTGGTTAAATAAAGGTGAAATAAAAAAATAAAAATCAAGTAGCCTTTTGGTCCTAGACTTAGCGCTCCGGTACCGCTTGCCGTGCGGTAACAGTCTAGGACATGGGTTACTGGAGTCTTTGACCATTTTTTGGGCCTTCCTACAGTTGAAGTCGGAAGTTTACATACACCTTAGCCAAATACGTACAGTGAGGGAAAAAAGTATTTGATCCCCTGCTGATTTTGTACATTTGCCCACTGACAAAGAAATTATCAGTCTATAATTTTAATGGTAGGTTTATTTTAACAGTGAGAGACAGAATAACAACAAAACAATCCAGAAAAACGCATGTCAAAAATGTTATAAATTGATTTGCATTTTAATGAGGGAAATAAGTATTTGACCCCCTCTCAATCAGAAAGATTTCTGGCTCCCAGGTGTCTTTTATACAGGTAACGAGCTGAGATTAGGAGCACTCTCTTAAAGGGAGGACCAGTCTCTCCTGCAGCAAAGCACACCCACAACATGATGCTGCCATCCCCGTGCTTCACGGTTGGGATGGTGTTCTTCGGCTTGCAAGCCTCCCCCTCCAAACATAACAACAGTCATTGTGGCCAAACAGTTGAATTTTTGTTTTATCTGACCAGAGGATATTTCTCCAAAATGTATTATCTTTGTCCCCATGTGCAGTTGCAAACCGTAGTCTGGCTTTTTTATGGTGGCTTCTTCCTTGCTGAGCGGCCTTTCAAGTTATGTCAATAGAGGACTAATTTTACTGTGGATATAAATACTTTTGTACCTGTTATAAATACTTTTGTACCTGTTTCCTCCAGCATCTTCACAAGGTCCTTTGCTGTTGTTCTGGGATTGGTTTGCACTTTTTCCACCAAAGTACGTTCATCTCTAGGAGACACAACACCCTGCTACAACGCAACTCCCGTGGAGTGAAAGAGGTATGGGATTGTAGGTGCGAGTAAGGATGACAAAGGCAGAGATGAGTACCATTTACAGGGAATTTATTCCGTCACACGGTAATTTTGGGGAAAAGGGGTCGGACGGAACCAAAGCAAAGAGAGTAAATGTCAACGCCTCCTCTCCTACCTTGAAGCTAGGGGGCACTATTTTATGCAATAAAATGCAGATTAATTACTTAAAAATCATACAATGTGATTTTCTGGATTTTTGTTTTAGATTCCGTCTCTCACAGTTGAAGTGTACCTATGATCAAAATTACAGACCTAACATGCTTTGTAAGTAGGAAAACCTGCAAAATCGGCAGTGTATCAAATACGTGTTCTCTCCAATGTACATATGAAATGAGTAAAGCAGCATGTCAACATTACTAAAGTGACAAGTGTTCCATTATTAAAGTGGCTAGTGATTTCATGTCTATGTATATAGTGCAGCAGCCTCTAAGGTGCAGGTTTGAGTAGCCGGGTGGTAGCCGGCTAGTGATGGCTATTTAACAGTCTGATGGCCTTGAGATCGAAGCTGTTTTTCATTCTCTCGGCCCCAGCTTTGATGCACTTGTACTGACCTCGACATCTGGATGATAGCAGGGTTAAGAGGCCGTGGCTCGTGTGGTTGATGTCCTTGATGATCTTTTTGGCCTTCCTGTGACATCGCGTGCTGTGGGTATCCTACAGGGCAGGCAATGTGCCCCCGGTGATGCGTTTGGCAGACCGCACCGCCCTCTGGAGAGCCTTGCGGTTGCGGGCGGTGCAGTTGCCGTACCAGGTTGTGATACAGCCTGACAGGATGATCTCAATTGTGCATCTGTAAAGGTTTGTGAGGGTCTTGGGGGGCCAAGTCGAATTTCTTCAGCCTCCTGAGGTTGAAGAGGCACTGATGCGCCTTCTTCATCACACCTGCTGTGTGGGTGGACCATTTCATATTGTCAGTGATGTGTACACCAAAGAACTTGAACCTTTTCACCTTCTCCACTGCGGTCCCGTCAATGTGGATAGGGGCGTTCTCCCTCTGCTGTTTCCTGAAGTCCACGATCAGCTCCTTTGTTTTGTTGACATTGAGGGAGAGGTTATTTTCCTGGCACCACCCCACCAGGGCCCTCACCTCCTCCCTATAGGCTGTCTCATCATTCTTGGCAATCAGGCCAACTGCTGTTGTGTCATCTGCAAACTTGATGATTGAGTTGGAGGCGTACATGGCCACACACTCATGGGGCTGAGCACACACCCTTGTGGGGCCCCTGTGTTGAGGATCAGCAAAGTGGAGGTGTTGTTTCCTACCTTCACCACCTGGGGGCGGCCCGTCAGGGAGTCCAAGACACAGTTGCACAGGACGGGATTCAGGGCCCTGAGCTTGATGATGAGTTTGGAGGGTAGAGGTGATATGATCCTTAAGTAGTCTCTCAAAGCACTTCATAATGACAGAAGTGAGTGCTACGGGGCGATAGTCATTTAGTTCAGTTACCTTTGCATTCTTGGTTACAAGAACAATGGTGGACATCTTGAAGCAAGTGGGGATAGCAGATTGGTATAGGGAGAGATTGAATATGTCCGTAAAGACTCCAGCCAGCTGGTCTGCGCATGCTCTGAGGACGAAGTCGCGGGTGATAGTTAGCAGCAGTGGTGGAAAAAGTACCCAATTGTCATACTTGAGTAAAAGGAAAGATACCTTTATAGAAAATGACAAGTAAAATTGAAAGTCACCCAGTAAAGTACTACTTGAGTAAAATTCTAAAAGTATTTGGTTTTAAATATACTTAAGTATCAAAAGTAAAACTATGAATCATTTCAAATTCCTTACATTTAGCAAACCAGACAGAACAATTTTCTTGTTTTTATCATTTACACTCCAACACTCAGACATCATTTACAAACGAAGCATTTGTGTTTAGTGAGTCCCCCAGATCAGAGGTCGTAGGGATGACCAGGGATGTTCTCTTGATAAGTGTGTGAATTGGACAATTTTCTGTCCTGCTAAGCTGTCCTGCTAAATGTAACAAGTACTTTTGTGTGTCAGGGAAAATGTATGGAGTAAAAAGTACATTATTTTCTATAGGAATGTAGTGAAGTTAAAGTAAAAGTTGTCAAAAATATAAATAGTAAAGTAAAGTACAGAAACCCCAAAAAACGACTTAAGTAGTACTTTCAAGTATTTTTACTTAAGTACTTTACACCAATGGTTAGCAGCAGCAGGTCACAGTGAGATCTTTTTAAAAATATTTATTTATAGAAATTCAATGTTGGCTGCAGTGGAAAGTAGCCAAAAACCTGCAACCCATGACCAATACATTTTCACCCTCGACATAGTTTTCAAAGTAGCCCAATTTCAGGAGAACCGTGGACATGGCAACCATGTGGGGTAGGTTCCCTCCTTAACACTGGGCATGGTAAGGATTTAGATAAAGTAAACTGATCCTAGATCAGGATAGATTTGCCTTAACCCAGCCTAACCCTTCCCCATTTGATAATCTGTCTAAAACAGATGTAGTATTTATGCAATATTTCTTTCTGGGTTGCAGAGGTTACCCATCTGGTAATAGAGGAGGTAAGAGATAATGTGTATTAGTGTATAATTTAACAATAATTTGGTAAGTGCTTATATTTGTCCTATATCCCTCGTGTGAATTGGAAATTTGTTTTTTACTCCCCCTGAGACACCCATGGTGAGTGGGGCCTTGGCCAGGGTCAGCCATTATCAACAGCAACCCTGGAGCAATGGGGTTAAGTGCCTTGTTCAAGGTCACATTTGATCTGATCATCTGTGAAGTGTGCCTGGCCATGAAAACAAGCTATCCTAGAACATGCCTTAAATCTCCGCCTTCCAAGTTCACAGATTCACAGAGGAAAACAAATTCAACTCAAGTAATTTAGTTGAAGGCCCAATGCAGCCGTAAAAAAACGAAAACAATATCAAATAATTTCTGCGTAACAATTAAGTACCTTAGTGTAATAGATTTCTATTTAAATGGACAATGATATTTTTTTAGCTAAAACTACACCTCAAGCAAGAATTTTCTAAGGACTGTCTGGGAGAAGTCTGAGTGGGGAAAGGGAAAGTGAAAACTAGCTGTTCATGAGGCGGTTCGATTAATCTGGCCCAGGTAGGCGTGTTTTGCACCGGGTGAAAGTTGATTGCGTTCATTTTGAAACTGGTCTGCCTCCCAGGCATGAACCAAGTGCATGTTCAAAGACCACAAAACAAAAGTGACCTAATTAAGCACAAAGTGTAATGAGTAGGATTCTGTGAGTACACATGCAAAAGTGATTTCTTTAAATAAAAACCCTTTATCTGCCTTCCCAATTAAAACTATACTGAACACAAAAATAGGCCCAACCACTTGGCAGCCAGGCCCCCCCCAAAAAGGTCTTTATTACAGACAGAAATACTCCTCAGCACCAATTTTTGTTCAGTGTAGTTAGAAAATTAAAACATGTGTTTTGTAGAAAATAGATGTATGTTTCTGGACGATGCACCATGCTGCCTTGTTGACAAAATGAATGAGCAGATACAGATTAATGTTCAATTTGAGAAGGACGCTCCTCCCTCACAGCTTTTTCCCATTCACATCACGGACCATAGACCGGTTCCCTGCTGCTCAGCATAATCGAATCCGCCCATTAGCAGAGAGGTTTGGAACTCTCTTTGTTATTGGTCTATTAACTATTTTACTGCATGGTGATGTCACCATGGAAAGCCAGAACTCCCGCCCATGCAAACCTGCTAATTAGGTACTTTGTAGATTGTATTTAACCAGCCAACTATCAGGAAATAAAAACACTGATAAATGTTTTAAAAACTTTTCCAGTGTTAGTTTCATCAGCTGTTGTACAATATAACAGAAAACACAGGAAAACATGTTTTTGACTGTACTGGGCCTTTAAAGTTCAAATGTACATTTCTAAATTCTAGATTAGGAATGTACCTTCGAGTAATGTGAGTGCATTTTTTCTCAAGAGCAAAAGGAAAGCAATGTAAATGTTGAATCTGAAAGCAAGAACTAGCTTTCCAAGAAGCTAGCAAGGTGTCATGTAGTCTACAGCACTAATACAGTTCAGTTTTCACTTCCGTGTCCTCAGTAAAAAAAAAATATATATATATTTAAAAAAAATGGATCCACAGATATAGGGCCCAGACAGGCTACGTCATGCTTTTAGGGCGTGGACCTAGTTAGCGAGATTGGCGCTAACTAGCAGAAAAAGACCGACCTGATACCGATGCACAGCTAGCTATACTAACAATCCTGGTTGTGATAATATTGCCACTGTATCCAAATTAACAGGTAGCTATGTCTATTTTTCAACGAATATGATTTGTGATATTACATTTACCTTGTGAGTCCTTGCTTGCGGTTTATGCCATCCAATTTGATCAAGCTACTGGTAGCAAGCCAGGTAGCTAACGCCAGGCCTGCCATTTGTGTATGACTGTCTGAGGATCAAATTATGATCTAATAACGTTAGCCAAATTAATTCATCTAGCTATTTTGTTAGGTGCAATCATGTGTTTCATGGTAATGAATTTAGCTACTGTAGCTAGCAAAATGTATTTAACGTAAGCTACTAGCAACAATGCGCTAGCTAAATTCACAATGTGCTAACATTGTTAGATAGCTACCAGCTAGCATTTGCAGCAAATTAAAAAGTCTAACGTTACAAGACACGATTAGCTAGTTAACTGCATTCACTTACCTAAAAGTAAAATACAATGTAGATGGCCAGCTAGCTAACTAGTTACGTAGTTAAATATTATTAGCCAAGAAACGTAGGCTAGCTGAGTAAAGGTAGCTAGTTAATTTACGTATTTAAAAAAAAAAAAAACTAGGCAAGTCAGTTAAGAACAAGTGTATGCCGTATACAATTGTATGCCGTCCTATGGGACTCCCAATCACGGCCGGATGTGATACAGCCCGGATTCGAACCAGGGACTGTAGTGACACCTCTCTCACTGCGAGGCAGTGCCTTAGACTGTGCCACTCAGGAGCCCCATTACAAACATACTGATATGTTTCTTTACTCTCCTCAGGTTTAAGAGAATACCAACCATGTCTGATGGAGAGGGTTACGTGGTGCGTGTGAGAGGTCTACCATGGTCCTGCTCTGTGGATGAAATACAGAGGTTCTTCTCAGGTAACACCTTTACGATAACACCGGTGTAGCTTTATACTACACATTTTATAGCCTCTCACAGCTGAGAGAACTGTGAGTCCCTCTAAACTCTTCTTGGTATATAGATTGTAAAATCGCCAACAATGGCACCAGCATCCATTTTACCTCTACACGTGAGGGCAGACCCAGCGGAGAGGCCTTCGTTGAGCTGGAGAACGAGGATGACCTGAAGATCGCTGTGAAGAAGGACAGAGAAACCATGGGCCACAGATATGTGGAAGGTGTGTGCGTCTCTCTGTGTGTGCGTTTTTGTGTCACTGCAAATCTTGAAGTTTCAATGTTTGCAGAAGAAGCATAATATGTGCCTTGGGACTTCATTTTGGGCTACATTTCTCAGCTGTTTACATTGTGTAGCACTATCAGTAGTGACTGTATGTGTTGACTTGACTTGTTTTCTCAGTGTTCAAATCCAACAATGTGGAGATGGACTGGGTGATGAAACATTCTGGTTCAAGTAGCCCAGAGACGACTGGAGACGGCCTGGTCAGGCTCCGAGGCCTCCCCTTCGGCTGCAGCAAGGAGGAGATAGTCCAGTTCCTCTCAGGTACTAGTAGCTTGGTTCACAAGAACAGCCCCATAACAGCCTGTAGGAGTAGGTGACCGTCCTCAGCCCTCATCAATGATCCAGGATCATCTACATTTAGCAGACAGTCTAAACCAGTGCGACTTACATTATATAAGCTATAGTTTGTCCAGGATTTCCCCCATCACCTAATTTTCTCTATCACTGCTTTGGTCCCAACCAATACTTTGGTAAAATCTTTGGACAGAATAATTTTTTAAATCAGGCCTGACATGCTAGTCTCTGTCACTCTCATTGACAGTGGTCCTTTAATTCATCCCATTGGGACAATTATAGAATGGGTGGGTACTAAAGGTAACGCAAGTACCGCCAGAGCCACTCCTTTTCATTCCTTCACACCTACAGTCTCTTCTGTATCCTCTTCTCTCTCCTTTTCTCTTTTGCTCACTCTTTCCTCTCATCCCCCTTTATGTTGCAGTAAAATTAAGTACCATGAATGGTCATTAACTCATTGGTTAAAAACACTCACCAGGTGTGTACATTACATAATGTAAAGTTTTCATTCTCTTTTTTTTTTTAAATTTATTTAAAAAAAATCTATCATACAAAATAAATAAAGCAACAACAGAGACAGCTACCTTTCTGTAACTGGGCATGTGATTTACTGTGTCCCCCACTGGGGTTATCTGTCCTTGGGTTGAAGGGTTGGAAATCGTGCCAAATGGGATAACATTGCCGCTGGACTTCCAGGGGAGGAGTACGGGGGAGGCCTTCGTGCAGTTTGCTTCACAGGATATAGCTGAAAAGGCTCTAAAGAAACACAAGGAAAGAATAGGGCACAGGTGGGGATGGTTGGTTGGCTGGATAAAGTTGCTGTTCTTATGGTGTACAACTTATAAACACAGGTATAACTGACTGACACTCAACAGAACAGTAAAAAGTTATCTGTTCATTTAAGACAACACGTAGTCAGATATTGACTGTAAAGACACATAGTTACAATATTAGATCAAAACACACTAACACTCATTCACTCACAGCAGTCGTTGGGAAAATTAAGCACATTCTCTTGTTCTTAAAACCATTGGGAGATAGATCATACTCTGAGTTTAGTGCCGGGGTGACTTGTAAGCTCTCAGGCTCGTCACAGAGTGCAGAGTAAAAATTGCAGTTTAATTTGGCATATCCATTTTACCCTGATTCTGATTGGTTCCTGGGCACTAAACATCAGTACAGGTAGCCAATGAATAGACAGATACGATTCTCCCAGGTGTTCTAACTCACTGAGGGCCATTCAACATGAGGACAAGGACCCCGCCCACTGTCATTCACAGGTAATGAGAATGTGTCTCCATGGATAACAACAGGACAATGACCACAACAGGGACACAGATTGTACTGTAACCTCAGTGTTAACTGTATCGGGTACCTGCAGGTGACCATAAGAAAAGTGCCTGTTGTACTGTCAAGGCTTTATACTGCACAGCATACTGTTACCCACTAGATCAAGTCTCACCTACCTACGAAACAGTAGTGCACATGGCAGCACCTGGCCTGAATAACCCAACTTTATCAGTTCCCTCAATGACCAGCAACTACAGAAAAATGTCAGCTCAGCAACTGAATATTGAACATCCAACTTTATTGGTACCCTTTCCATTTGAACACACATTGATTCAGCCTTAGGAGCTGTACAGTAGCTAGCTCTAGTCTACACCCCCTCCTGTGTGTGGTGGGGTCTTCATGGTGGTGTGTGTACTGTATGCATCTCAGGTACATTGAGATCTTCAAGAGCAGCCGTGCCGAGGTGAGGACCCACTACGAACCCCAGAGGAAACCTATGGGGATGCAGAGACCGGGGCCCTATGACAGACCGTCTGGGGGCCGTGGGTACAACATGATGGGGGGCCGAGGAGGGGGCTCTTACGACAGGGCCAGACGCGGAGGCTATGGTGGAGGTGTGTGTAATGTCTACCCAGTGTAAGAAGATAGTGTTTGTTTTTGATCATCTGAATGGATTAAGAGGGAACGATGATCAGTCAAGGGTCATGATTATGGATCATAACGGTCTCCCAGTCATATTCTTCCTAGCCCTCTATGTACATTTCTATCATGATGAGAGACTGTATATGCCCCAATATCCCAGACCAGTCTCTCCGTAACTAAGGTGTGTCTAACCTCAGGTGGGTCTGATGGGCGGTATGGTGACAGTAGCTCCTCCTTCCAGAGCACCACGGGTCACTGTGTTCACATGAGGGGTCTGCCCTACAGAGCCACAGAGACTGACATCTACAATGTGAGTTCTAGGATCTGCTACTAAGAATGGTCTGTGTGAGAGACGGTGAGAATAACACACTGCTCCCTCTCTCTCTCCGTAGTTCTTTTCTCCTCTGAACCCAGTGAGAGTGCATGTAGAAATCGGGCCAGACGGCAGAGTGACAGGAGAGGCTGACGTGGAGTTTGCTACACACGAGGATGCTGTGACAGCCATGTCCAAGGACAAGGCCAACATGCGTGAGTCTGTCTTTGTTTGAAGTTGGTTTGAGCTGGCCACAGCTATTATGAAAGGCACTTTAAAATGTACCCCCCCCCACACACAATTCTTCCTCCTACCCCATAATCCCCCCCCCTTCCTACCTCAATGACTAATACATGTACTAACCATCTGTCTGTCCTGCAGAGCACCGCTATGTGGAGCTGTTCCTCAACTCTACAGCAGGGGGCAGTAATGGCTCGTACGGCAGTCCGATGCAGGGGGGTATGGGGAGCCAGTCCTCCTATAGCAGTGGAGGGCTGAGCTCTGGATACTCTGGAGGCTACAGCAGCCAGGGCAGCATGGGAGGTTACAGTGACTATAGTGAGTATCAGCTCTGTAAAACACACCCCCTGTTCACATGCACCTCCACCACTGTTGACCAGCCTTGAACTATCAGGCTTTACTGTGTGTGACTTCTGAACTCCTCGGTCCTATAGTGTGTATCTCTCTCCTGTCAGGTAACCAGGGCGGTATGAGCAGCAGTTACTATAGCGGCGGTGGACGAGGAGACAGGAGTTCCAATGGCCTGGGGGCAGGATGGGGGATGTAGTTCTTTAACCAAGCATGCGTTCTGCTGGAAGGACTGGAATTGTAGTTCTCACCTGGATGTTTTGTTTTAGACTGATCGTATTAATGATTGAGGTCCCTTTGACTTTTTGTTTTCACCTGCTCTACTATTGTTATTGACATGACTGCAGCAATGCAAACTATGACCGTGGTCGGAATGCTTGTTTCATCATCGTTACCTGGAAGATTCAAATAACCAACTGTGACCCAGAGTAATTCACTGTGAAGGGTTGCGGTAAACTAGTCAATTCAGAAAGTAAACCACATTTTTGTAATTGAGAAGCAATTGGCCCCATCCCTGAGTGGATGAACCAACACTTCTGTAAATAGTCTTCTAGATGTTCTCTTTCCTCCAGTAGGTGCAAACATTTCTGGACTTTTCTGTTGAAGTTTGAAACAATGTCAAAATAGAGTGAAGTTAACATGGAACAAAGTTTGTTTTCTAATGAAGATTGTTAAGGGGAATTCTCCATGCCGGATGGATACTTATTTAGCAAACAAACCTTTAAGTTTTTCTGTTTATAAAAGGTTTCTTTCTACTGCCTGTGGAATTTTCTCTTCGGATTGCTTGGAAGGTGGACAAGAGTAAATACAATTTTAAGATCGATAAATGTCTTTGTCCTGTTTGACGTGAGTGGTTCCTTAGACAGTCAAACACATTCAGATACTTTTTATTAAATTAGAAAACATGTTGCTCAAAACAAGCCCCAATGCTGTTTAGTAGCACTAGTCACAAAATGATTTATTTATACACATTCTAAAATAGACCTTTCTTGGTACGTGTTAACATTCTGTAGTCATTTACAACAACAAAAACTTAACAAATCCACAATTGTTCAGGAAGGCAGGTTGAGGAAATGAACTTGGTTCCTTTGCTTCAATGGAAGTGAAAGAATCATGTGAAACTATATATAATCGCCTATAAGAGTTTTGAAAAGGTCTATAATAAGTGAATCAACAATGAAATTATTGAAGGTCAGTTCATCTAACATTTTCCCACAATTGTTGCATTCTGGGTCATTCATAATACTGACGTGTTCCATACTCTTACACCCCCTCCTACAACTATCATTTTAAATTCAGCATCCTAGAGGAATATGGAGTTAGTAACAATGACAATTAGCTGGCTAACTAACTATTCTTTATCAACCTTACTTTAAACTCCCCTGGGTGGATTTCAAAATATGAGAAAAGGCAGTATTAACCCAAAATAAAGCAGAGGGTTCAACAGTCAACCGTGCCCAAACATCCTGAATTTCAGGCTAGTGGCAAAACAGAACTTGAAACAGCCTCCCTGCTCAAATTTGATTAAAATGTTCTCTGTGGGCTTTGAGCACAGTGAGGAAAGAAAGATTATTAGTGAGGGTGGGTGTTCCGTCAGGAGGAAGAAGAGGTGTGTGTGTGTGTGTTCCGTCAGGAGGAAGAAGAGGTGTGTGTGTTCCGTCAGGAGGAAGAAGAGGTGTGTGTGTGTGTGTTCCGTCAGGAGGAAGAAGAGGTGTGTGTGTGTTCCGTCAGGAGGAAGAAGAGGTGTGTGTGTGTGTGTGTTCCGTCAGGAGGAAGAAGAGGTGTGTGTGTGTGTTCCGTCAGGAGGAAGAGATGCTCCTCTGCAGCAGTAGTGAGTGGCAGATGTCACAGACTCGTACAGGTCGAGGGTAGGAGGGCAGGGCCAACTCGTTAGTAGAACAACTGTTACAGTAGATATCTCCACAGTTCCTACAGTGGTGCTGCAGACAAACAGACAGGAAAAAACAGGGACATTTAGTAGAACTGTATTTGTTAACACACACAGCATTTCATACAAAGGCCTTTCTAAACATCTGCCACAGACCAGAGTCCACAACGAAGAGATGGATGGACAGAGCCGTACCTTTCTGCGAGCGATGGAGAACTCCTTCTGACATTGTTTACACTGTGTAGCCTCATCATCTTTCAGCCAGGCTTGGCCCTGATGGACACAGACAACAATGCTCAATCATGAATGATTACAGAAATGAGTGTGTGTCTGTGCTGTGAAGGTGGGGGTCGTTCAGGTACAAGGAGAATTCTAAGACCAGTGGTGAGTGCTGATGTCTCGTCTGTTCTTCACTAGAAAACTCCGTAGAGACTTGGTGTAACGGTGGGCTAGGGGAAGTGTTCATGTAGGACAGGGAACCCCTTACCTTCAGGGCTTTGTTGACCTCTTTGAAGTCCTCCATCTTCAGTTTAGACCTACAAGAGAGATGAGTCACACAAAGATAAACAGATGGAACACAGGAAGGAAGAGAGATGTAAATAGGCCCATCTCTTGTAAGGCCGTCTAGTACAGTACTCACTGGCTGAGGTGTAGGCCCATCTCCTGTAAGGCCGTCTAGTACAGTACTCACTGGCTGAGGTGTAGGCCCATCTCCTGTAAGGCCGTCTAGTACAGTACTCACTGGCTGAGGTGTAGGCCCATCTCCTATAAGGCCGTCTACTACAATACTCACTGGCTGAGGTGAAGGCCGTCTACTACAGTACTCACTGGCTGAGGTGAAGGCCGTCTACTACAGTACTCACTGGCTGAGGTGAAGGCCGTCTACTACAGTACTCACTGGCTGAGGTGTAGGCCCATCTCCTGTAAGGCCGTCTCCTGCTCCTGACAGGTCTGCTGGAGCTGCTGCTTCTCCTGACGAACATCCTGCAGCTCCTAGAGACACACAGAAACCAGCTCAGAAGAAAAACAGGAGGTAGACTTCTCTTTTCTCTGTGTGTGTGTGTGTGTGTGAGAAGCTGACCGTGTGTAGCCCCTGTATCTGCTGTAGTTGGGTGCGTAGCTCGGTGCTGTTGTCCTGTTCTCTCTGTAGAGCTCTCTGAATGGCCTGTCTCTGCTCCTTCTCACTGCACAGATCACTCTCCAGACCCAGCCTAGGGAGATAGGGGAGTGGGTCACAACGTCTGTGTGTGTGTGTGTATATCCCCGTGCTTACGTACCTCAGTGTGTCCAGGTCAGACAGTTGTTTCTGTAGGGAGTCTACCCTGCCCTCCAGCTCTGTCCTCATGTCCATCTGGTCACTTTGTCTGCGATCACGCTCAGAGTTCTGCAGTCTGAAAATACATGGGCTACAATTCAATCCTGTTAAAACAAAGAAACCATCATGGAAACCACCCTGTACACACACACCTCTGCTCCATCTCCTTAATGGTGGTCTTCATCTGGTTTATCTTCTCCTCCAGCTGTCCCTCTTCCTCCTGCTTCCTCTGGGCCTCACGCTCACAGTCCTGCACACACATTCTGTCAAGAGGTGTGTACTCACGAGGGTGTTGCTGCGTAAGTGAGAGAGTGTGTGTGTGTGTGTGTGTGTGTGTGTGTGTGTGTGTGTGTGTGTGTGTGTGAGTGTGTTACCTGTGTCTTATGGAACATCTGCAGGTTGAGGGTTTTGACCTGGTCTAGTTGTTGTCGGAGGGCTTGCAGTGTGTCCTGTTTCTCATGTGTGTCTTTCTCCAGCAGCCTCATGGCCATCTCCATCTCCTGCTTTAGTCCTATCTGCAGCTCCAGCTCCCTCTCCAACTCCTACACACAGGAATATAATGTACAGGAACACACACACCTATAGAGGCAGTTAGCTAGGGTCTCTTAAAGAAATGTAGAGCTCGTTGTTCATCTTGCTGTTACACACACACGATGCGTTTCTCCTCCTGGTACTGTTTCTCACTCACACACCTGTCTGATGCATTTCTCCTCCTGGTACTGTTTCTCACACACACACACACACACACCTGTCTGATGCATTTCTCCTCCTGGTACTGTTTCTCACACACACACCTGTCTGATGCATTTCTCCTCCTGGTACTGTTTCACTCACACACACCTGTCTGATGCATTTCTCCTCCTGGTACTGTTTCTCACACACACACACCTGCCTGATGTGTTTCTCCTCCTGGTACTGTTTCTCTCTCTCTCTCACACACACACACACACCTGTCTGATGCGTTTCTCCTCCTGGTACTGTTTCCAGACCACACTGTACATCTCATCCAGGCCCTGTCGTGTCTGTCTGTATGTCTCCAGCTCTACTGCACTGTCCTCCAGGGTCACCTAGGACATCACACAGGACGTGAAATGCCAGCTCTTCATGTTGTCCGAGTTAGATTAAAGTTACACAGAGTAAAAACAGTGAGTCCTGACCTCCTCTTTCTTCTGGTTGCTCTGGACGATGGTCTCATTCTCATGTCTCAGTGTTTCCTGTTCCTCCCGTAAAGAGTTAATTCTGTCTGTCGCTGCTGTCAACTGTAGGGTTATAACACATCAATAAGCACCATTGTAGGGTTATAACACATCAATAAGCACCATGTAGGGTTATAACACATCAATAAGCACCATGTAGGGTTATAACACATCAATAAGCACCATGTAGGGTTATAACACATCAATAAGCACCATGTAGGGTTATAACACATCAATAAGCACCATGTAGGGTTATAACACATCAATAAGCACCATGTAGGGTTATAACACATCAATAAGCACCATGTAGGGTTATAACACATCAATAAGCACCATGTAGGGTTATAACACATCAATAAGCACCATGTAGGGTTATAACACATCAATAAGCACCATGTAGGGTTATAACACATCAATAAGCACCATGTAGGGTTATAACACATCAATAAGCACCATGTAGGGTTATAACACATCAATAAGCACCATGTAGGGTTATAACACATCAATAAGCACCATGTAGGGTTATAACACATCAATAAGCACCATGTAGGGTTATTTCCCCCCCCATTTTCATTGTCTGAAAGTGTTAAAATACACTGAAAACACCTAAATAAATCTATACAGCTCAAATCTACCATGCCATGTAAAAACAAGTTGACACTGAAGTTAGTCTGCTTTTCTCAATTTACCTCATTTGACTAACCATTACTTTAGACAAATTCAACACGGGAATATTCTTGTAATGCTTTTTTGTATGAAAAATCTTAAACTACAGTTCACACTGAGCAAATGAGGAATTTGCGATTAATCACAGCAAATCCTGCAATTAACACACCCGTAAGGACTGTGGGGTTAACACACCCGTAAGGACTGTGGGGTTAACACACCCGTAAGGACTGTGGGGTTAACACACCCGTAAGGACTGTGGGGTTAACACACCCGTAAGGACTGTGGGGTTAACACACCCGTAAGGACTGTGGGGTTAACACACCCGTAAGGACTGTGGGGTTAACACACCCGTAAGGACTGTGGGGTTAACACACCCGTAAGGACTGTGGGGTTAACACACCCGTAAGGACTGTGGGGTTAACACACCCGTAAGGACTGTGGGGTTAACACACCCGTAAGGACTGTGGGGTTAACACACCCGTAAGGACGGTGGGGTTAACACACCCGTAAGGACGGTGGGGTTAACACACCCGTAAGGACTGTGGGGTTAACACACCCGTAAGGACTGTGGGGTTAACACACCCATAAGGACTGTGGGGTTAACACACCCATAAGGACTGTGGGGTTAACACACCCATAAGGACTGTGGGGTTAACACACCCATAAGGACTGTGGGGTTAACACACCCATAAGGACTGTGGGGTTAACACACCCATAAGGACTGTGGGGTTAACACACCCATAAGGACTGTGGGGTTAACACACCCATAAGGACTGTGGGGTTAACACACCCATAAGGACGGTGGGGTTAACACACCCATAAGGACTGTGGGGTTAACACACCCATAAGGACTGTGGGGTTAACACACCCATAAGGACTGTGGGGTTAACACACCCATAAGGACTGTGGGGTTAACACACCCATAAGGACTGTGGGGTTAACACACCCATAAGGACGGTGGGGTTAACACACCCATAAGGACGGTGGGGTTAACACACCCATAAGGACGGTGGGGTTAACACACCCATAAGGACTGTGGGGTTAACACATCCATAAGCACTATGTAGGGTTAACACATCCATAAGCACTATGTAGGGTTAACACATCCATAAGCACTATGTAGGGTTAACACATCCATAAGCACTATGTAGGGTTACAACACATCTGTAAGGACTATGGTTATAAACATCCATAATCATTACATATAGTAATAGAACACATAACAACTACATCTATATAATAGATCCACAAGCATTATATGTAGGGTTATAACTACAGATGTGCATCTCTACCTTTCAAGACGATTCCATGTATCTGGATACTTGGGCTCCGATACGCTACGTTTTAGTTTGAAACGATTCTGTGCGATTCGGTGTGATACGATTCGAAGCACTAACATTTGTTGCATAAACACATTCATTTTCTAAATGAAAATCTGCTGCTGATGGAACTCATGAGCTGACTTCCGTCTGTCTGAATGATGTAAACTGCAAAAATATAAAACCGCAGCATGTAAAGTGTTGGTCTCATGTTTCATGAGCTGTCTCAGCCTCCAGTATTTATGCTTCAATAGTTTGTGTGTTGGGGGGCTGGGGTCAGTCTGTTATATCTGGAGTATTTATCCTGTCTTATCCGGTGTCTGTGTGAATTTAAGTATGCTCCCTCGAATTCTCGCTCTCTTGGACTACCTGGTGTGATGACACCTTGCTGTCCCCAGTCCACCTGGTCGTGCTGCTGCTCCAGTTTCAACTGTTCTGCCTGCGGCTATGGAACCCTGGCCTGTTCACCGGATGTGCTTCCTGTCCTGTACCTGCTGTTTTCGACACTCTCTCCCCCGCACCTGCTGTCTCGAACGCTGAATGACTGGCTATGAAAAGCCAACTGACATTTACTCCTGAGGTGCTGACCTGTTGCTCCCTCTACAACCACTGTGACAATTATTATCTGACCCTGCTGGTCATCTATGAACATTTGGACATCTTGGCCATGTTCTGTTATAATCTCCACCCGGCACAGCCAGAAGAGGACTGGCCCACCCCTCAGAGCCTGGTTCCTCTCTAGGTTTCCTCCTAGGTTCCTGCCTTTCTAGGGAGTTTTTCCTAGTCACCTTGCTTCTACATCTGCATTGATTGCTGTTTGGGGTTTTATGCTGGGTTTCTGTACAGCACTTTGTGAGATTGGCTGATGTAAGAAGGGCTTTATAAATACATTTGATTGATTGATTGATGAGCTGAAATAAAAGATCCAGAAATGGTCCATATGCACAGAAAGCGTATCTCAAAAGTCTGTGCACAAATGTGTTTACATCCGTTAGTGTGCATTTCTCCTTTGCCAAAATAATCCATCCACCTGACAGGTGTGGCATATCAAGAAGCTGATTAAACAGCCGGATCATTACACAGGTGCACCTTGTACAAAAGGCCACTAAAATTTGCAGTTTTGTCACACAACGCCACAAGTTTTGAGGGAGTGTGCAATCGGCATGCTGACTGCAGGAATGTCCACCAGAGATGTTGCTAGATAAATTATCATCTTTTGTTTTAGAGAATTTGGCAGTCTGTCCAACCGGCCTCACAACCGCAAACAGCGTGTAACCATTCCAGCCCAAGACCTCGCCATCTGGCTTCTTCACCTGTGGGATCATCTGAGACAGCTGATGGAACTGTGGGACCAGCCACCCAGACAGCTGATGGAACTGTGGGATCAGCCACCCGGACAGCTGATGGAACTGTGGGACCAGCCACCCGGACAGCTGATGGAACTGTGGGACCAGCCACCCGGACAGCTGATGGAACGGTGGGACCAGCCAACCGGACAGCTGATGGAACTGTGGGCTTACAAAACCAAATAATTTCTTCACAAACTGTCAGAAACCGTCTCAGGGAAGCTCATCTGCGTGCTTGTCGTCCTCACCAGGGTCTTGACGTGACTGCAGTTCAGCGTCGTACTGACTTCAGTGGGCAAATGCTCACTTTCCATGGCCACTGACACGCTGGAGAAGTGTGCTCTTCACGGATGAATCCCGGTTTCAACTGTTCCGGGCAGATCATTGTGTGGGCGAGCGGTTTGCTGATGTCTAGCTTGTGTTCCATGGTAGCGGTGGGGTTATGATATGGGCAGGCATTTATCAATTTTTTTAAATTGAACCTTTATTTAACTCAGCAAGTCAGTTAAGAACAAATTCTTAATTACAGTGACGGCCCACCCGGACAAACCCGGACGACGCTGGGCCAATTGTGCACCGCCCTATGGGACTCCCAAACACGGCCTGATGTGATGCAGCCTGGATTCGAACCAGGGACTGCAGTGACGCCTCTTGCACTGAGATGCAGTGCCCTAGACCGCTGCACCACTCAGGAGCCCATTGCATAACCTATGGTCAACGAACATAATTATATTTTATTGATGGCAATTTGAATTCAAAGGCCCATTGTCTTGAGGCCCATTGTCGTGCCATTCATCCGCCGCCATCACCATGTCGCAATAATCTGTACACAATTCCTGGAAAGTGAAAATGTCCCAATTCTTCAATGGCCTGCATACTCACCAGACATGTCACCCATTGAGCATCTGTGGGATGCTCTGGATCGATGTGTACGACTGTGTGTTCCAGTTCCCTCCAACTTTGCACAGCCATTGAAGAGGAGCGGGACAACATTCCTCATGTGTCACGCTGCATGAGGCAAATGGTGGTCCCACCAGATACTGACTGGTTTTCTAATCCAGGCCCCTAACTTTTTTTTAAAGTTTTTCTTTTTGTTTACCGTATCTGTGACCAGCGGGTGCATATCTGTATTCCCAGTCATGTGAAATCCATAGATTAGGACCTAATGTATTTATTTCAATTGACTGACTTCCTTATATGAACTGTAACTCGGTGAAATCTTTGAAATTGTTGCATGTTGGGTTTATATATTTGTGTTCAGTGTATATGGCACAAATGTGGATTTTCTCCTGTCTTGTAATCGAATGGTTTGACTGTTTGGAAGTCATGACAACTCAGAGTGAGCTTCTCATCTTCTCCTGCTTCGACCATGCAGCGCGGTAGCAAAGTGATTGCTGTCCTCGTTATGAAATTATGAACTCTGTATATACAAATGACCATATATAATGTTGAAGACTTCTGCCAACTAATATCAATAAATATTTAGTTTTATATACAGATTATTTTTTATTTTTTTTACTTATTTGAGTAAATACTTGAACACTTTTTCTTTCTTAAAACTGTATTGTTGGTTAAGGGCTTGTAAATAAGCCCTTCGCTGTAACCTGTTCTTTTCGGCGCATGTGACAAATACAATTGGATTTGAAACATTGAATTTGGCCTTACTGCCCATAGAAACACATTGAATAACAGCTTCATACATGGTTAAACAGATGTTTTTTTTTTACTATCTAAAGGAAGTCGTTCTGAAGTGTCTGTTTTGCTCAGTTCATCTGTGTTTGTGAGAGACTAACCATTCCACAGAGGGGTCATATTAGTGTGTAGCCCAAACTATTCAGACACTACAGGCAGAAGTTGACAGATCAGCGGTACCGATTTCAGGACGAGTCATGTGATGGGGGTCGTAAAGCAAAACGGAGAACACCATCATGTTCGTGAGTCTCATCTTTCTTTGTAGGTCAAACCGTTCGCATGCTACAGACGTTTCTGTGAGAACAGTTTTCAGGATGTCACATGGTCTGACAAACACCATTCTAGCTCTGCCACCTTTCACCTCAGATGCGGAAGGGAAACATTGTCAGATGCAGTGGAAAAACACGTCTAGCTTAAACTTACAGATTTACGCTAATTTGATATTACGCTAATTTGATTTCCGCAGGCATCAACTCGAGGGGGTTAATAAACACTACCAAGGATCAAAACACAGAAGCTCCTCTGACCTCCTCAATGAGCTTGCCGTTGGTCTTCTCTATGGAGTCCATCTTGGCCTGCAGGTCAGAGACAGAGCAGCTCAGGTGTCTGTTCAGCTCCTCAATGTAGTGCTTCTGGTCCAATATGGCCGTCATCTTAGTATCACTGACAGAGGAGAGAAGGAGAGGTTACAGGAGAAGAGAAAGTATAACAGAGAGAGATGAGTGTGGTTCATCTTTGTATCACAGAGAGATGAGTGTGGTTTATACATAGTGTATGGGTAGAACACAGAGAGATGAGTGTGGTTTATACATAGTGTATGGGTAGAACACAGAGAGATGAGTGTGGTTTATACATAGTGTATGGGTAGAAGCTGTTGGATCCTTTTGGACCTAGACTTGGCGCTCCGGTACCACTTGCCGTGCAGTAGCAGAGAGAACAGTCTATTACTAGAGTAGCTGGAGTCTTTGTACTTACTCCTTAGTGGTCTCAGTGGTCATAGGGTCCTTCAGGTACAAGGAGAAGTCTATGACCCCGACCTGGGAGTCCAGGTCCTCTCCTTTGATACAGAGGTTAGCATCAATGACGTTTAGCCCCACCAGCATCCCTCCTATCACTGTTCCCTCCTCCCCCATCATCAACGCTCCTGGATCATAGAACTCACTGTGGGAGGAAGGAGGGAGAGAGAGATATATTAAGTTAGATACAATAACTACTGTAAACGTGAATAGGACACATGTTTACCGGTGTTACATGTTTATTACATACTTATTACACTGATTTAGTTCTCACAACAGAGCCTTAAGCTCCACTCACACCAGGAGGTATTTATGGTCCAGCAGGGCTTTCAGGTAGTCAGACAACTTCTTCTGCATCAGGGCCAGATGCAGCCAGGCCCGAGCCCGACCCAACCCAGTCTTTATCCCTGGCAGGTCTCTGGCACTGGTGGTAATATCAGTAGAATCAGGACACAGCTTCTGAACCAGCTCCAGAGGACCCCAGATAGACTTATTCTGATTGATGAATGACTTCTTTACTACAGAGAGAGAAGTAAGGTGAATGTTTAGGTAGTGTTCTTTAAAGGGTGAAAACTACCAAGTCTCCAACTTGGTTGTGCAGGCTTTCGCTCCAGCCCCGCACTAACACACCCGATTCAGCTAATCAAGACCCTGATAAAAGTCTGAAACACACCTAGTAGCGCTCCAGACTGAGGGTTGTCCGGTCACCCCTGTTCCAGAGCAAGTCTCACCTTTCAGTCCGTGTTTGAGGCACTGCTCCAGAACCACAAAGAACTGCTGCAGAGGAGGGTAGTCAGAGTCCAGGGTTCTGCCCAGACTTAGAGAAGACTGGATCAGACCCTTAATACTCAGCTTCATCATACTGAACAGGTTGGAGCGCTCCACAGCCATATGGTCCTTCACTGCTACAAATAGAGAGAGACACAGAAAGGGAAATTAAGAGAACGACATGAGAGAAATTTTAAAAATGAGGTGAGCTAGAGAAAGAAAGGCGAGAAAGAGGAGAGTTTCCGGTTCAAAAGTAATTTAAAAAAAAGCACATTAAGAAATGACCACGGACAAATATAGACTGTTAGAATACAGTCGTCTATATTTATGATGTTGGAATATGCCATTCTGATGTATTGTGTTTACAGCTAATGACGGTTGAGATACAGAAGAGTGAAGTCACTGGTTCAGCACGAAACTACCTACTAAGTTGATATACCTCCACATTGGCGTGCAATACAATACTCTTGTTACGTACCCGGTAGGTATTGGTTAGCGTTGGTGTCATTCTCCGAAGAGTTTTGTTTAGTCGGACACTTCAGAGAGCTCGCGGCAGATCCCGAAGATGTGGCGTTTCTCAACGCTGCACCGTAGCTGACCCCACTGCTGATCGTCTCGGTTGCCTTCCGTGCCAGCAACAGGATCGGTGTTGACCAGTTGCTCTCGGTCGCCGGTTTGTCTTTTGAAGTCTCTTCATCGCTGCTAACGCCAACAGGGTGGCTGTCTGGAAGAACTTCCAAAACTTTGGGGTCCTCTTCTTTGGCGTCGCTTTCCTCAGCAGCTGTGTTTGTTTCACTTACTCCGTCGGCCATTTTTCATAATGGAACACGTGACAAGGCCTGAGCAGTCGCCTATGATGCTTGCGAAAGTCCAAAGTAATCAATTTATGATTCTCGGTGGTTTTTTAATTCACTTCGCATTATTAGAAGTGTTTCTTACCATATTTAAGCGAGGCTAAGTATTTGTATTTTCATTCTTATTATTCTTATTATATATTTTTTTCATTGCAACAAAAATACCAATATTACGCATGAATACAAGGACATTCAGGTGTATATAATGATTTTAAAAAATAAAAATAAGCTACGTATTGGGTACAACAGCTAATGTTTACGAGGTATAGATGTGTAGCCATTTCACACCACTAGATGTCACTATTGATATTGTCCCGTGTCTCCATTGCGTGTGAAGGCCTATGATGAAACAGCTGAAACAGACCTAGAAGTCCGTTTAGATCAGTGGCTTTTGGTTGACATCATGTTATTATTTAAACCAGTTTCAAACATGTTTAGCTGTTTTCCCAGCTTTAGATTAAGTCTTGTCCTGACTAAGTAGATATTTCAATAGATACTCTTCACTGTTCCCAGGCCGTCATTGAAAATAAGAATGTGTTCTTAACTGACTTGCCTGGTTAAATAAAGGTAAAATAAAAAATAAAAAAATAAATTGAACATGGATTTTAGTCCAGGACCAGGTTTAAACTGTGCCTGGAAAACGGACCCTAAATGTCATAATTTGCATTCGTTTTCTATTAATGTAGTCACAGGTCTAATGATAACCTTTCGTAAGTCCTTTATTCACTTTCATTCAAATGATACAGAAAGAGACAAAATATGATCAGCAATATAATGTTAAGCAATGCACCTTTTATGTTATTTTTTAAGTAAAATGCCTAAAGAGTCAACAAATTAGGCACATGATCATTTAGCCTACATTAGTGTGTTGTAACTGTATAACCCATGTATATGGTTTCAACCGTTGTAAGTATTAACCACTATAATAAGGTGTATAGCATATAAACATGTTGTAATATGTATGTGACTGTATTCTACTGTATAGGCGTGGTCGAGGCAGTCTATATAAATCGTGACGCCTCTAGTCTGGCGCTCCTTCCACTCTTCCCCAATAGGCAAAGGCTGTGTTTGAGTGCGCAACGGCTACCCGATACGCGCCCGGCATCTTGAATAAGAAAGTCGCACTGTGAATCGACGGAATAGACAGGAACGTTTCAGGAGAACAAATATTGACTACGTGTACAAGAGAAAGGAAAACGATATACAGTGCTTTTTACAGAATTACAGTTGGTGGTGATTGAAGTTTGAAGACATGAGGATTCTACGAGTTGCGCTCCTGCTCGTCCATGCCTTTGGTTAGTGTCAAATTACACTTGTATATATCAGGTCAGATTATATAGTTCCTTTTCTGTAGCGTTTATACTTTAACATTGAATAAACTGTTGGTGGTAGTAGTTTATCCTAGACTTTATTCCTCCTAAATGGTATATTTCTTATTCATAAGAGACATGTCTTGGAGTTACACTTGTTGACTGTAAAAGTGTGAACTTCTCAAGCATGACCTTCTGAGCAAGTCTCCTAAACTTTTAAAAGAAGAGTCAACGATTTTCATAAGGTGTAGGCCAGCCTATGCTATTCAAGAACGTGAAAGTGTGGTCATCTTTCTATTTTAAAACATGCTTTATGTAACTGGATATACTTATTTTTAACTCATATTCTTGTACATTAGCTAACTGTCTGTCTATGCAACATTTTGTGTACCATAGCCAAGCAGGATTATAGTCTCCCCTGTACAGAATACTGTACATGCATGATGTTTTTGGGTGCCTCACAGTTCTTGGAGCTGAAATTCGACTATCCAGTTTGATAGGCTCACCTGAAGGGGCCATGGGGCCTCATGCAGGGCTCTCAGTCTAGAGACATGTTTCTACTTGCCCACTCAAACCCCTCCATTTTCCTGGCACCTGAATAAATTACTGTGTTGGAAAGAAAAGCTTGTGTTTCCAGTGAGCCAGAACGGGTTGAAATGACTTATTTTCAAGCAGTTTTTGCTCATTGGAAACACAAGCTTTTCTTTCCATTGAAATGATGTATTTTCACCCAGTGTTGCTCCCTGGGTGAACTCTTCACAGTGTCAGTCGGAATCTACATCTCTGAACTACAGATATGTGAATGGTGTAGCATCAATAATTGAATCTTGTGATTCCTTGTGTTTTCCAGTGGTCTCGAGGTTGGTGAGTGGAGCTGTGGTGGACAGGTATGAGAATGAGAGGTCGCAGCACACAGCAGTTATCAACCTGTTGGATGTCCTGAGCGACAGAAGGATGGAGGGAGGGATGGAGAAGAGTAAGCACGGAGTGGAGGGTCCAGTGTTGGAGGAGGATGGAAGCGAGGAAGAGGATGAGGAGTACTATGATTACTACCATGAAGACGACGAAGATGCATCAGGGGACTATGGGGTGGAATTACCTCGAGGTATTTAATAACGAGCTGTGATTTATGTTTGTTTATTGCTCTGTTGAAAATCACCATCCTATAGTTTATAGGTTCTGGAATCCTCACTGACACATGTATTAGAATACCCATTATAAACATGATTTATGGCACTATCATTCATTGGATTAACTGGTAGATTGTCAGTTCCATTTGAACAACTGTTCCTATGCAACCAATAGTTACATTTACTTTATGGACCAGGTAGCCTAGTGGTTAGAGTATGCACTTATCATACTACTATGGCTGACCCTGTAAAACAACACATTTCACTGCACTTATCATACTACTATGGCTGACCCTGTAAAACAACACATTTCACTGCACTTATCATACTACTATGGCTGACCCTGTAAAACAACACATTTCACTGCACTTATCATACTACTATGGCTGACCCTGTAAAACAACACATTTCACTGCACTTATCATACTACTATGGCTGACCCTGTAAAACAACACATTTCACTGCACTTATCATACTACTATGGCTGACCCTGTAAAACAACACATTTCACTGCACTTATCATACTACTATGGCTGACCCTGTAAAACAACACATTTCACTGCACTTATCATACTACTATGGCTGACCCTGTAAAACAACACATTTCACTGCACTTATCATACTACTATGGCTGACCCTGTAAAACAACACATTTCACTGCACTTATCATACTACTATGGCTGACCCTGTAAAACAACACATTTCACTGCACTTATCATACTACTATGGCTGACCCTGTAAAACAACACATTTCACTGCACTTATCATACTACTATGGCTGACCCTGTAAAACAACACATTTCACTGCACTTATCATACTACTATGGCTGACCCTGTAAAACAACACATTTCACTGCACTTATCATACTACTATGGCTGACCCTGTAAAACAACACATTTCACTGCACTTATCATACTACTATGGCTGACCCTGTAAAACAACACATTTCACTGCACTTATCATACTACTATGGCTGACCCTGTAAAACAACACATTTCACTGCACTTATCATACTACTATGGCTGACCCTGTAAAACAACACATTTCACTGCACTTATCATACTACTATGGCTGACCCTGTAAAACAACACATTTCACTGCACTTATCATACTACTATGGCTGACCCTGTAAAACAACACATTTCACTGCACTTATCATACTACTATGGCTGACCCTGTAAAACAACACATTTCACTGCACTTATCATACTACTATGGCTGACCCTGTAAAACAACACATTTCACTGCACCTATCATACTACTATGGCTGACCCTGTAAAACAACACATTTCACTGCACTTATCATGCTACTATGGCTGACCCTGTAAAACAACACATTTCACTGCACCTATCATACTACTATGGCTGACCCTGTAAAACAACACATTTCACTGCACTTATCATACTACTATGGCTGACCCTGTAAAACAACACATTTCACTGCACATATCTGGTGTACAATAAAACCTGTATTCTATGAGATGTGTTGGCTAGGTCCATGCATTCAGTTGATTGACATTTCTTGTCTGTACTCTTTTCTTTTTTAGTTGCATTGTCGACTAAACCTAAAGACCCATCGGCCATCTTGGAAGCTGAGAGGAGTGAAGGGAAGAGGAGGAGAGGTGGAAAGGGGAGGAAGAAGGGAAAAGGAAAAAAGAGGAACCCTTGTCTGAAGAAGTATAAGAACTTCTGTATCCATGGCAGCTGTCATTACCTGAGGGACATCAAAGCTCCATCATGCATGTACGAAATACCTCTCTTAACACTCTTTCTCTGTCAATCTCTCTCTTTCTCTAACTCGCTCTGTCACTCTCTATCTCTCCAGAATAACAATATGCCTGCTGTACTGTATGCTGCATGAATCACATCTCACTCCTGTCCCTCTCCCTCTCTCTCTTTCGATCTCCTTGTGCAGATGTCGTCCCAGCTACTCTGGGGAGCGGTGTCACCTGTTCACGCTGGCTTCAGAGGGGAGGGACGTGGGAGGATACAGCCGGACCACAGCTCTGGCTGTGGTGGCAGTGGTGTTGTCTTCTCTCTGTCTAACCATCATAGGCCTGCTGCTGGTGCTCAGGTCAGTAGAATCAGAGTAGATGTATAACACAGGGGATGTATAGAACCAGAGCAGCTGTATAACACAGGGGATGTATAGAACCAGAGCAGCTGTATAACACAGGGGTTGTATAGAACCAGAGCAGCTGTATAACACAGGGGATGTATAGAGCCAGAGCAGCTGTATAACACGGGATGTATAGAACCAGAGCAGCTGTGTAACACAGGGGATGTATAGAACCAGAGCAGATGTATAACACAGGGGATGTATAGAACCAGAGCAGCTGTATAACACAGGGGATGTATAGAACCAGAGCAGCTGTATAACACAGGGGATGTATAGAACCAGAGCAACTATATAACACAGGAGATGTATAGAACCAGAGCAGCTGTATAACACAGGGGATGTATAGAACCAGAGCAACTATATAACACAGGAGATGTATAGAACCAGAGCAGCTGTATAACACAGGGGATGTATAGAACCAGAGCAACTATATAACACAGGAGATGTATAGAACCAGAGCAGCTGTATAACACGGGATGTATAGAACCAGAGCAGCTGTATAACACAGGGGATGTATAGAACCAGAGCAACTATATAACACAGGAGATGTATAGAACCAGAGCAGCTGTATAACACAACACACATTGCATTATGCAGCAGCTGAAGATAGACAAAGTCTGTATTGACACTGTATTTTGGAAATGGGCCAACAGGAAATTAATAGTAAACAACCTAATTGATTGTAGGGGAAAGGGAGTTGAGGCTATAACAAACATATGACAGTATAGTTCAACATGGTCATAGTTCAACATGGTCATGGATCAACATGGTCATGGATCAACATGGTCATGGTTCAACATGGTCATAGTTCAACATGGTCATGGATCATCATGGTCATGGATCAACATGGTCATAGTTCAATATGGTCATGGATCAACATGGTCATGGTTCAACATGGTCATAGTTCAATATGGTCATGGATCAACATGGTCATGGTTCAACATGGTCATAGTTCAACATGGTCATGGATCATCATGGTCATGGATCAACATGGTCATAGTTCAACATGGTCATAGTTCAACATGGTCATAGTTCAACATGGTCATAGTTTAGCGTTATTGTTCCCACCACAGGTGTTTTTGTTGTTGTTTCAAAACAGTTCCAGGATCCACAGGTCTTAACTCTGTTGTTGTTTTAAAACAGTTCCAGGATCCACAGGTCTTAACTCTGTTGTTGTTTTAAAACAGTTCCAGGATCCACAGGTCTTAACTCTGTTGTTGTTTTAAAACAGTTCCAGGATCCACAGGTCTTAACTCTGTTGTTGTTTTAAAACAGTTCCAGGATCCACAGGTCTTAACTCTGTTGTTGTTTTTCTACAGGTTTCACAAGCGAGGAGCGTACGACGTAGAGAATGAGGAGAAGGTGAAACTGGGGTCAGCACCCAACCACTGAAGAGCTGGAGAGAAGGGTGAGTTACCAAGGAAACCCAGGGAAAGACAAAAATCCTATATTTTCAAGTCCTGAAATTAAATGTTATTTCCTCTCCTAAATTGATAGGAGTCAGACAGAAAGTGAAACCTCAACATTACTCTACATTACAGTATGAATGTGAAACAGAGACTGGATTTAGATTGCTGAAAGATTAGTTTTGGTTTTGTTTTCATACGGTCTGAGTGTTGAAGGAAACTTGATTGCTCATTGTTTCTCCCTCTATATTTCAGGACAGGATAGGGAAATTCTACCTCAAAATAGAAAAGAAGAAGTGTAAAAAAAGCCAAGAGTGAACCCAGAGAGACTTGGAAGGTATGGAAGAGAAGGGGGACTGGATGGGCGTGACCTGTACATATAGCCCCATCCCTTCTCACTGATGGACAGATGTGATTGGGTAGCTCAGGATTCTGAGGTAGTCCCTGCCACCTATCAGGAGAGAGCCTGCCTAAAACTGGAACTCTGATTGGCTGGGAGAAAAGACTGAAGTGGTGATGAGCATATGGAAGCTGAGAGGAAAAGGAGGAATGTTTCTGGGCCCGTATCCACAAAGCATCTCAGAGAAGGAGCCTTCAGATCATAATGAATAAGATTATATGAACAGACCTTAGATCAGCACTCCTTCTCTGAGATGCTTTGTGGAAACGTCCCTGGACTCAGTGCTGCTTCTTGTTAAAAGACTACCAGGAATCTCAGACTGAAAGGACACCATCTTCTCTTCATCTGCCAGAAACAGAGAAAACCCTGGTCTTTCTTCAACAGGAGTGTTGTTTTTACCAATCAACATTTGTATTTTCCTGCACATGTTTGTTCGTTGTCATTTTCTAGTGTACTGTAAAACTTTTATTTATACCATATACTTCTCTTTTAATGTATTTATTGATGTGTTGATGTTGCTGTATTTATGCAGATATTTAACTGCTTCGTCCACCCAAGATGCACTGCCAGTTTGTAAAGATTATCTATAAGGTCATCATTGTGTTTTTATATTTAAATGTTAAAGCATATTTATTGATAAAAATTGAAGATAAAGTATTTAAAAAATGTACAGTAATTTTGGAGAAATAGACATTTCAAAGTAAGAGTCCTCTTGGTCTCATAGGGATACCTGATTGCTGACTTTGATATATCGGTACTCTGGTTACAGGCTGCTGAGAACACACACCACTGTGCTTGGTTGGTTGATTGACTTATTAATTGATTGATTAAACAGCTCTGTGGTGTATTCCACCAATGGACCACTGACAGGTCTCTCTTTCTGTACCATTATGACGTGGTTGCATTGTGTTTGACTCTGTGAAGAAGACATGCAAAACATCCAGATATCGAAGTGAATTTAATAGAACCTACTCTAGAATCCCAAAATATAGAATATAGGAAATATGTCAAATGAATGTTTAAAATCTAGAATCCAGTTTAGATTTTTCTGTATTACAATCAGGATGTGGAATAGATCCAAGGTAAACTCCTTGTCGAGTCCAGCCACTGTAGTGAATGTTGGAACATAGAAACACACACAAATGGTGAAGTTTTTATTGTCTTTGAGAAACGAGTTGGACATTTCATCTCCAAAAATGCAATTATTTATTTATGTTACCATGCCAGTTAGTTGTGTTGTTGTTTTGTTTTAACATGATGGGTGTGGTTAGGGATATACTCAGTGATTTACTGTATGGTAAAATACACTGAGATCCATGCTAAGATCATGATAAAATGTGAATTCATTTTAAAAACAAATAACCCTCCTCAAGAAAAACATACTGGAAACAACCTGCAGTTTTGAAGTGATTTCTAGTCAATAAGTGTTCATTTTTTTCTCTGAAAATAAAGTATTTTTTTCTCAGAATTCAGAAAGTCATTGTATTTATTATACTTTGTCTGTGTCACTAAGGCTACATTTACACAGGCAGCCCAATTCTGATATGTTTTCCATTAATTGGTCCTTTGACCAATCAGATCAGATCTTTTACCAATAATTGGGCAAAAGATCAGAATTGGACTGCCTGTGTAAACACAGCTTATAGCTCATATCCATCCATATCAGCTGCTTTCTATACACTGATGAGTGATTTCAACTCCGAATCATGACGCAAGAACACTGATCTGTTGTCAGTTTAGGGTCCGTTGTTTTGGATTGGAAGAAGGTCATCTTACTCAAGATCTGTGGTGTTTAAGATGAAGTTGTTTTTTTTTACCTCAAGCTACTCCTCCTATTTGTTATTATAGATTAATAATATTTCTATACTAATGTCCTAGGCTTCACCTTGATAGTTAAGGTCACCATTTATATAGCTATCTGGTATTTATATAGCTAACTTCCTGCATGAGTGTGTCAGCGTGGCCTCATAAAGAGAGACCAGGTCTGGGACGACAACACTACTGTGTCCTTTAGGTCTTTCAGTCCACTGGCTGTAATTATAGAAAGGATAATATTTGTCTTCCCCTCCCCTCACCCTCCCTTTCACCCCTCCTCTCCTCCCCCCACCCTTCAGCTACTCCTTTCAACCAGAGCACCTGATTCCTGGCCAAGGATCACCTTCAAGATGTATAGCCAGCCCTTGCAAGCGTTCTGAAGAGTTCCCACTTAAGTCATTTCTTAATTAACTTAAGTTTAATTTAAGAGCATTTTCTCTTTCCATGAATCATCTCCACATGTGTTCATGCCAATGACAGAAGAGCTGGCAAAATCACAAGCAGACCTGGCTACCCAGCTGGAAAGCTACCCGGCTACAAAACTACCCACCTACGGTAATCTAGTATATCCACAGTTGTTCTCCCTTCGATCTACAGTAATCTAGTATATCCACAGCTGTTCTCCTTTGATCTACAGTAATCAGTATATCCACAGCTGTTCTCCTTTGATCTACAGTAATCTAGTATATCCACAGTTGTTCTCCCTTCGATCTCCACTAATCTAGTATATCCACAGCTGTTCTCCTTTGATCTACAGTAATCAGTATATCCACAGCTGTTCTCCTTTGATCTACAGTAATCTAGTGTGTTCTCGGCTGTTCTCCTTTGATCTACAGTAATCTAGTGTATTCTCGGCTGTTCTCCTTTGATCTACAGTAATTTAGTGTGTTCTTGGCTGTTCTCCTTTGATCTACAGTAATCTAGTGTGTTCTCGGCGGTTCTCCTTTGATCTACAGTAATCTAGTGTATTCTTGGCTGTTCTCCTTTGATCTACAGTAATCTAGTGTGTTCTCGGCTGTTCTCCTTTGACCTACAGTAATCTAGTGTGTTCTCGGCTGTTCTCCTTTGATCTACAGTAATCTAGTGTATTCTTGGCTGTTCTCCTTTGATCTACAGTAATCTAGTGTGTTCTCGGCTGTTCTCCTTTGATCTACAGTAATCTAGTGTGTTCTCGGCTGTTCTCCTGTGATCTACAGTAATCTAGTGTGTTCTCGGCTGTTCTCCTTTGATCTACAGTAATCTAGTGTATTCTCGGCTGTTCTCCTTTGATCTACAGTAATCTAGTGTGTTCTCGGCTGTTC
>NC_034188.2:14824402-14879402 GCF_002021735.2 Oncorhynchus kisutch | reverse complement strand
GGGTCCCCTAACAGTCAATTGTTGATGGATCTGAAATTGCCTCAAAAGTAAAATTAAAACAGTCTTGTCTCTGTGAAGTTATTTGTTAGTACTCTTCATACAGTAAAATTAAAACAGTCTTGTCTCGGTGAAGTTATTTGTTAGTACTCTTCATACAGTAAAATTAAAACAGTCTTGTCTCGGTAAAGTTATTTGTTAGTACTCTTCATACAGTAAAATGTCTAAAGATTCCCATTGTCTTTTTCTTCTGATTCTTTTGGCAGAGATTTTGGTGACAGGGAGGGAGAACTGGTTGAAGCCAGAAATTCAGCTGCAATATGCAGGGCGTGTCTTAAGAGTGTTCTGCTTAAACCATATGTTGAGCAATAGGGAGAGTGCTGTTCCCCGTTTGGAATCGATGCAGACTAAGGACGCAGTACCATATAGCTGAGGCTGTAACATCTGCTATCGTTTTTAAACTGTAAATGGCTTTGACAGATTTTTGTCAAACTATTGCTGAGTTGTACAATGATTATTCAGTGTGTGTGTGTGTGCGTGCGTGTGTGTCCGTGCGTGCGTGCGTGCGCGTGTGTGTGTGTGTGCGTGTGTGTGTGTTATCATGTACAGTAGTGGAGCCTCCCATAAGCCTGTCCTCACAGAAATAGTTGAGTGTAGTCATGGTCACATAGTTAGCTGCTATTCCAGGGACTGACAGACAGGCAGGACAGACACACACTCCCAGAGAGAGAGACAGAACGAGAGAGAATCTTCTACAGCTCCTCTATGTCTCAGAACACTGATGAGTGAACGTCATGACGTAATACATGGGTTGTCTAGTCTTGAACTAATCATGTTTATCCACCTCCAGCTGAATCAGGTACCTTAGTATGGTGACACACAAACAGGCTACAGCATCTGATGTTCCTTGTTTACGAGGGTTCTGAGACGGTTCCTCTCAGATAAATTCTAGGAGAATCTAGACACATTTACAGGTGACAATCCTGTATCCTAACAATGCCGTTCTGTCGTGCCAACATGATAATCCCATGCTTTCTATGTGTACCATTAGAAGCGACTGAACAATTTCAATGCTCAGGGATTTTTCTTCCTCTTGAAAGAACAGTAAACTGACGAGGTGTATGATAGGGTGGACCCTGTGGGAGACATTCCAATCCTCCCAGTCCTATGTCATCTTGGTCAGTCTTAGCCACAGTCACAGTGCTGTTGAAATTACTAAGTTACCAAACAAGCAAGTGTGGTTGATTAATCGGGTTCAGGAAATTCTTGTGTGTGTGTGAGTGTGTGTGAGTGTGTGTGTGTGTTTCAAGTTGGGTCGAAAATAGCGATTAACCACACAAGATTTTTTTAAACCTTTATTTAACTAGGCAAGTCAGTTAAGAACAAATTCTTATTTTCAATGATGGCCTAGGAACAGTGGGTTAACTGCCTGTTCAGGGGCAGAATGACAGATTTGTACCTTGTTAGCTTGGGGATTTGATCTTGCAACCTTTTGGTTACTAGGCCAACACTCTAACCAGTAGGATACCCTGAAGCCCCAATCTGTAACGATCTTTAACGACGAGAGTTAAAGAAACATGAGAATACAAATATATACAGGTCAGTACTTTATTCAATGTGCAGGGGTATTGGAGTGGTTGTATATACAGGTCAGTACCTTATTCAATGTGCAGTGGTATTGGAGTGGTTGTATATACAGGTCAGTACCTTATTCAATGTCCAGGGGTACTGGAGTGGTTATATATACAGGTCAGTGTCAGTACCTTATTCAATGTGCAGGGGTACTGGAGTGGTTGTATATACAGGTCAGTGTCAGTACCTTATTCAATGTCCAGGGGTACTGGAGTGGTTATATATACAGGTCAGTGTAAGTACCTTATTCAATGTCCAGGGGTACTGGAGTGGTTGTATATACAGGTCAGTACCTTATTCAATGTCCAGGGGTACTGGAGTGGTTGTATATACAGGTCAGTACCTTATTCAATGTCCAGGGGTACTGGAGTGGTTATATATACAGGTCAGTGTCAGTACCTTATTCAATGTCCAGGGGTACTGGAGTGGTTATATATACAGATCAGTGTCAGTACCTTATTCAATGTGCAGGGGTACTGGAGTGGTTGTATATACAGGTCAGTGTCAGTACCTTATTCAATGTC
Organism: Oncorhynchus kisutch; assembly: GCF_002021735.2. Taxonomy (NCBI): domain Eukaryota; kingdom Metazoa; phylum Chordata; class Actinopteri; order Salmoniformes; family Salmonidae; genus Oncorhynchus; species Oncorhynchus kisutch. The sequence goes on along the minus strand of NC_034188.2, from coordinate 14,877,249 downwards.
CAGGGGTACTGGAGTAGTTGTATATACAGGTCAGTACCTTATTCAATGTCCAGGGGTACTGGAGTGGTTGTATATACAGGTCAGTGTCAGTACCTTATTCAACGTACAGGGATACTGGAGTGGTTGAGGTGGGTTTATACATAGAAAGTGAATGGTAGCAGGATATACAGGTAAACAGGGCTGAAAAGTGACTGGTAGCAGGAATAGATACAGGTAAACAGGGCTGAAAAGTGACTGGTAGCAGGAATAGATACAGGTAAACAGGGCTGAAAAGTGACTGGTAGCAGGAATAGATACAGGTAAACAGGGCTGAAAAGTGACTGGTAGCAGGAATAGATACAGGTAAACAGGGCTGAAAAGTGACTGGTAGCAGGAATAGATACAGGTAAACAGGGCTGAAAAGTGACTGGTAGCAGGAATAGATACAGGTAAACAGGGCTGAAAAGTGACTGGTAGCAGGAATAGATACAGGTAAACAGGGCTGAAAAGTGACTGGTAGCAGGAATAGATACAGGTAAACAGGGCTGAAAAGTGACTGGTAGCAGGAATAGATACAGGTAAACAGAGCTGAAAAGTGACTGGTAGCAGGAATAGATACAGGTAAACAGGGCTGAAAAGTGACTGGTAGCAGGAATAGATACAGGTAAACAGGGCTGAAAAGTGACTGGTAGCAGGAATAGATACAGGTAAACAGGGCTGAAAAGTGACTGGTAGCAGGAATAGATACAGGTAAACAGGGCTGAAAAGTGACTGGTAGCAGGAATAGATACAGGTAAACAGGGCTGAAAAGTGACTGGTAGCAGGAATAGATACAGGTAAACAGGGCTGAAAAGTGACTGGTAGCAGGAATAGATACAGGTAAACAGGGCTGAAAAGTGACTGGTAGCAGGAATAGATACAGGTAAACAGGGCTGAAAAGTGACTGGTAGCAGGAATAGATACAGTGCCTTCAGAAAGTATTCACAGCCTTGACACTTTTTGTTGTGTTACAGCCTGAATTCAAAATGGATTGAATTGAGATTTTGCATTACTGATGTACGCACAATACCCCAAAGTAGAATGATTTTACACATGTTTACAAATTAATAAAAAATGTAAAGCTGAAATGTACTGTCATTAAGTATTCAAACCTTTTGTTATGGCAAGCCTAAATACGTTCAGGAGTAAGTCACATAAGTTGTATGGACTCACTCTGTGCGCAATAATGGTGTTTAACAGGATTTTTAAACGACTACCCCATCTCTGTACCCCACACATACAATTATTTGTAAGGTCCCTCAGTCGAGCAGTGAATTTTAAGTTCAGATTCAACCAAAAAGACCAGGGAGGTTTTTCAATGCCTCGAAAAGAAGGCCATCTATTGGTAGATGGGTATAAAAAACAAACAGACATTGACTATCCCTTTGAGCTCATACACTCTATCATTACAAAGATACAGGTGCCCTTTCCTAACTTAGTTGACTGAGAGGAAGGAAACCGCTCAGGAATTTTGCTATGAGGCCAATGAAGATTAAAACACTTACAGAGTTTAATGGCTGTGATAGGCAATAGCTGAGGATGAATCAACAACATTGTAGTTACTCCACAATACTAACATCAATTACAGAATGAAAAGAATGAAGTCTTTCGAGAATAAAAATGTTACAAAACATGCATCATGTTTGCAATAAGGCACTGAAGTAATACTGCAAAAGGTTTTTGTCCTGAGTACATATCATTATGTTTGGGGCAAATCCAACACAACACATCCCTGAGTACCACTCTTCATATTTTCAAGCATGGTGGTGGCTGCATCATGTTATGGGTATTCTTGTCATCGTCAAGTAATATTAAGTTGTTTTTATTTATAAAAATAAATGGAATAGAGCTACGCACAGGCAAAACCCTAGAGGAAAGCTTGGTTCAGTCTGCTTTACTGGGAGACAAGTTCACCTTTCAGCAGGACAATAACCTTAAACACAAGGCCAAATATACACTGGAGTCGATACCAAGAAGACGGTGAATGATCCTGAGTGACCTAGCCACAGTTTTGACTTAAATTGGCTTGAAAGTCTATGGCAAGACTTAAAAATAGTTGTGTGGCAATGATCAACAACCAACCTGACATAGATTAAAGAATTTTGAAAAATGATGGGCAAATGTTGCACAATCCAGGTGTGGAAAGCTCTTAGAGATTTACCCAGAAAGACTCAAATCTGTAATCGCTGCGAGAGGAGATTCTAACATGTATTGACTCAGGGGTGTGAATACTTATCTAATAAAGATATATTACACAGGAGGTTGGTGGCATCTTAATTGGGAGGGAAGGGCTCGTGGTAATGACTGGAGAGGAATGGTATCAAATACAGTACAAAGTGCAAAGTTATGGGCGGAGCTAGAAAGTTGGCTGTCAGAAATATTACAATGTAAACTTATTGTAAACTTACTGCATATTTCAAGACATGGCATAAGGTGTTGTAGTGAGATACCCAATGGACTGAACTATTCTCTTCTCATCTTGAAAAACGTATACTAAAAACATGGAAATCTATCAAGTTTCAGGTAAGACCTAAGTGCCAACTGTGTAGAAGTCACAATGTTTATTGTAACAAGGGCAGGCAAACGACAGGTCAAGGCAGGCAGGGGTTGATAATCCAGAGTAGGGGCAAAGGTACAGGATGGCAGGTAGGCTCAGGGTCAGGCAGAGTGGTCAGGCAGGAGGGCTCGGAGCCAGGACAGGCAGGTGTCAAAACCAGGAGGGCGAGAAAAGAGAGACGAAAAAGCAGGAGCTTAGACAAAACGCTGGTAAGCTTGAACAAACAAGGTGAACTGGCACAGAGACAGAAAACACAGGTATAAATACCCAGGGGATAAGTGGAGAAGATGGGCAACTCCTAGAGTGGGTGGAGACAAGGACAGGTGAAACAGATTAGGGCTTGAGTCGAACACCCATGGGAATGGAAAGGGTTTGAGTGGGGATGCCCAGCTCGGACGCCAGGGTAACATCCATGAGACTCACATCGGCCCCCGAGTCGATGAGTACCTGAAGAGACTTGGACTGGTTGCCCCACCGCAGGATGCCACGGAGAGGGGGGCGAGCAAGGGGAGACAAAAAATCTTTAAGGCTCACCAGAGTACTCACTCCAACGAATGAGCTGGGTCTCTTGAAGGGACATGTAGACACATAATGACCGGTAGTAGCGCAGTACAGACAACTCTGGATCTCAAGTCTGCATACCCGTTCGGCTGGACAGCCTAGCCCTGCCGAGCTGCAAAGGCTCGGGAAAAAATAACTAAATAACTAATTGGAATAATTTAAGGCCATGTAGCAAACAATAATGCTTCCAAACAATAATGCTTCCAAACAATAATGCTGCCAAACAATAATGCAGGCACTAGGGATGGGGGTGTGGACAGGCACTAGGGATGGGGGTGTGGACAGGCACTAGGAATGGGGGTGTGGACAGGCACTAGGAATGGGGGTGTGGACAGGCACTAGGGATGGGGGTGTGGCCAGGCACTAGGAATGGGGGTGTGGCCAGGCACTAGGAATGGGGGTGTGGCCAGGCACTAGGAATGGGGGTGTGGACAGGCACTAGGAATGGGGGTGTGGACAGGCACTAGGGATGGGGGTGTGGCCAGGCACTAGGAATGGGGGTGTGGCCAGGCACTAGGAATGGGGGTGTGGCCAGGCACTAGGAATGGGGGTGTGGACAGGCACTAGGGATGGGGGTGTGGCCAGGCACTAGGAATGGGGGTGTGGACAGGCACTAAGGATGGGGGTGTGGCCAGGCACTAGGAATGGAGGTGTGGCCAGGCACTAAGGATGGGGGTGTGGCCAGGCACTAGGAATGGGGTGTGGACAGGCACTAGGAATGGGGGTGTGGACAGGCAATAGGAATGGGGGTGTGGACAGGCACTAGGGATGGGGGTGTGGCCAGGCACTAGGAATTGGGGTGTGGCCAGGCACTAGGAATGGGGGTGTGGACAGGCACTAGGAATGGGGGTGTGGACAGGCACTAGGAATGGGGGTGTGGACAGGCACTAGGGATGGGGGTGTGGCCAGGCACTAGGGATGGGGGTGTGGCCAGGCACTAGGGATGGGGGTGTGGCCAGGCACTAGGAATGGGGGTGTGGACAGGCACTAAGGATGAGGGTGTGGCCAGGCACTAAGGATGGGGGTGTGGCCAGGCACTAGAGATAGGGGTGTGGACAGGCACTATGGATGGGGGTGTGGCCAGGCACTAGGGATGGGGGTGTGGCCAGGCACTAGAGATAGGGGTGTGAACAGGCACTATGGATGGGGGTGTGGCCAGGCACTAGGGATGGGGGTGTGGCCAGGCACTAGGGATGGGGGTGTGGCCAGGCACTAGGGATGAGGGTTTTCCATGTGGATGCCATTCCATTTACTCCATTCCATCCTTTGTTATGAGTCATCCTCCCCTCAGCTGTGATATACTCGTGGTTAATTTTCCTTAATTTTATTTTTTAAACATTCAAATCTTATTCCACTTTATTAAATTACAATTAAATACATTTGAATCCCACTTTGTAAGCCAAGGGGTGTAAATACTTTCTGAAGGCACTTTAAATACTTGTAATATACAAATGGTAATATATACATGTAAACAGGAATAATAGTGACCAGTAACAGGATAAATAGATAGATACTAATGGTAATAAATTATCAATGAACAGCAGCATAATGGAATAATACACCTAATCAATAATCATTTTAGCAGCAGCTTAGGTTGTGTCTGAGTAGGTAGAGACATGTGGATGGGCACAGAGTCAGTGTGAATCATCTGTGGGAGATGGCGAACAGTAGACGATGGCCAGGGGATAGAAGCTGTTTAGGAGTATGTTTGTCTGAGCCTGGAGAACAGTCCATGTTTTGGGTGGCTTGAGTCTTTGGCCATTTTTATTGGTGTGTGAGTTGTTCAGGCAATGCTTGGAGTATGTGTGTCAAGGAGTTGTTGTGAAAGGTGCTTCCTGTCTCAGCAGCCGAGCAACAATGGGTCGTTTCCACAGCAATATGGAAGTGCGCACACCGACACCTGGAAAAGTAATCATTCTCTTACTGGATTCGATCAACAGGAACACATCAAGACTTACCTGGATTCAGTGATTAGGGATATGTGTGTGTGCGTACGTGCGTGCGCGTGTGCGTGCGCGTGTGTGTGCATGTATGAGAGAGTGCCTATGTATGTGTGCCCGTGTCTGTTTGTGTATGCATGTCTGGGTGTGTGTGTATGTGTATATGTCCATGTGCTTGTGTTGGCATGGCGTGCCCCAGCTGCTGTGGTCCTGAGGTAAGTGCCAGTCTCTCTGTGCCACTCAGAGTCTGATGGATGAGGTGGTGACACAGCCATTGTGAGTTGACAGTCAGAAGCTGTGAAAGTCACTGTGCTATACACAACCACTACCACTACAGTACACTCCATATACACTGAGTATACAAAACATTAAGTATACTATATACACTACCACTATACTACAGTACACTATATATACTGCCATTACATTATACTATATATACTACCACTACCACTACAGTATACTCTATATACTACCACTATCGCTCCAGTATACTATATATACTACCACTACAGTATACTATATATACTACCACTACCACTACAGTATACTCTATATACTACCACTATCGCTACAGTATACCATAGATACTACCACTATCGCTACAGTATACTGTATATACTACCACTACAGTATACTATATATACTACCACTATACTACATCATGTTATATATACTACCAATATCACTACAGTACATTATACATACTACCACTATCACTACAGTACAGTAGATAACCTACCATGACAACTACAGTATACTATATATACCACCAACATCAATAAGGTACACTATATATAATACCCTTACAACAACAGCAAACTATATATACTACCACAATCACTACATATACTACCACTACAGTATACTATATATATTACCAATATCACTACAGTACACTATATATACTACCTCTATGACTACAGTTGTAAACGGTTTTCTACTATCCTAGGTGTAGCAAGGATCGGACCAAAATGCAGCGTGATGATGATTCATGATATTTTAATGAAGGAAAAAACTATACATGAAGAAACTACAAAATAATGAAATGTAAAAACCAAAACAGCCCTATCTGGTGCAAACACAAAGACAGGAACAATCACCCACAAAACACTCAAAGAATATGGCTGCCTAAATATGGTTCCCAATCAGAGACAACGATAAACACCTGCCTCTGATTGAGAACCACTCCAGACAGCCATAGACTTTGCTAGATACCTCCACTAAGCCACACACCCAATAACTAACAAAACCCCAAGACAAAACACACCACAATAAACCCATGTCACCAAATAAATAAAGACAAACACCATATACTTTGACCAGGGCGTGACAGAACCCCCCCCCCCCCCTAAGGTGCGGACTCCCGGATGCGCATCAAAACAATAGGGAGGGTCCGGGTGGGCGTCTGTCCATGGTGGCGGCTCCGGCGCGGGACGTAGACCCCACTCTATCAATGTCCTAGTCCCTCCTCCTCACGTCCTAGGATAGTCCACCTTCGCCGCCGACCATGGCCTAGTAGTCCTCACCCAGAATCCCACTGGACTGAGGGGCAGCTCGGGACTGAGGGGCAGCTCGGGACTGAGGCAGCTCAGCACTGAGGGGAAGCTCAGCACTGAGGGGAAGCTCAGCACTGAGGGGAAGCCCAGCACTGAGGGGAAGCCCAGCACTGAGAGGAAGCTCAGCACTGAGAGGAAGCTCAGCACTGAGAGGAAGCTCAGGCAGGTAGTTAGATCCGGCAGATCTGGCTGCTCCATGCAGGCTGACAGCTCTGGCTGCTCCATGCAGGCTGGCAGCTCTGGCTGCGCTGAACAGGCAGGAGACTCCAGCAGCGCTGTAGAGGAGGAAGGCTCTGGATGCGCTGAATAGGCGGGAGACTCCGGCGGCGCTGGAGATGAGGAAGGCTCTGGCAGCGCTAGATAGGCGGGAGACTCCGGCAGCGCTGGAGAGGCGAGGCGCACTGTAGGCCTGATGCGTGGTGCTGGCACTGGTGGTACTGGGCCGAGAACACGCACAGGAAGCCTGGTGCGGGGAGCTGCCACCGGAGGGCTGGTGTGTGGAGGTGGTACTGAGTAAACCGGACCGTGCAGGCGCACTGGAGCTCTTGAGCACCGAGCCTGCCCAACCTTACCTGGTTGAATACTCCCGGTCGCTCTGCCAGTGCGGCAAGGTGGAATAGCCCGCACTGGGCTATGCAGGCGAACCGGGGACACCGTGCGCAAGGCTGGTGCCATGTAAGCCGGCCCAAGGAGCCGCACTGGGGACCAGATGCGTAGAGCCGGCTTTATGGCATTTGGCTCGACGCTCAACCTAGCCCGGCCGATACGCGGAGCTGGAATATACCGCACCGGGCTATGGCCCCGCACTGGGGACACCGTGCGCACCACTGCATAACACGGTGCCTGCCCAGTCTCTCTAGCCCCCCGGTAACCACAGCAAGTTGGCGTAGGTCTCCTACCTAGCGTCGCCATGCTCCCTGTGAGCCCCCCCCCCCAATACATTTTTGGGGCTGACTCTCGGGCTTCCATCCGCTTCGCCGTGCTGCCTCCTCATACCTGCGCCTCTCAGCTTTCGTCGCCTCCAGTTCTTCTTTGGGGCGGCGATATTCTCCAGGCTGAGCCCAGGGTCCTTCACCGTCCAGTTCGTCCTCCCATGTCCATTCCTTCTCTTGCTGCACCTTGGGGCGGCTACACTCCCCTGGTTTAGCCCAGGGTCCTCTCCCGTTGAGGATTTCCTCCCAAGTCCAGAAATTCTTGTCACGCTGCTCCTGCTGCTGTTGTTGCCTAATACCACGCCGCTTGGTCCTGTTGTGGTGGGTGATTCTGTAACGGTTTTCTTGATGTGAAGGAGAGTCGGACCAAAATGCAGCGTTGTGATGATTCATGTTAATTTAATGAAGGAAAAAACTATACATGAAGAAACTACAAAATAATGAAATGTGAAAACCAAAACAGCCCTATCTGGTGCAAACACAAAGACAGGAACAATCACCCACAAAACACTCAAAGAATATGGCTGCCTAAATATGGTTCCCAATCAGAGACAACGATAAACACCTGCCTCTGATTGAGAACCACTCCAGACAGCCATAGACTTTGCTAGATACCTCCACTAAGCCACACACCCAATAACTAACAAAACCCCAAGACAAAACACACCACAATAAACCCATGTCACACCCCGGCCTGACCAAATAAATAAAGACAAACACCATATACTTTGACCAGGGCATGACAACAGTATACTATATATACTACCACTACCACTACGGTACACTATATATACTACCACTATCACTACAGTATACTATATGCTACCACTACAATATACTTTATTTACTACCACTATCACAACAGTATACTATATATACTAATACTACAGTACACTATATATACGACCAATACCACTACAGAATACTATATATACTACCACTACCACTACGGTACACTATATATACTACCACTATCACTACAGTATACTATATACTACCACTACAGTGTACTATATATACTACGACTACCACTACAGTATAATACATATACTACCACTATCACTTCAGTATACTATATATACCACCACCATCACTACAGTATACTATATATACTACCACTGTAAGGGTTTTCCTCCTCTTCGTCTGAAGAGGAGAGGCAAGAAGGATCGGAGGACCAATATGCGGCGTGGTAAGTGTCCATGGTATTTATTTAAACACATAAACTGAACACTCCATACAAAAACAATAAACGTAACGTGAATAACTGAAACTGAAAACAGTACCGTGTGGTGTAAAACACAGACACGGAAACAATCACCCACAAACAAACAATGAAACCCAGGCTACCTAAGTATGATTCTCAATCAGAAACAACTAACGACACCTGCCTCTGATTGAGAACCATACTAGGCCGAACACAGAAAAACAACCTAGACACACAAAACATAGAATGCCCACCCAGCTCACGTCCTGACCAACACTAAAACAAGGAAAACACAAAATAACTATGGTCAGAACATGACAGTAGGTAGCTCAGGACTGAGAGGTAGCTCAGGACTGAGAGGTAGTTCAGGCTGGTTGACGGCTCTGGCAGCTTCTGGCTGACTGACGGCTCTGGCAGCTCCTGGCTGACTGGCGGCTCTGGCAGAACCTGGCTGAATGGCGGCTCTGGCAGATCCTGGCTGAATGACGGCTCTGGCAGATCCTGGCTGAATGGCGGCTCTGGCAGATCCTGGCTGAATGGCGGCTCTGGCAGATCCTGGCTGAATGGTGGCTCTGGCGGATCCTGGCTGACTGGCGGCTATGGTGGCTCCTTGCAGACTGGCGGCTCTGGCGGCTCCTTGCAGACTGGCGGCTCTGGCGGCTCCTTGCTGACTGGCGGCTCTGGCGGCTCCTTGCTGACTGGCGGCTCTGGCGGCTCCTTGCAGACTGGCGGCTCTGGCGGCTCCTGACTGGCGGGCGGCTCTGGCAGCTCCTGACTGGCGGGTGGATCTGGCAGCTCCTGACTGAAGGGCAGATCTGGCAGCTCCTGACTGACGGGCGGCTCAGATGGCGCTGGGCAGAACACTAAAGTACACTATATATACTACTACTATCACTACAGTACACTATATATACTGAACACTATCACGACAGTATACAATACATACAACCACTACAGAAAACTATATGTACTACCACTATCACTACAGTACAATATATATACTACCACACCACTACGGTATACAATATAAAGTACCACTACCACTACAGTATACTATGTATACTACCACTATCACGACAGTGTGCTGTATATACTACCATTACAGTAAACTATATAAACTACCACTATCACCACTTACAAATCAAATCAAATTGTATTTGTCACATGCTTCGTAAAAAAAACAGGTGTAGACTAACAGTGAAATGCTTACTTAGGGGTCCTTTTCCAATGCAGAGTTAAAGATAAAGATCTATATTTTTTAAAGTATAAATAGTGACACGAGGAATAAATACACAGTGAATAAGGAATAACAAATAACAAGTAAAACTAACATGGCTATATACAGGGAGGTACCAGTACCGAGACGATGTCCAGGAGTATGAGGTATTTGAGGTACAGTTGAAGTCGAAATTTAACATACACCTTAGCCAAATACATTTAAACTCAGTTTTTCACAATTCCTGACATTTAATCCTAGTAAAACTTCCCTGTTTTAGGTCAGTTAGGATCACCACTTTATTTTAAGAATGTGAAATGTCAGAATAATAGTAGAGAGAATGATTTATTTCAGCTTTTATTTCTTTCATCACATTCCCAGTGGGTCAGAAGTTTACATACACTCAATTAGTATTTGGTAGCATTGCCTTTAAATTGTTTAACTTGGGTCAAACGTTTCAGGTACCCTTCCACAAGCTTCCCACAATAAGTTGGGTGAATTTTGGCCCATTCCTCCTGACAGAGCTGGTGTAACTGAATTTGGTTCGTAGGCCTCCTTGCTCACACACGCTTTTTCAGTTGTGCCCACAAATTTTCTATGGGATTGAGGTCAGGGCTTTGCAATGGCCACTCCAATACCTTGACTTTGCTGTCCTTAAGCCATTTTGCCACAACTTTGGAAGTATGCTTGGGGTTATTGTCCATTTGGAAGACCCATTTCCGACAAAGCTTTAATTTCCTGACTGATGTCTTGAGATGTTGCTTCAATATGTCCGCAAAATGTCCTTTCTCATGATGCCACCTACTTTGTGAGGTGCACCAGGCCCTCCTGCAGCAAAGCACCCCCACAACATGATGCTGCCACCCCCTGTGCTTCATGGTTGGGATGGTGTTCTTCGGCTTGCAAGCATCCCCCTTTTTCCTCCAAACATGATGATGGTCATTATGGCCAAACGGTTCTATTTTTGTTTCATCAGGCCAGAGGACATTTCTCCAAAAAGTACCATCTTTGTCCCCATGTGCAGTTGCTAACCGTAGTCTGGCTTTTTTTATGGCGGTTTTGGAGCAGTGGCTTCTTCCTTGCTGAGTGGCCTTTCAGGTTAAGTCGATATAGGACTCAATTGTTTTCCTGAGGTCTTGACTGATTTCTTTTGATTGTCCCATGATATTAAGCAAAGAGGCAATGAGTTTGAAGGTACGCCTTGAAATACATCCACAGGTGCACCTCCAATTGACTCAAATGATGTCAATTAGCCTATCAGAAGCAACAATTGTTGGAAAAATGACTTGTGTCATGCACAAAGTAGATGTCCTAACCGACTTGCCAAAACTATAGTTTGTTTAGAAGAAATTTGTGGAGTGGTTGAAAAAAAAGTTTTAATGACTCCAAACCAAGTGTACAGTTGTCACACATCTAAGAGTGCTGGGTGCAGAGTTTATTTCGGTAAACGGGTAAGTGGTCAACGACAACACAACAGGCGCACAAAATATGACCGACCCAAAACAGGACACCAAAAAGGTCAAAAGCAGGCGGGCCTAACCGGCTTAAATAGCCCTAAAACAAATCTCAAACAAGGAACAGGTGAAATCAATAAAGACATGACGCACGCTCCTCTTCTGCCGCCCACCAGCTTGCTTATGTGATTCCTGGACGGCTCTCCAGGTCTCCTTTGAGAGCTGCACCCACTCCTCCAACGCAGGAGCTTCGGTCTGGCTCTGATGCCACGGTGCCAGGACAGGCTGGTAGCCCAACACGCACTGGAAAGGTGAGTGGAGGAGAGGCGGAGTGAGTTCTGAACCACCTCCGCCCATGGGACGTACCCCGCCCACTCACCAGGCCGGTCCTGGCAATACGACCGCAGAAACCTGCCCACATCCTGGTTCACTCTCTCCACCTGCCCATTACTCTTGGGGTGAAAACCCGAGGTCAGGCTGATCGAGACCACCAGACGCTCCATAAACGCCCTCCACACTTGGGATGTGAACTGGGGACCCCGATCAGAAACGATGTCCTCAGGCACCCCGTAGTGCCGGAAGACGTGGGTAAACAGGGCCTCTGCAGTCTGTAGGGCCGTAGGTAGACCGGGCAACGGGATGAGACGGCAGGACTTAGAAAACCGTTCCACAACAACCAGGATTGTAGTGTTCCCCTGAGACGGGGGAAGGTTGGTGAGAAAATCCACCGACAGATGGGACCACAGCCATTGTGGAACGGGGAGGGGCTGTAACTTCCCTCTAGGCAGGTGTCTAGGAGCATTACTCTGAACGCACACCGAACAGGGGGAGACATAAAACCTCACGTCCTTAGCTAAAGTGGGCCACCATTACTTCCCCCTAAGACCCCGCACTCTCCTCTCAATCCCCGGATGACACGAAGAGGGTAGCGTATGGGCCCACCGAATCAATTGATCACGAACACCAAGCACTACGTACTGACGACCTGCTGGACACTGAGGAGGCGCAAGTTCCAACCGTAACGCCCGCTCGATGTCCACGTCCAACTCCCATACCACCGGTGCTACCAGACATGAAGCTGGAAGGATGGGAGTAGGATCGATGGACCACTCCTCGGTGTCATAGTGACGGGACACCGCATCGGCCTTAGTATTAAGGGAACCTGGCCTATAGGAGATGGTAAACTGAAATCTGGTGAAAAACATGGCCCACCTTGCCTGACTCAGATTCAGTCTCCTCGCTGCCCGGATATACTCCAGATTACGGTGGTCAGTCCAGATGAGGAAACGATGCTTGGCCCCCTCAAGCCAATGTCTCCACACTTTCAGAGCCTTGACCACTGCTAACAACTCCCGGTCCCCCACGTCATAGTTTCGCTCCACCGGACCGAGCTTCCTCGAAAAGAAAGCGCAGGGGCGGAGCTTCGGTGGCGTGCCCGAGCGCTGTGATAGCACGGCTCCAACCCCAGCCTCAGACGCGGCCACCTCCACTATGAACGCCAAAGAGGGGTCCGGATGAGCCAGCATGGGAGCGTCGGTGAACAGCTCCTTCAGAAGACTAAAGGCTCTGTCCGCTTCCGCTGACCACCGCAAACGCGCCGGCCCCCCCTTCAGCAGTGAGGTAATGGGAGCAGCCACCTGGCCAAAACCCCGGATAAACCTCCGGTAGTAATTGGCAAACCATAAAAACCGCTGCACCTCCTTTACTGTGTCGGAGTCGGCCAATTACGCACGGCTGAAACGCGGTCACACTCCATCACCACCCCAGAGGTGGAAATGTGATAACCCAGGAAGGAAACGGCTTGTTTGGAGAACACACATTTCTCAGCCTTGACGTACAGGTCATGCTCCAACAGTCGCCCAAGTACTTTGCGCACCAGAGACACATGCGCGGCGCGTGTGGCGGAATAGATCAAGATATCATCGATATACACCACCACACCCTACCCGTGCAGGTCCCTGAGAATCTCTTCTACGAAAGATTGAAAGACGGCTGGAGCATTCTTCAACCCATACGGCATGACGAGGTACTCATAATGGCAAGACGTGGTACTAAACGCGATCTTCCACTCATCTCCCTCCCGGATACGCACCAAATTGTATGCGCTTCTGAGGTCCAGTTTTGTGAAAAAACGCGCTCCGTGAAATGATTCTACCGCCGTAGCGATTAGAGGTAGCGGGTAACTAAACCCCACTGTGATGGAATTTAGACCTCTATAATCAATGCACGGACGCAGGCCTCCTTCCTTTTTCTTCACAAAAAAGAAACTCGAGGAGACAGGTGATGTGGAGGGCCGAATGTACCCCTGTCCCAGAGATCCAGTGATATTTGTCTCCATAGCCACTGTGTCCTCCCATGACAACGGGTACATGTGACTCCTGGGAAGTGCGGCGTTTACCTTGAGGTTTATCGCGCAATACCCTCGTCGATGGGGTGGTAATTGGGTCAAATAAGCCAAATCGGCATATTCTGAGGGAATGCGCACAGTGGAAACCTGGTCTGGACTCTCCACCGTTGTGGCACTGATGGAAACTCCTCTACACCTACCTGAACACTCCTCTGACCACCCCTGGAGAGCCTCCTGTTTCCACGAAATCATAGGATTGTGATTAGCCAGCCAGGGAATCCGCAGCACCACTGGAAACGCAGGTGAATCAATAAGGAAGAGACTAATCTGCTCCCCATGATCCCCTTGCATTACCATGCCCAGTGAAACCGTGGCCTCCCTGACCAGCCCTGACCCTAACGGTCGGCCATCTAGGGAGTGCACAGGGAAGGGTTGATCGATTGGCACCAGCGGAATCCCCAGCTTACGGGCGAGTCCGCGATCCAAAAAGTTCCCAGCTGCACTTGAATCGACTAGCGCCTTATGCTGGAGAGAGGGAGAAAACTCAGGGAAAGAGATTAGTAAAAACATGTGACCAACAGGGAGCTCTGGGTGAGTCTGGTGCTGACTCACCTGGGGTGACCGAGTAGTGCTCTGCCTGCCCTCTCGACTCCCAGACGAGATCCTCCAGCACCGATCGGCAGTGTGTCCACAACCGCTCGGCCCTCTGGTGGGTGGTCGAAGACAGCCCGGAACTGGCGGGTGAACTCTGGGTAGTGGCCCCTTGCAGTCTGGGCCATTCCACACTGCGTTGGCCCACTCCAAGGCTCGACCTGTCAGACAGGAGACGAGGACGCTCACGCTCTCCTCCCCAGAGGGAGTCGGGCGAACGGTAGCCAGGTACAGACACCGCCGGAGGAGTAGGTTGAGGAGGAGGAGCTGGAGGCGAGGTAGGGAGGCCACTCCTCTCCCATTGGTCCATTCTCTCCATCATCTGATCCATCGCTGACCCGATTCGGTGAAGGATGGCCATGTGATGGAGGACACGCTCCTCCATAGATGGGAGAGGGGGTGTAGCTGCTCCTGCTGACTCCATGAATGGTGAAGGCTTCTGTCACACAGCTAGGAGTGATGGGTGCAGAGTCAAGGCACAGAGAGCAGAGGATTCATAGAAAACCAACTTTATTTCGGTAAGTGGTCAACACCAACACAACAGGCGCACAAAATATGACCGACCCAAAACAGGACACCAAAAACGTCAGAGAACATATGCAGTGTGCGTGTGTTATGTGTGTGGGCATATGTGTCTGTGTGTGTATGTGTGTGTTGGGGTGTCAGTGTATGTGTGAGTGTGTGGGTCGAGTCTAGTGTGTGTGCATAGAGTCAAAAACGTTTATGCCCAATGCAACGAGCTGTATAGGGCCATAAGCAAACAAGAAAATGCTCACCCAGAGGCGGTGCTCCTCTTGGCCAGGGATTTGAATGCAGGAAACAGTACCCAATTTCCACCAGCATGTCACCTGTGCAACTAGAGGCGAAAAAAAACTCTAGGTCTCCTTTACTCCACACACAGAGAGGCATACAAAGCTCTCACTTGCCCTCTATTTGGCTTAATCTGACCACAACTCTATCGTCCTGATTCCTGCTTACAAGCAAAAACAGGAAGTACCAGTGACGTACTCAATACGGAAGTGGTCCAATGAAGTGGATGCTAAACTCCAGGACTGTTTTAGAAGCACAGACTTAAATACATTCCTGCATTCATCCGTTGGCATTGAGGAGTTTACCACATTAATCATTGGCTTCGTTAGTAAGTGCATGGATGACGTCATCCCCACAGTGACCGCACATTCATATCCCAACCAGAAGCCATGGATTACAGGCAACATCTGCACTGAGCTAAATGCTAGAGCTGCCGCTTTCAAGGAGCGGGACAGTAATCCAGACGCTTATAATAAATCCCGCTGCACTCTCCAACGAATCAAAGCATTTATACAGGACCAAGATCAAATCCTACTACACTGGCTCTGATGCTCGTCAAATGTGGCAGGGCCTGCAAACTATCACTGATTACAAAGGGAATCCCAGCCAGGAGCTGCCTACCAGACGAGCTAAATGCCTTCCCTGTTCCTTCGAGGCAAGCATGAAAGCACCAGCTGTCCTGGATGACTGTGTGATCATGCTCTCCATAGCCGATGTGAGTAAGACCTTCAAACAGGTTAACATTCACAAGGATGCAGGGCCATGGAGTACCAATATGCGTACTCAGAGCATGCGCTGACCAGCTCGCAAGTGTCTTTACTGACATTTTCAACCTCTCCCTGACCCAGTTTGTAATACCTACAGAGCCTTGCAAAAGTATTCATCCCCCTTGTCATTTTTTGTATTTTGTTGCATTACAACCAGTAATTTAAATGGGTTTTATTTGGATTTCACGTAATGGACATACACAAAATAGTACAAATTGGTGAAGTGAAATTGAAAAAAAAAAATGCTTGATTCAAAAAATTTGAAAAAAACTGAAAAAACTGAAAAAACTGAAAAGTGATACGTGCATATGTATTCACCCCTTAGCTCTGAAGCTATTTGCATAGCATTTGCTATGAATCCCCTAAATAAGATCTGGTGCAACCAATTACCTTCAGGAGTCACATAATTAGTTAA
Organism: Oncorhynchus kisutch; assembly: GCF_002021735.2. Classification (NCBI taxonomy): domain Eukaryota; kingdom Metazoa; phylum Chordata; class Actinopteri; order Salmoniformes; family Salmonidae; genus Oncorhynchus; species Oncorhynchus kisutch. Next base: position 14,860,818 of record NC_034188.2, on the reverse strand, counting down.
ATAAAGTCCACCTGTGTGCAATTCTAAGTGTCACATGATCTGTCACATGATCTCAGTATATATACACCTGTTCTGAAAGGCCCCAGAGACTGCAACACCACTAAGCAAGGGGTACCACCAAGCAAGCGGTACCATGATGACCAAGGAGCTCTCCAAACAGGTCTGGGACAAAGTTGTGGAGAAGTACAGATCAGGGTTGGGTTATAAAAAATATCAGAAAAAGTTCAACATCCCACAGAGCACCATTAAATCCATTATTAAAAAATGGAAGGAATATGGCACCGCAACAAACCTGTCAAGAGAGGGCCGCCCACCAAAACTCACAGACCAGGCAAGAAGGGCATTAATCAGAGCGACAACAAAGAGACAGAAGATAACCCTGAAGGAGCTGCAAAGCTTCACAGAGGAGATTGGAGTATCTGTCCATAGGACCACTTTAGCCGTACACTCCACAGAGCTGGGCTTTACAGAATAGTGGCCAGAAAAAAGCCATTTCTTAAAGAAAAAAATAAGCAAACACGTTTGGTGTTCGCCAAAAGGCATGTGTGAGACTCCCCGAACACATGGAAGAAGGTACTCTGGTCAGATGAGACTAAAATTGATATTTTTGACCATCAAGGAAAATGCCTGGCGCAAACTCAACACTTCTCATCACCCCGAGAACCTCATCCCCACAGTGAAGTATGGTGGTGGCAGCATCATGCTGTGGGGAGGTTTTTCATCGGCAGGGGCTGGGAAACTGGTTAGAATTGAAGGAATGATGGATGGCGCTAAATACAGGGAAATTCTTGAGGGAAACCTTTTTCAGTCTTCCAGAGATTTGAGAGTGGGTTGGAGGTTCACCTGCCAGCAAGAAAATGATCCTAAGCATACTGCTAAAGCAACACTCGTGTGGTTTAAGGGAAAACATTAAAATGACTTGGAATGGCCCAGTCAAAGCCCAGACCTCAATCCAATTGAGAATCTGTGGTATGACTTAAAGATTGGTGTAAACCAGTGGAACCCATCCAACTTGAAGGATCTGAAGCAGTTTTGCCTTGAAGAATGGGGAAAAATCCCAGTGGCTAGATGTGCCAAGCTTATATAGAGACATACCCCAAGAGACATGCAGCTGTAATTGCTGCAAAAGGTGACCCCTTTTTATTTGCACTGACTTTCTTGCTCCAGCTCTATGCCCACTAACCGGATTCTACCCACACACACACACACACACACACACACTCACACACTCACACACACACACACACACACACACACACACACACACACACACACACACACACACACACACACACACACACACACACACACACACACACACACACACACACACACACACACACACACACAGTTAGTCCACAGTTAGTCCAGTGTGTGGGTAGTGTAGGTAGTGTCCAGTGTGTGGGTAGGGTGCGGTGTGTGTAGACCAGTGTGTGGGTAGAGTCCTGTGTGTGGATAGTGTGGGAAGTGTCCAGTGTGTGGGTAGTGTGGGTAGAGTCCAGTGTGTGGGTAGAGTCCAGTGTGTGTAGACCAGTGTGTGGGTCGTGTGTGTAGAGTCCAGTGTGTAGGTAGTGTGGGTAGAGTCCAGTGTGTAGGTAATGTGGGTAGACTCCAGTGTGTGGGTAGAGTCCAGTGTTTTGGTAGTGTGGGTAGAGTCCAGTGTTTGGGTAGAGTCCAATGTGTAGATAGTGTGGGTAGATTCCAGTGTGTGGGTAAGGTGGGTAGAGTCCAGTGTGTGGGTAATGTGGGTAGAGTCCAGTGTGTGGGTAATGTGGGTAGAGTCCAGTGTGTGGGTAATGTGGGTAGAGTCCAGTGTGTGGGTAGAGTCCAGTGTTTTGGTAGTGTGGGTAGAGTCCAACGTGTAGGTAGTGTAGGTAGAATCCAGTGTGTGGGTAATGTGGGTAGAGTCCAGTGTGTGGGTAATGTGGGTAGAGTCCAGTGTGTGGGTAATGTGAAAGAGTCCAGTGTGTGGGTAATGTGGGTAGAGTCCAGTGTGTGGGTAATGTGGGTAGAGTCCAGTGTGTGGGTAATGTGGGTAGAGTCCAGTGTGTGGGTAATGTGGGTAGGGTCCAGTGTGTGGGTAATGTGGGTAGAGTCCAGTGTGTGGGTAATGTGGGTAGAGTCCAGTGTGTGGGTAATGTGGAAGAGTCCAGTGTGTGGGTAATGTGGGTAGAGTCCAGTGTGTGGGTAATGTGGGTAGAGTCCAGTGTGTGGGTAATGTGGGTAGAGTCCAGTGTGTGGGTAGTGTGGGTAGAGTCCAGTATGTAGGTAGGGTGGGTAGAGACCAGTGTGTAGGTAGTGTAGGTAGAATCCAGTGTGTGGGTAATGTGGGTAGAGTCCAGTGTGTAGGTAATGTGGGTTTAGTCCAGTGTGTGGGTAATTGGGTAGAGTCCAGTGTGTAGGTAGTGTGGGTAGAGTCCAGTGTGTAGGTAGTGTGGGTAGAGTCCAGTGTGTGGGTAGTGTGGGTAGAGTCCAGTGAGTGGGTAGTGTGGGAAGAGTCCAGTGTGTGGGTAGTGTGGGTAGAGTCCAGTGTGTGGGTAGTGTGGGTAGAGTCCAGTGTGTGGGTAGTGTGGGTAGAGTCCAGTGTGTAGGTAGTGTGGGAAGAGTCCAGTGTGTAGGTAGTGTGGGTAGAGTCCAGTGTGTGGGTAATGTGGGTAGAGTCCAGTGTGTGGGTAGAGTACAGTGTGTGGGTAATATAGGTAGAGTCCAGTGTGTGGGTAATGTGGGTAGAGTCCAGTGTGTGGGTAATGTGGGTAGAGTCCAGTGTGTGGGTAGTGTGGGTAGAGTCCAGTATGTAGGTAGGGTGGGTAGAGACCAGTGTGTAGGTAGTGTAGGTAGAATCCAGTGTGTGGGTAATGTGGGTAGAGTCCAGTGTGTGGGTAATGTGGGTAGAGTCCAGTGTGTAGGTAATGTGGGTTTAGTCCAGTGTGTGGGTAATTGGGTAGAGTCCAGTGTGTAGGTAGTGTTTGTAGAGTCCAGTGTGTAGGTAGTGTGGGTAGAGTCCAGTGTGTGGGTAGTGTGGGTAGAGTCCAGTGAGTGGGTAGTGTGGGTAGAGTCCAGTGTGTAGGTAGTGTGGGTAGAGTCCAGTGTGTGGGTAATGTGGGTAGAGTCCAGTGTGTAGGTAGTGTGGGAAGAGTCCAGTGTGTAGGTAGTGTGGGTAGAGTCCAGTGTGTAGGTAGTGTGGGTAGAGTCCAGTGTGTGGGTAGTATGGGTAGAGTCCAGTGTGTAGGTAGTGTGGGAAGAGTCCAGTGGGTAGGTATTGTGGGTAGAGTCCAGTGTGTGGGTAATGTGGGTAGAGTCCAGTGTGTGGGTAGAGTACAGTGTGTGGGTAATGTGGGTAGAGTCCAGTGTGTGGGTAGTGTGGGTAGAGTCCAGTGTGTAGGTAGTGTGGGAAGAGTCCAGTGTGTAGGTAGTGTGGGTAGAGTCCAGTGTGTAAGTAGTGTGGGTAGAGTCCAGTGTGTGGGTAGTGTGGGTAGAGTCCAGTGTGTAGGTAGTGTGGGAAGAGTCCAGTGTGTAGGTAGTGTGGGTAGAGTCCAGTGTGTGGGTAATGTGGGTAGAGTCCAGTGTGTGGGTAGAGTACAGTGTGTGGGTAATGTGGGTAGAGTCCAGTGTGTAGGTAGTGTGGGTAGAGTCCAGTGTGTGGGTAATGTGGGTAGAGTCCAGTGTGTGGGTAGAGTACAGTGTGTGGGTAGAGTCCAGTGTGTGGGTAGTGTGGGTAGAGTCCAGTGTGTAGGTAGTGTGGTTAGAGTCCAGTGTGTGGGTAATGTGGGTAGAGTCCAGTGTGTGGATAGTGTGGGTAGAGTAGAGTGTGTGGGTAGTATGGGTAGTGTCCAGTGTGTGGGTAGAGTAGAGTGTGTGGGTAGTATGGGTAGTGTCCAGTGTGTGGGTAGAGTGCAGTGTGTTTTCATAACTCAGTTCAGCAAAGTCAGTGCAAAAAGGATAAATGCAGGTAGTTCAGGTAACCATTTGATTAGCTATTTTGCAGTCTTGTTTAGCAGTATAATGGCTTGGGGGTAGAAGCTGTTTAGGGCCCTGTTTGTTCCAGACTTGGTGCACTGGTAACAACAAGGAAGACAAGGAAAGGGAGATGCAGAGAGGGGGGAGTGAAAAAGAAGTGAGTGGGTATAGTGAGAGACAAACAAAAAAGATGTAGAGTGGGTCAGGGTGAGTAAAAGAGGGTAAAATTGTGTGAGAAAAAAGATGAGAGCGAGAAGACCGGATAGAGTGATAGAAGATGAGAGAGAAGACCGGATAGAGTGATAGAAGATGAGAGAGAAGGCCGGATAGAGTGATAGAAGATGAGAGAGAAGGCCGGATAGAGTGATAGAAGATGAGAGAGAAGACCGGATAGAGTGATAGAAGATGAGAGAGAAGACCGGATAGAGTGATAGAAGATGAGAGAGAAGGCCGGATAGAGTGATAGAAGATGAGAGAGAAGGCCGGATAGAGTGATAGAAGATGAGAGAGAAGGCCGGATAGAGTGATAGAAGATGAGAGAGAAGGCCGGATAGAGTGATAGAAGATGAGAGAGAAGGCCGGATAGAGTGATAGAAGATGAGAGAGCGATAGAGTGATAGATGAAGAGAAGGCCGGAAAGAGTGATAGAAGATGAGAGAGAAGGCCGGATAGAGTGATAGAAGATGAGAGAGAAGGCCGGATAGAGTGATAGAAGATGAGAGAGAAGGCCGGATAGAGTGATAGAAGATGAGAGAGAAGGCCGGAAAGAGTGATAGAAGATGAGAGAGAAGGCCGGATAGAGTGATAGAAGATGAGAGAGAAGGCCGGATAGAGTGATAGAAGATGAGAGAGAAGGCCGGATAGAGTGATAGAAGATGAGAGAGAAGGCCGGAAAGAGTGATAGAAGATGAGAGAGAAGGCCGGATAGAGTGATAGAAGATGAGAGAGAAGGCCGGATAGAGTGATAGAAGATGAGAGAGAAGGCCGGAAAGAGTGATAGAAGATGAGAGAGAAGGCCGGATAGAGTGATAGAAGATGATGGAGAGAAGGCCGGATAGAGTGATAGAAGATGAGAGAGAAGGCCGGATAGAGTGATAGAAGATGAGAGAGAAGACCGGATAGAGTGATAGAAGATGAGAGAGAAGACCGGATAGAGTGACAGAAGATGAGAGAGAAGGCCGGATAGAGTGATAGAAGATGAGAGAGAAGGTCGGATAGAGTGATAGAAGATGAGAGAGGTACGGATAGAAAGAGGATGAGAGGATGAGAGAGAAGGAGAGAGTGAGTTGGCAGCAGAGGTGCTGACTAGTCTTTGCTTCTGCCTGTGGCTCAGTGGGATTAAAGAGTTAGAGGAGAGAACTGTCTCTGTCTGTCACCACTCTCCTATCCTCCTCCCTCTCTCCCCCACTCCTCTCCTTCCTCTCTGTCACCACTCTCTTCTCCTCTACCTCTCTCCCTCTCTCCCCCACTCCTCTCCTTCCTCTCTGTCCATCATAGATATATCTACCTAATACCCTCTATCCCCCCTCTGTAGGGCCTCAGTGACCTCTCCTCCCCTCTCCCCCCTCTGTAGGAACTCAGTGACCCCCCCCCCCTGTAGGGCCTCAGTGACCTCTACTCCCCTCCTCCCCCCTCTGTAGGGCCTCAGTGACCTCTTCTCCCCTCCTCCCCCTTCTGTAGGACCTCAGTGACCTCTACTCCCCTCTCCCCCCTCTGTAGGAACTCAGTGACCTCAACTCCTCTCCTCCCCCTTCTGTAGGACCTCAGTGATCTCAACTCCCCTCCTCCCCCCTCTGTAGGACCTCAGTGACCTCTCCTCCCCTCCTCCCCCTTCTATAGGACCTCAGTGATCTCTCCTCCCCTCCTCCCCCCTCTGTAGGATCTCAGTGTTCTCCCCTCACCTCCTCCCCCCTCTGTAGGATCTCAGTGACCTCCCCTCCCCTCCTCCCCCCTCTGTAGGACCTCAGTGATCTCTCCTACCGTCCTCCCCCTCTGTAGGAACTCAGTGATCTCAACTCCCCTCCTCCCCCCTCTGTAGGATCTCAGTGATCTCTCCTCCCCTCCTCCCCTTTCTATAGGACCTCAGTGATCTCTCCTCCCCTCCTCCCCCCTCTGTAGGAACTCAGTGACCTCTACTCCTCCCCCCTCTGTAGGACCTCAGTGATCTCAACTCCCCTCCTGCCCCCTCTGTAGGACCTCAGTGTTCTCTCCTCCCCTCCCCTCCTCCCCCCTCTGTAGGACCTCAGTGATCTCAACTCCCCTCCTCCCCCCTCTGTAGGACCTCAGTGTTCTCTCCTCCCCTCCTCCCCCCTCTGTAGGACCTCAGTGATCTCAACTCCCCTCCTCCCCCCTCTGTAGGACCTCAGTGATCTCTCCTCCCCTCCTCCCCCCTCTGTAGGATCTCAGTGATCTCTCCTCCCCTCCTCCCCCCTCTGTAGGACCTCAGTGATCTCAACTCCCCTCCTCCCCCCTCTGTAGGACCTCAGTGACCTCCCCTCCCCTCCTCCCCCCTCTGTAGGAACTCAGTGGACTCTACTCCTCCCCCCTCTGTAGGATTTCAGTGAACACTCCTCTCCGCCTCCTCTCCTCCCCTCCTCCCCCCTCTGTAGGACCTCAGTGATCTCAACTCCCCTCCTCCCCCCTCTGTAGGACCTCAGTGACCTCCCCCCCTCTCCCCCCTCTGTAGGAACTCAGTGACCTCTACTCCTCCCCCCTCTGTAGGATTTCAGTGAACACTCCTCTCCGCCTCCTCTCCTCCCCTCCTCCCCCCTCTGTAGGACCTCAGCGACCTCTCCTCTCCTCCTCCCCCCTTTATGGGTCCTCAGTGACCTATCCTCTCCTCCTCTCTTCTCTTCTCCTCTCCTCTTCTCCTCTCCTCCTCTCTCTCTCCAGCCGTCTGCTCTGTGTGTTCCTTGGTATTTCTGCATGTTCTCCTCTGAGCATAAATAGCCATGGCATACAGCTCCACTCTCTCACTATGTGTATGTGTGACTTGGTAGAGATGCCAGCAGATTCCCCAGGGTTGATCTCATGGTGTTGGACAGACACTTGTTATGTATCTTGATCACACTATTACATTCTCAGTATATTTAAGCCTGCAGAAGCTCCTCAAAGACTCACATTACAGTGAGACAGGAGGAGAGAAGAGAGGGAGGAGATGAGGAGAGGTGAGAGTGGGGGGAGAGGAGAGGAGAGATCGGGGGGAGAGGGAGGAGAAGAGGAGAGGTGAGAGTGGGGGGAGAGGGAGGAGAAGAGAGAAGGGGGATAAGAGTAGATAAGCGAAGAGGAGGGAGTGGGAGAGGGAGGAGAGAAGAGAAGAGGGGGGAGAGGAGGAGAGGGAGGGAGGGCAGGAGAGGAGAGGAGGAGAGAGAGGAGAAGTCCGAGAGGAGAGAGATTGGAGAGGGGGAGAGTGGAAGAGAGGGGGAGAGGAGGAGAGGAGAGAGAGGAGGAGAGGAGAGAGTGGGGAGAGGGAGAGGGAGGAGAGTAGAGAGAGGGGAGGAGAGTAGGAGAGGAGAGGGGGAGAGGGGGAGAGGGAGGAAAAGAGAGTGAGGAGAGGAGAGAGGGGGAGAGGAAGAGAGGGGAGGAGAGAAGAGACGGGGAGAGGAAGAGAGGGGAGGATCAAAGAGAGGGGGAGAGGAAGAGAGGGGGAGGAGAGAAGAGACGGGGAGAGGAAGAGAGGAAGAGGGGGAGAGGGTAGACAAGATGACTTATGTTTGACTCATTTGTTTTCTCTGCCCCTTAGGTTGCAGTGACTCCATCCTCTAACCCTCCCATATCCGCTTGGCCAAGTGTGTGTGTGTGTGTGTGTACTGTGGTTTGTGGGGACCAGTCTAACGTGTGCTGGCTGGTCTGCAGAATGACAGAGTCGAGCCTGGCAAAAGAGAAGCAGACGGATGTCAGGGGAGAGAGGGGCGGAATGATGAGAAAGAGGGATGGAGGCTGTGGTTAGAGCGAGCAGGAGGAAGGAGTTTTTTTTAAACCCTCTTTCTTCTGTGGTTAACGTAATTTGATGTCAGTGGAACAAACAATCTGATAGTAGAAATATACATTTTTTTCATATCCTTTCGCAATAGCAAAGCTATGCTCACCAAGTCTGTACATAGTCAAAGATTTCCTTAATTTTGGGTCAGTCACAGTGGTCAGGTATTCTGCCACTGTGTACTCTCTGTTAAGACCAAATAGTATTCCAGTTTGCTCTGTGTTCTGGTCAATTCTTTCCAATGTGTCAAGTAATTATCTTTTTGTTTTCTCATGATTTGGTTGGGTTTAATTGTGTTGCTGTCCGGGGCTTTGTGGGGTCTGTTTGTGTTTGTGAACAAAGCCCCAGGACCAGCTTGCTTATGGGACTCTTCTCCAGGTTCATCTCTCTGTCGGTGAAGCCTTTGTTATGGAAGGTTTGGGAATTGCTTCCTTTTAGGTGGTTGTAGAATTCAATGGCTCTTTCCTGGATTTTGATAATTAGTGGGTATCGACCTAATTCTGCTCTACATGCATTATTTGATGTTTTACGTTGTACACTGAGGACATGTTTGCAGAATTCTGCATGCAGTCTTAATTTGGTGTTTGTCCCATTTTGTGAATTCTTGTTTGGTGAGTGGACCCCAGTCCTCACAACCATAAAGGGCAATGGGTTATATAACTGATTCAAGTATTTTTAGCCAGATCCTAAATGGCATGTCAAATGTTATGTTCCTTTTGATGTCATAGAATGCCCTTCTTGCCTTGTCTCTCAGATCGTTGACAGCTTTGTGGAAGTTACCTGCGGCGCTAATGTTCAGGCTGAGGTATGTATCATTTTAGTGTACTCTCGGGCAATGGTATCTAGATCGAATTTGAATTCGTAGTCCTGGAAACTGGACCTTTTTTGGAACACCATTATTTTTGTTTTACTGAGATTTACAGTCAGGGCCCAGGTTTGACAGAATCTGTACAGAAGATCTAGGTGCTGCTGTAGGCCCCCCTTGTTTGGGGACAGAAACACCAGATCATCAGCAACCCGTAGACATTTGACTTCAGATTCTAGTAGGGTGAGGCCCGTTGAAATATGTTGAAGAGTGTGGGGCTTAAGCTGCATCCCTGTCTCACCCCCCATCACTGTGGAAAGAAATTTGTGTTTTTTTTGGGACAATTTTAACTGCCCACTTGTTGTTTGTGTACATGGATTTTATAATGTCGTATGTTTTTCCCCAACACCGCATTCCATCAATTTGTATAGCAGGCCCTTGTGCCAAATTAAATCGAAAGCTTTTTTGATATCAACAAAGCATGCAAAGACTTGGTTTGTTTGTTTGTCAATTAAGGTGTGCAGGATACATATGTGGTCTGTTGTACGGTAATTCGGTAAAAAGCCAATTTGACATTTGTTCAGTACATTGATTTCGCTGAGGAAATATATGAGTCTGCTGTAAATGATAATGCAGAGGATTATCCCAAGGTTGTTCTCTCTCTCTATCTCTCTCTCTCTCTCTCTCGCTCTCTACCTCTCTCTGTGCGGCCTGCCCCAGAGCCCTCAGGCAATTACTGGGGTCTCTGACCGCAATACTTTCCCCTCCTTTTCTCTTCCTCTCCTTTCTTTTGTTCCCTCTCTCCCGCTGAGTTGAGACAGTGTGGGATCTCTGGTCAGAGAGAAGGAATGTGGAGGGAGAGGAGGAGAAGAGAGGAAAGGAGAGAGGGAGAGGAGAGGAGGAGAGGAGAAGGGGATTTTTCCCTCGATGAGGTCATGTATGATGGCTTTTCTCTGAGCGAGAGCCTCGTGGCAGACTTCCCCCCGACCTCGCCCTGACATGTTTCAGATCCCCCCCCCCCCCCCCCCCCCCACCACACACACACACACATGGAGACACACACACACAGCATCTGAGAGTGTTTGGGCTCTCCTCTGGTGTGTGTGTGTGTGTGTGTGTGTGTGTGTGTGTGTGTGTGTGTGTGTGTGTGTGTGTGTGTGTGTGTGTGTGTGTGTGTGTGTGTGTGTGTGTGTGTGTGTGTGTGTGTGTGTGTGTGTGTGTGTGTGTGTGTGCTGAATGGGGACTGCAGAAGTAATCAGATAGATCCATGTTGTCTGTGTGTGCTGAATAGGGACAGAGTTGAGTAGGGCTTACTACATGGACCACTAACTGTTCCTCTGGGGCCTGCCGGCTCTCACTTGATTTAACTAGTGCCTCGTGCTGCACACACACACACACACACACACACACACACAGTGGCAAACACACATCTCTGATTGAACAGCAATATCCTGACTCAGTGAGTAGTCTCATAAAGGGCGGCAGGTAGCCTAGTGGTTAGAGGGTTGGACTAGTAACTAAAAGGTTGCAAGGCAGTTAACCCACTGTTCCTAGACCAGTTAACCCACTGTTCCTAGACCAGTTAACCCACTGTTCCTAGACCAGTTAACCCACTATTCCTAGGCCAGTTAACCCACTATTCCTAGACCAGTTAACCCACTGTTCCTAGACCAGTTAACCCACTGTTCCTAGACCAGTTAACCCACTGTTCCTAGACCAGTTAACCCACTGTTCCTAGACCAGTTAACCCACTGTTCCTAGACCAGTTAACCCACTGTTCCTAGACCAGTTAACCCACTGTTCCTAGACCAGTTAACCCACTGTTCCTAGACCAGTTAACCCACTGTTCCTAGACCAGTTATCCCACTATTCCTAGGCCGTCATTGAAAATAAGAATTTGTTCTTAACTGACTTGCCTAGTTAATTAAAGGTTACATAAAGCTATCAGATAGGCTACTGCATAAACTCTGTATTACTGTGAGGGTGGTTATACTGTGTTACTGTACAGTTTAGTAGAGGTGTTGGTTGGTAGTAACAGCTGAGACAGAGGGACCGTGTGGTGTCGAGGGTGGTTATACTGTGTTACTGTACAGTTTAGTAGAGGTGTTGGTTGGTAGTAACAGCTGAGACAGAGGGACCGTGTGGTGTCGAGGGTGGTTATACTGTGTTACTGTACAGTTTAGTAGAGGTGTTGGTTGGTAGTAACAGCTGAGACAGAGGGACCGTGTGGTGTCGAGGGTGGTTATAGTGATTACTCAGAACCTTTTCCTCTCTTGGTGAGAAGCAGTGAGTCAGAGAGAACCGCTCTTTGTGCTTCATTGTGAAAATCTCTCTCTCCCTCTCTCTTTCTGATCCCCTTTCCCTAACACCCATGTCCGGAATCAGACGCAGCACAAAAGGAGGGAGACAATGACGTTGTTATCACTCTCTCACCTCGTAGTCACAGACAGACAGACAGACAGACCAGATTGACAGACATGGATTAATCTAGTCAGCACTTTCTGGGTCCTGATTACCTTACACACAGGGCTTTTCTGAGATAACACACTGTTACCTTCAGTGCGCTAGTGTTGACCAGATCACAAGTACCAGGTATTGCATTACTTAGGGAAAAAGGTGCCATTTCACACACACACACACGCACACACACACAGGAAAGAAAGGGAAAAAGGTGCCATTTCACACACACACACACACACACACACACACACACACACACACACACACACACACACACACACACACACACACACACACACACACACACACACACACACACACACACACACACACACACACACACATACACAGGAAAGAAAGGGAGAAAGAGACCATGGTAAACAATCCCCAGGTATGGAAGTAGAGCAGTGAAAGGGACAAGCCAGGGTCTCCAGGTCGTCTCTGAAACTAGATACTTACTGTTGTGTGTGTGTGTGTGTGTGTGCACCCCTCCTTAGAAACCTCTACACCTGTTTGTGTGGCCCCATTCATGCACACAGACACATACGCCCATCCCAAGACACCCATCTGACAGCTGAGCGCTCTTCTGCTGAGACAAGCCAGTGATTGTTCTGTTGCAGGTGTGAGTCTGGGAGTTCCCTCTCTTCGTATTTACACTCACCTCAGTGACATCTTGATTGTGTTTGAATTACGTCCCTTCCTCCTTCCTTCCATTCCTACCTCTCTCCCTCCTTCCCTCCATCCTCCCACTCCCTTTTCTTTATCTCTGTAGTTTCATCCTGGTTCAGAGGAACTGAGAAACCATTATATTACAGCTAGACTTTCAGTTCTTCTCAGCATTTCTAGATCCAGATAGAATTTACTGTAGAGGTTTGTTAATCTAATCTAGTTTACTGTAAATGTTTGTTAATGTATCTAATTTACTGTAGGGGTTGTTAATCTAATCTAGTTTACTGCAGGGGATTGTTAATCTAATCTAGTTTACTGTAGGGGTTTGTTAATCTAATTTACTGTAGAGGATTGCTAATCTAATCTAATTTACTGTAGATGTTTGTTAATTTATCTAATTTACTGTAGGGGTTTGTTAATCTGATCTAGTTTACTGTAGGGGTTTGTTAATCTGATCTAGTTTACTGTAGGGGTTTGTTAATCTGATCTAGTTTACTGTAGGGGTTTGTTAATCTGATCTAGTTTACTGTAGGGGTTTGTTAATCTGATCTAATTTACTGTAGGGGTTTGTTAATCTGATCTAGTTTACTGTAGGGGTTTGTTAATGTAATCTAATCTAATTTACTGTAGGGGATTGTTAATCTAATCTAATTTACTCTGGGGGTTGTTAATCTAATTTACTGTAGAGGTTTGTTAATCTAATCTAGTTTACTGTAGGGATTTGTTAATCTAATCTACTTTACTGTAGAGGATTGTTAATCTAATCTAGTTTACTGTAGAGGTTTGTTAATCTAATCCAATTTACTGTAGAGGTTTGTTAATCTAATCTCATTTACTGTAGAGGTTTGTTAATCTATCTAATTTACTGTAGGGGATTGTTAATCTAATCTAATTTACTGTAGAGGCTTGTTAATCTAATCTAATTTACTGTAGGGGTTTGTTAATCTAATCTAATTTACTGTAGGGGATTGTTAATCTAATCTAATTTACTGTAGAGGCTTGTTAATCAAATTTTATTTACTATAAAGGTTTGTTAATCTAATCAAATGTAATGTAGCTGCTGGTTAATCTCCAGAGCAATGCATGTACTCTCCTCCCCTCTTCTCTCTTCTCATGCCTCTCCTCTTGTCTCCTCCTTCCTTGAATCCCTCTCTCCATTCCAGTGGGGTCTGAAACTCCCTCCTAAACCAACAAAGATCTTACATCCAACATCAAACAGCCAGCCAGCTAGGCCCGGGAGTTGAAGGAGATGACATCATCACCACAACACACTGAGTAGAATGGTTTGTAAGAACATCCCCTACCCATCACCCAATAAAACATTGCTTTGAATTGGAATGCTGCCACAAACAGTTGCTTTGAATTAGAATGCTTGATCTTGAGCTATGGTTCTATGGAATGTCCGTTCTTCTTCTATGGTTCTATGGAATGCCTGTTCTTCTTCTATGGTTCCATGGAATGTCTGTTCTTCTTCTATGGAATGCCCGTTCTTCTTCTATGGTTCCATGGAATGCTCGTTCTTCTTCTATGGTTCAGGTCTCTGCAGGGTAGTTGATCCTCCAGTCGTAGAGCAGTGGGGCACCATATGGTGGTTTTGACCAATCTCCAATACTCAAATTCTTCACGTGTGTGCGTGTGTGTGTGTGTGTGTGTGTGTGTGCGTGCGTGTGTGTGCACCGCTTAATTAAATCCCCATATATAGCGATAAGAGTTCAGGAAAATGATTCAGTAAGGCCAGTGGATTGTGGTAACAAAGTTCCCCCACAGCTGACATGATCAAACAGTAGACAGGTGATAAAAGAGAGACATATCAATAGCCCATATTGAAACTAAGACACAACGAGCAGAGAAAACAACATCATAAAAGAGAATTGCAGCAGTGAGTTTCACAGTCATTACTGGCTGTTATAGCTGTGGGAATGGGGGTGGAATTGTGTGCAGATGTTAGTAAACTGAGTTTTTTTAGTTAGGTTTAGACACACACACACACACACACACAGGCGTTTGTGTATTTCCCACTATATTCCTAGCAGAGTCCTGCGGTGACATGGTGAGTCTGTAATCCAACTCCTCCTGACATTTACACAACACACTAGTCTAGTTTTTTCTCCATGACAGTTCTCTTATCACTACGGATATCCCGTTTGTTTCAGGCTGGTAAAAATAGTCCTGCTGTCAAGACCATTGTACCCATTTCTGCCATTGTGAGCTCACACCAGCCATGAAGTGATAACTGCTGTGCCATCTAAACATGTTTCCATGGAGTTATCCTTCTTTTCCAACTCTGGGTCATTCTTTCTCCACTTCCTCTCTCCTTTTTCTCTTTCTTTTTCTCTCTCCCCCTCTCTCCCCTTCCCACTCTGTCGCATCAGACTGCTAGAATGCCAGTCTGAGAGAGAGAGAAACAGAGAGGGAGAGAGATAATAAAGGAGGGATTAATTCTGTCACCGTCTACATCCTCCACTTCCTCTTTCATTCTGTCTTCCTTCTTCCTTTTATTTTTAGGTTATTTATAAATGTTATTTTTAGAGTATTTAACATCTCTGAAACCCCACCTTCTAAGGAAACAGGCCAGACTAGTTGTGACAGAGACAGAAGAAAACTAACCTTCATGGAAGGGGAAACTACAAAACAAAAAACCAGCTCTCTGTTTGTGTTAGAAGGGCATTTTCTTTTGGTGGGTGAGTATCGTCGTCCATGTGTCGTCAGTGTGTGTTGTCTGTGTGTGTGTGTGTGGATTCCTTGGCCAGAGGAGATATGCTGTCTACACTTGCAGGCTCAGGCTCTTCCCCCTCAGCCTGACTAGTCCATAGGCACCACGGGGGAGCCACACACACACACACACACACACTCACACCCTGCAACAAGATCCCACGGTTTTTCCAATTTGACCTCAGATTCTGACATTCATCCACGTGTCTCCTAACATCAAATTTCTTACACACACATTCCCTCCCACCATTCTCAGACAGTGCAGGAGTCAAACCATAGGAGGCCTCTTTCCCTTCCTGTAAGAAAACACTGCAGGATTTCAAAACCATGTAACAGAAGACAAGGGAGTCATAGAAGGAAATGAAAGAGGTCAATATTACACTGTATAGGTAGGTTGAGACAACACAAGTCCCATGGTGTTCCTGAGAACCAGAAGAACCATTGTAGTTTTCCATTTGAACCAACTTCCTCTACACACTGACTTTAATACAGTGACTATAACATCCTGGTTGGCTGTAACACTCTGACTGGCTGTAACACTCTGACTGGCTGTAACACTCTGCCTGGCTGTAACACTCTGACTGGCTGTAACACTCTGACTGGATGTAACACTCTGACTGGCTGTAACACTCTGACTGGATGTAACACTCTGACTGGCTGTAACACTCTGACTGGATGTAACACTCTGACTGGCTGTAACACTCTGACTGGCTGTAACACTCTGACTGGATGTAACACTCTGACTGGCTGTAACACTCTGACTGGCTGTAACACTCTGACTGGCTGTAACACTCTGACTGGCTGTAACACTCTGACTGGCTTTGCCCACTGATGTGTGTGGTTTTCTTGTGAAGTATTTTGCCACTCAGAACGTCTCTTCGACTTCTCTCTGCCTCCTCTTTCTCTCTTTCTGTCTCTCCCTCGCTCTCAGCCTACTGTGCTCATGCCACCAAATTATTTCTGCCAAGGTCCTGTTCCGACTCATAACACAAAGGAAGGAAGGAGAGAGCGAGGGAGGGCGAGAGGGACAGAGCGGGAGGAGAGAAGTTGGCGGAGAAGAGAAACAGAGGACAGACGGAGGAACGCCAGAAAAAACGAGACAAGAGGGAGGAATGGAATGTCCCAGCGTAGACAGACGTCAACGTTTGACTCTAGTTAGAAGATATATATTTCATATTTTCATCCTAAAAAGTGTTGGTCCAGGAGATGAAAGGGACCTGACTGCACTGTAACACTCACACTAACTGCACTGTAACACTGTAACATTAATTGCACTGTAACACTGTAGCACTGTAGCACTGTGACACTGTGACACTGTAACACTAACTGCAATGTAGCACTGTAACACTGTAACACTGTAACACTGTAGCACTGTAACACTGTAGCACTGTAGCACTGTAGCACTGTGACACTGTAACACTGTAACACTGTAACACTAACTGCACTGCAACACTAACACATCAAACACCGCAACACCGTAACACTGTAACACTGTAGCACTGTAACACTGTACCACTGTAGCACTGTAGCACCGTGACACTGTAACACTGCAACACTAACACATCAAACACCGCAACACCGTAACACTGTAACACTGTAACACAGTAACACTAATTGCACTGTAACACTGTAACACTGTAACACTGTAACATTGTAACACTGCAACACTTTAACACTGTAATGCTGTAACACCATAACACTAACTGCACTATAGCACTGTAACATTAACACTGCAACACTGCAACACTGTAACACTAACACTGCAACACTGTAGCACTAACACTGCAACACTGTAGCACTAACACTGTAACATTGTAACACTATAACACTAACACTGCAACACTGTAACACCTTAACACTGTAACACTAACACCGCAACACTGTTACACTAACACTGCAACACTGTAACACCTTAACACTGTAACACTGTAACACTGTAACACTGTAACACTGTAACACTGTAACACTAAAACATTGTAACACGGCAACACTGTAGCACTAACACTGCAACACTGGAACACTGCAACACTGTAGCACTAACACGGCAACACTGTAACACTGCAACAATGTGACACTGTACCACTGTAACACTGTAACACTGTAACACTGTAACACTAAAACACTGTAACCCTGCAACACTGTAGCACTAACACTGCAACACTGTAACACTGTAACACTAAAACACTGTACCACTGTAACACTGTAACACTGCAGCACTAACACTGCAACACTGCAACACTGCAACGATGTAGCACTAACACTAACACTAACATTTTAACACTGTAACAAAACACTGTAACACTGTAACATTGTAACACTGTAACACTGCAACACTGTAACACTGTAACACTAATGCTGTAACACTAAAACACTGTAACACTGTAACATTTTAACACTGTAACAAAACACTGTAACAATGTGCCATTGTAACACTGTAACACTGCAACACTGTAGCACTAACACTGCAACACTGTAGCACTAACACTGCAACACTGTAACACACTAACACTGTAACACTGTAACACTGCAACGATGTAGCACTAACACTGCAACACTGTGACACTGTAGCACTGTAGCACTGTACAACTGTCTTTGTTTAAATTCTTGCTTGACCTTGAGTGGTCTGAATGAGTGGAACAAACAGCCCAGGACATCTGAAGGTAAAGATGGGGAAACACTCACACACGCGCCTCTGCACGTGAACACACACACACACACACACACACACACACACACACACACACACACACACACACACACACACACACACACACACACACACACACACACACACACACACACACACACACACACACACACACACACACACTACCCATTTCCTGTCTTTGATCACTTTGTTGACAGAACCTCTGATGGTGGAACAGTGGGTTTCACACCAGTAAAGACGTGTTTAGAACTAAGGACGTTCTAGAATAACTTGCTTTACTTCATGACATTTCTGCTTTGTAGTGTGTGTGTGAATGCCATTGAGAGGCCTTTGAAAAAACCAAGATGATGAAACAAGTTTAAAAATACCTCTGAACTGGTATTGTTATTATATTAGAGACTGGTATTGTTTTGAGGGTGTACAGACTGTCGTTAGAGTGTGAGGTTAGACATTAGAGACTGGTATTGTTTTGAGGGTGTACAGACTGTCGTTAGAGTGTGAGGTTAGACATTAGAGACTGGTATTGTTTTGAGGTTGTACAGACTGTCGTTAGACTGTGAGGTTCGACATTAGAGACTGGTATTGTTTGGAGGGTGTACAGACTGTCGTTAGACTGTGAGGTTCGACATGAGAGACTGGTATTTTTTATTTTTTTATTGAACCTTTATTTAACCAGGTAGTCTAGTTGAGAACAAGCTCTCATTTGCAACTACGATCTGGCCAAGATAAAGCATAGCAATTCTACACATACAACAACACAGAGTTACACATGGAATAAAAAAAACATAGCCAATAATAGTAGAACAAAATAAAACAAGAAGTCTATACTCAGTGAGTGCAAATGAGGTAAGATAAGGGAGTTTAGGCAATAAATAGGCCATGGTGGCGAAGTAATTACAATATAGCAATTAAACACTGGAATGGTAGATGTGCAGAAGATGAATGTGCAAGTAGAGGTACTGGGGTGCAAAGGAGTATACAGTATGGGGATGAGGTACAGATGTGCTATGTACAGGTGCAGTGATCTGTGAGCTGCTCTGACAGCTGGTGCTTACAGTTTTTTTGGATTGCTTACACACTAAAATTAAAAGTAGTACACTATTAGCAAAACCTTACACTCAAGAAGCAAAACATCAGCCCATATTTGCACAACTATAAGCACATTGTCAACCTCACACTTGTTGCAAAACTCTACACACAGTGATTTGCAAAACACTAAACACACTTAACATACATTACACACAAAAATCTATCATGAAGTCACATCCTTGCAATACCAAAGCACTGACTGTCAGATTACCACACCGTCCAACCAATTGGTTCAACACAGTCATAAGGTGTGCAAACACTCGTTTGCTTAATTGTAGACAGACCAATCAGGTGTATTAGCACTATAAAAAGCAGCAGGTGAGTTCATCGGCCTTCAAGCACAATGGAAAGAGTCAGAGAAAGAGGAGGACGAGGACGAGGACGAGGACGAGGAGGACGAGGAGAACGAGGAGGACGAGGAGGACGAGAAGGACGAGGAGAACGAGGAGAACGAGGAGGACGAGGAGGAGGAAGAGGAAGACAAGAAGGTGCTCAAAGAGGACCGAATCTGACAAATGAGATCCGCGCAACACTGGTTGACCACGTTGTCAACCACGGCCTGACGCTGAGGGAGGCTGGACTGCGAGTACAGCCAAATCTAAGCCGATATACAGTGGCAAGTGTGATGAGAACATTTAGACTGGAAAATAGGTATTGTAAAAATATCATCATATCAAAAACATCTGCACGGTTTCAGTAACTGCTTACAGTACTGCATTCTATGCACTATCAGCACTTCTGTTACCGTTTCCTGGGAAATTACTGTACTATTGTGTACTGGTTTTTTCTACATAGGATTGTGGGTCAGGGACAACAAGGGGGAAGGCCTCCTATGTTCACAGAACAGCAAGAGAGGGAGATAGTAAACATGGTTTTGGCCAACAATGCTATAACACTCAAGCAGCTCCAAGCTAACATTGTCAATAACCACGCCATTTTCAACGACATCCATCAGGTCTCAACATCAACACTGGCACGCATCCTAAAAAAAAACATATTCAAATGAAGCAAATTTATCGAGTGCCTTTCGAGCGCAATTCCGAAAGGGTGAAACGACTGCGGCATGATTATGCAGAGGTATGTATTCACTTTAGCAGTGTGATCTTGCATACTGTCTCATAATCTTTTACTGTACTGTAATATGTATACTAGATCTACACTGAACTACACAATTTTGCCTGACACTGTTTTTCAGAGTTTTACGAATGGATGGAGAGGAGATCCAGCATGAGTTCATTTACGTAGATGAGGCTGGGTTCAACCTGACGAGAACACGAAGGAGGGGAAGAAACATCATTGGCCACAGGGCTATAGTCAATGTCCCAGGGGAACGTGGGGGTAATATAACACTCTGTGCAGCCATTACACAGAATGGGGTCCTCCACCGCCATGCCCATATGGGCCCTTACAACACAGCACTCATACTTACATTCTTGGACCAATTGCACAACATAACAGCAGCAAATCAAATCGATCATATGCAATACATTGTCTTTCCACCGCTCTGGTCTGGTTCAGATCTGGTTTCAGCAACATCCACATTTCACCGTCCTATATCTTCCACCATACTCTCCATTCCTCAACCCTATAGAAGAGTTTTTCTCGGGATGGCGGTGGAAGGTATATGATCTCCGTCTCCAGGCAGAGGTACCCCTCATCCAAGCCATGGAGGAGGCCTGTGACCAGATGGAGGTAGCAGCAATGCAAGGATGGATTCGTCATTCAAGACATTTCTTTCCAAGGTGTCTTGCTAATGACAACATTGCCTGCGATGTTGATGAAATTCTCTGGCCAGATCCAGCTAGGCGAAGAGATCTTACAATACGTAAAGTGACGTTTGGTTACAGTATTATGAATCTCCATGTCAAACATTTTGGGCGTGTTGAGAAATAAATGAGTTTCTTCAGTCTGCAACATTGGTCTTGTGTAGTGTTTGGTGAACTGACATTATATTTGTACTTTGTTGATAGTAGCCTACTCTAATCATAGGGAAGTAGAAGTGCTAAAAGTGTTTTAGGTTTATCACAGCAGAGTGTAACTCGTGCAAACAGAGCATAGTAATGTGAAACGTGTGTGTTTCATATGGTAACAAAGTGTGGTTTTTAAAAAGAAGTGTATAGTTTTTACAAGAGTGTTTAATTTTGCAAAGGATCTGTAGTGTTTTGATAATTGGGTGTGTGGTTGTGCTAATTGTGTGTAGTGTTTTGAAAACACGGGCCCTGTTTTGAAAATCGTGCTTAAGCAATCAAAAAAAACTGTAAAGCTAGTGAGGGAGATATGCGTCTCCAGCTTCAGAAACTTTTGCAATTCGTTTCAGTCATTGGAGGACTTGGCTTTGGGGGTGACCAGTGAGATATACCTGCTGGAGCGTGTGCTACAGGTGGGTGCTGCTATGGTGACCAGTGAGCTGAGATAAGCTGGGGCTTTACCTAGCAGAGACTTGTAGATAACCTGGAGCCAGTGGGTTTGTCGATGAGTATGAAGCGAGGGCCAACCAACGAGAGTGTACAGGTCGCAATGGTGGGTAGTGTATGGGGCTTTGGTGACAAAACGGATGGCACTGTAATAAACTGCATCCAGTTTGTTGAGTAGAGTGTTGGAGGCTATTTTATAGATGACATCACCAAAGTCGAGGATTGGTAGGATGGTCAGTTTTACGAGGGTATGTTTGGCAGCATGAGTGAAGGATGCTTTGTTGCGATATAGGAAGCCAATTCTAGATTTAATTTTGGATTGGACATGCTTAATGTGAGTCTGGAAGGAGAGTGTACAGTCTAACCAGACACCTAGGTATTTGTAGTTGTCCACGTATTCTAAGTCAGAGCCGTCCAGAGTAGTGATGCTGGACGGGCGAGCAGGTGCGTGCAGTGATCAATTGAATAGCATGCATTTAGTTTTACTTGCGTTTAAGAGCAGTTGGAGGCCACGGTAGGAGAATTGTATGGCATTGAAGCTTGTCTGGAGGTTAGCTAACACAGTGTACAAAGAGGGGCCAGAAGTATACAGAATGGTGTCGTCTGCGTAGAGGTGTACCAGAGAATCACCAGCAGCAATAGCAACATCATTGATGTACACAGAGAAGAGAGTCGGCCCAAGGATTGAACCCTGTGGCACCCCCATAGAGACTGCCAGAGGTCCGAACTACAGGCCCTCCAATTTGACACACTGAACTCTGTCAGAGAAGTAGTTGGTAAACCAGGCGAGGCAATCATTTGAGAAACCAAGGCTGTCGAGTCTGCCAATAAGAATGTGGTGATTGACACAATCGAAAGCCTTGGCCAGGTCAATGAATATGGCTGCACAGTAATTTCTCTTATCGATGGCAGTTATGACATCGTTTAGGACCTTGAGCGTGGCTGAGGTGCACCCATGACCAGTTCTGAAACCAGATTGCATAGCGGAGAAGGTACGGTGGGATTCGAAATGGTCGGTAATCTGTTTGTTAACTTGGCTTTCGAAGACCTTAAAAAGACAGGGTATGATGGATATACAGTGGGGAGAACAAGTATTTGATACACTGCCGATTTTGCAGGTTTCCCTACTTACGAAGCATGTAGAGGTCTGTAATTTTATCATAGGTACACTTCAACTGTGAGAGACGGAATCTAAAACAAAAATCCAGAAAATCACATTGTATGATTTTTAAGTAATTAATTTGCATTTTATTGCATGACATAAGTATTTGATCACCTACCAACCAGTAAGAATTCCGGCTCTCACAGACCTTTTTCTTTAAGAAGCCCTCCTGTTCTGCACTCATTACCTGTATTAACTGCACCTGTTTGAACTCGTTACCTATATAAAAGACACCTGTCCACACACTCAATCAAACAGACTCCAACCTCTCCACAATGGCCAAGACCAGCGATCTGTGTAAGGACATCAGGGATAAAATTGCAGACCTGCACAAGGCTGGGATGGGCTACAGGACAATAGGCAAGCAGCTTGGTGAGAAGGCAACAACTGTTGGCGCAATTATTTGAAAATGGAAGAAGTTCAAGGTGATGGTCAATCATCCTCGGTCTGGGGCTCCATGCAAGATCTCACCTTGTGGGGCATCAATGATCATGAGGAAGGTGAGCGATCAGCCCAGAACTACACGGCAGGACCTGGTCAATGACCTGAAGAGAGCTGGGACCACAGTCTCAAAGAAAACCATTAGTAACACACTACGCCGTCATGGATTAAAATCCTGCAGCGCATGCAAGGTCCCCCTGCTCAAGCCAGCGCATGTCCAGGCCCGTCTGCAGTTTGCCAATGACCATCTGGATGATCCAGAGGAGGAATGGAAGAAGGTGGTCTGATGAGACAAAAATATAGCTTTTTGGTCTAAACTCCACTCGCCATGTTTGGAGTAAGAAGAAGAATGAGTACAACCCCAAGAACACCATTCCAACTGTGAAGCATGGAGGTGGAAACATCATTCTTTGGGGATGCTTTTCTGCAAAGGGGACAGGACGACTGCACCGTATTGAGGGGAGGATGGATGGGGCCATGTATCGCGAGATCTTGGTGCAGTGTGTGCAAACCTGGTCAAGAACTACAGGAAATGTATGATCTCTGTAATTGCAAACAAAAGTTTCTGTACCAAATGTTAAGTTCTGCTTTTCTGATGTATCAAATACTTATGTCATGCAATAAAATGTAAATTAATTACTTAAAAATCATACAATGTGATTTTCTGGGTTTTAGATTCCGTCTCTCACAGTTGAAGTGTACCTATGATAAAAATTACAGACCTCTACATGCTTTGTAAGTAGGAAAACCTGCAAAATTGGCAGTGTATCAAATACTTGTTCTCCCCACTGTAGGTCTGTAGCAGTTTGGGTCTAGAGTGTCACCCCCTTTGAAGAGGGGGATGACCGCGGCTGCTTTCCAATCTTTGGGAATCTCAGACGATACAAAAGGGGTTGAACAGGCTACTAATAGGGGTTGCAACAATTTCGGCAGATCATTTTAGAAAGAGAGGGTCCAGATTGTCTAGCCCGGCTGATTTGTAGGGGTCCAGATTTTGCAGCTCTTTCAGAACATCAGCTATCTGGATTTGGGTAAAGGAGACATGGTGGGCGATTTGGCGAGTTACTGTGGTGGGTGCCGAGCAGTTGACCGGGGTAGGGGTTGCCAGGTGGAAAGCATGGCCAGCCGTAGAGAAATGCTTATTGAAATTCTCAATTATAGTGGATTTATCGGTGGTGACAGTGTTTCCTAGCCTCAGAGCAGTGGGCAGCTGGAAGGAGGTGCTCTTATGCTCCATGGACTTTACAGTGTACCAGGACTTTTTTGAGTTAGTACTACAGGATGCAAATTTTTGTTTGTAAAAGCTATCCTTAGCGTTCCTAACTGCCTGTGTATATTTGTTCCTAACTTCCCTGAAAAGTTGCATATCATGGGGGCTATTCGATGCTAACGCAGAACGCCACAGGATGTTTTTGTGCTTGTCAAGGGCAGACAGGTCTGGAGTGAACCAAGGACTATATCTATTCCTAGTTCTAAATGGTGAGGAAGGCACTTTTAAAGAATAGCCAGGCATCATCTACTGACGGGATGAGGTCAATGTCATTCCAGGATAACCCTGCCAAGTCGATTAGAAAGGCCTGCTCGCAGAAGTGTTTTAGGGAACGTTTGACAGTGATGAGGGGTGGTCGTTTGGTCGCAGACCCATTACGGATGCAGGCAATGAGGCAGTGGTCGCTGAGATCTTGATTGAAAACAGCAGAGGTGTATTTGGAGGGCGAGTTAGTTAGGATGACGTCTATGAGGGTGCCGTGTTTACGGATTTGGAGTTGTACCTGGTAGGTTCATTGATAATTTGTGTGAGATGGAGGGCATCAAGATTGGATTGTAGGATGGCCGGGGTGTTAAGCATGTCCCAGTTTAGGTCACCTAGTAGCACAAGCTCAGAAGATAGATGGGGGGCAATCAATTCACATATTGTATCGAGGGCACAGCTGGGGGCAGAGGGAGGTCTATAGCAAGCAGCAACAGTGAGAGACTTGTTTCTGGATAGGTGAATTTTTTGAAGTAGAAGCTCGAATTGTTTGGGTACAGACTTAGCCTGCAGAGTTCTGTATTACTATCTATCTTTGCAGTAAATTGCAACACCTCCCCCTTTGGCAGTTCTGTCTTGGCGGAAAATGTTATAGTTAGCGAGATTTCAGGGTTTTTGGTGGTTTTCCTAAGCCAGGATTCAGACACGGCTAAGACATCTGGGTTGGCAGAATGTGCTAAAGCAGTGAGTAACACAAACTTAGGGAGTAGGCTTCTAATATTAACATGCATGAAACCAAGGCTTTTACGGTTACAGAAGTCAACAAATGAGAGCACCTGGGGAGTGGGAGTGAAGCTAGGCACTGCAGGACCTGGATTAACATCACCAGAGGAACAGAGGAGAAGTAGGATAAGGGTACGGCTAAATGCTATACAAACTGGCCATCTAACACGTTCTGAACAGAGAATAAAAGGAGCAGGTTTCTGGGCACGATAGCATAGATTCAAGGCATAGTGTACAGACAAAGGTAAGGTAGGATGTGAGTACATTGGAGGTAAACCTAGGCATTGAGTAATGATGAGAGAGATATAGTCTCTAGAGACGTTTATACCAGGTGATGTCATTGCATATGTAGGAGGTGGAACAACATGGTTGGTTAAGGCATATTGAGCAGGGCTAGAGGCTCTACAGTGAAATAAGACAGTAATCACTAACCAGGACAGTAATGGACGAGGCATATTGATATTAGAGAGAGGCATGCGTAGCCAAGTGAACATATGGGTCCAGTGAGTGGTTGGGCTGACTGGGGATACGGCGATTCAGACAGTCAACAGGCCGATGCTAACACACTATTGTTAGTAGGCAGTTAGTAGGCCGGGGCTAAACAAGCTAGCAGTTAGCAGACTGGGGTTGGCAAGCTAGCAGTTAGCAGGGGCTAGCAGTTGCAGACCGGGGCAGGCAAGCTAGCAGTTAGCAGACCGGCACTAGCAAGTTAGCCTTTGGGGGATGTCGCGATGGGGGTAAGTCTGTTTTTGCCTCTTTGTGCGGTGACGTCGATAGACCAGTCGTGGAATGAAAATGTTCAGAGTCTGCGGTAGGAATCCGGGGATATGGAGAGAAATAGGTCCGTTATGCTCTGGTTTGAGTCACGTTGTTCGAACTAGCGAGAGCTTTCCGAGCTAAAGGTTAGCTGATGACCGCTAGCAATGGTTTGCTAACTGATAGCTGGTAGGTAGTTAGCTGGCTAGCTTCAGTTGAGGGATTCCAGACCCGAAGTAAATAGAAATACTTGCCACATTGGGTGAGGCGGGTTGCAGGAGAGTATTTAGAAGTTGAGGTTCAGGAAAATATTTTTAAAAGATATGCAAAGAAAAATATGTAAAAATATATATACAAGGGACACGACAGGACAAAGACGTCTGACTGCTACGCCATCTTGGAAGAGAATGTATTGTTTTGAGGGTGTACAGACTGTCGTTAGACTGTGAGGTTAGACATTAGAGACTGGTATTGTTTTGAGGGTGTACAGACTGTCGTTGGAGTGTGAGGTTAGACATTAGAGACTGGTATTGTTTTGAGGATGTACAGACTGTCGTTAGAGTGTGAGGTTAGACATTAGAGACTGGTATTGAAGGGCTAAGATTGTAGGTGTAATCACTGTAGTAGATTCCTAATGTAAAGAGAAGCTGAAGTGGTTTAGGGCCAGGATTCAATCCGATCGTCCGAAGTTATACGGCACCGTGAATGTGGTCTCCTCGAACGCTGGAACATTGCCTTTAAAAGGTGCATACCCGGCAAACCACCATCGGATTGACTCCCGTCCTAGGACACCTGGATCTACGAAAAGGTTCTGTGTAAGACAGTGTTTGAATTGGCCCAGCTATTGGTGGTAACCCTCTGACACACTCTAGTCTAACACGCTCTGACAGGAAAACAGAGGAATTTGATAAACAAGGCGTGGAGGAGAGGTGTGAGGGAAGGAGGCAGTGGAGGAGTGTACAGTAAAGTGTAGCCTGGGGCTGCCCCTTTTTATTGTTGAGATCAGACAGCTGACTAGACCAGGTGAGTAGACCAGGTGAGTAGACCAGGTGAGTAGACCAGGTGAGTAGAGCCTGAGTAGACCAGGTGAGTAGACCAGGTGAGTAGACCAGGTGAGTAGACCAGGTGAGTAGACCCTGAGTAGACAAGGTGAGTAGACCAGGTGAGTAGACCCTGAGTAGACCAGGTGAGTAGACCAGGTGAGTAGACCAGGTGAGTAGACCCTGAGTAGACCAGGTGAGTAGACCAGGTGAGTAGACCCTGAGTAGACCAGGTGAGTAGACCAGGTGAGTAGACCCTGAGTAGACCAGGTGAGTAGACCAGGTGAGTAGACCAGGTGAGTAGACCAGGTGAGTAGACCCTGAGTAGACCAGGTGAGTAGACCAGGTGAGTAGACCAGGTGAGTAGACCAGGTGAGTAGACCCTGAGTAGACCAGGTGAGTAGACCAGGTGAGTAGACCAGGTGAGTAGACCCTGAGTAGACCAGGTGAGTAGACCAGGTGAGTAGACCCTGAGTAGACCAGGTGAGTAGACCAGGTGAGTAGACCCTGAGTAGACCAGGTGAGTAGACTGGCTGAGTAGAGCAGGTGAGTAGTCTGGTTGAGTAGACCGGCTGAGTGGACCAGGTGAGTAGACCGGCTGAGTAGACCGGCTGAGTAGACCGTACACAGAGGCCTTGACACACATGCATGTGTGTGCGTGTGTGTGTGAGTGTGGCCGCAATGCTATGTCCCCAGGGGAAGCCAGGACAGAAGGAGAGTGAACATTCATCTTTAATATGAGATATGAGTGCAGGGAGGGTGGGAAATACTCCATCATACTGTATCTTGTCAGCTGTATACTCCACATATACTGGTGTGCCAAGCTTGTATCGTCATACCCAAGAAGACTCAAGGCTGTAATCGCTGCCAAAGGTCCGTCAGCAAAGTACTGAGTAAAGGGTCTGAATACTCATGTAAATGTGATATTTCAGGTTTAAAAAAAATATATATATAACAGTACATTCGGGAAGTATTTGGACCCATTGACTTTTTCCACATTTTGTTTCTTTATAGGCTTATTCGAAAATGGATTAAAGTGTTAGAGAGAGAGAGAGAGAATGACCAGCTTTGACTATGTACAGACTATGTATAGCCTTGCTATTGAGAGAAGCCGCCGTAGGCAGACCTGGCTCTCAAGAGGAGACAGGCTATGTGCACACTGCCCACATAATGAGGTGAAAACTGAGCTGTATTTCATAACCTCCTGCAAAATGTATGACCATATTAGATACACATATTTCCCTCAGATTACACAGAACCACAAAGATTTCGAAAACAATTCCAAATTTGATAAACACTGTGAAATACCACAGTGTTACATTACAGCAGCAAGATTTGTGACCTGTTGCAACAAGAAAATGGCAGTGAAGAACTAACACCATTGTAAATACAACCCTTTATTTATGTTCATTTCCCTTTTGTACTTAAATTATTTGCACATCATTACAACACTGTAAACAGACATAATATGACATAATTCAGAGACGGAGCAAAAATACCTGGTTACATACATGGGTACATACCTGGTTACATACATGGGTACATACCTGGTTACATACATGGGTACATATATGGGTACATACCTGGTTACATACATGGGTACATACCTGGTTACATACATGGGTACATATATGGGTACATACCTGGTTACATACCCGGTTACATACATGGGTACATAATTGGGTACATACATGGGTGCATACATGGGTGCATACCTGGGTACATATCTGGTTACATACCTGGTTACATACCTGGTTACATACCTGGTTACATACCTGGGTACATACTTGGGTACATACTTGAGTGCATACCTGGTTACATACCTGGGTGCATACCTGGTTACATACCTGGTTACATACCTGGTTACATACCAGGGTACATACTCGGGTACACATGTGGGTGCGTACCTGGGTAGATACCTGGGTACATACCTGGGCGCATACATGGGTACATACCTGGTTACATAACTGGGTACATACCTGGGTGCATACATGGGTACATACCTGGGTACATACCTGGGTACATACCTGGTTACATACCTGGGTGCATACCTGGTTACCTGGTTGAGAGGAGTACCGGCGCTGGAACAGAAGACAAGGGGCAGACAGACATGGTTTTAACTGTAGACACAGACAATGTAGGAACAATACGGAGGTTACGAGGCAACAGAGGACAAACAACAGAGGGGCTAATGATCTTGGAGCAGGGGGGGGGTGGGGTCTCAGCTCCCGGGGGTTGTAGCCGCGGCACTATAGCGGCATGCCAGCGTCTCAGGCTTGACCTTCCTGGGTACCGGTCGGTGCTGCGGAAGCGAAGTGGCCCGGGCCTTACTGAACCCCTCCCGGAGGTCCTGGTACTCCACGGGAATGGCGGAGAGGTCCGGTGCTTTCCAAGCCCCCAGGAAGACGTCCCGGGGCAGAGCTGTTTCAGGCAATGAGCGTGGCAGAACGGGCTCCAGCCCACGATGGAGGATTGTGTCGCTGGAGCCAAGAGAATCCCAATACCATGGCAACCTGTAGACTCAACCAGCAGGAATTGGATCGTCTCGCTGTGGTTCGAGTAAGGGGAGAAGAACAATTATCTTTAAGGTCCACCAGAGTACTCACTCCAACGAAAGAGCTAGGTCTCTTGAAGGGACAAGTAGACACAATGTGACCGGCAGTACCGCAATACAGACAACTCTGTGTCTGTCATGATCAGTTTGTTCCATCAGGAATCAAGGTAAGACCCAAGTGCAGACTGTAGGGGCAGGCAAACGACAGGTCAAGGCAGGCAGGTGTTGATAAGCCAAAGTAGTGGGGCCAAGGTACAGGACGACAGGCAGGCTCAGGGTCAGGACAGGCAAGGTTCAAAAACCAGGAGGACGAGAAACAGAGAGACTGGAAAAGCAGGTAGGCTTGTCAAACAAGACGAACTGGCAACAGACACAGAGAAAACAGGTAAGTAGCAAGGGGATAAGTGGGGAAGATGGCCGACACCTGTAGGGGGTTAAGACAAGGGTTATGACACTATATGCATATATATATTCTGTGTATATATATATGAGAGAGAGAGAGAGAGAGAGAGAGAGAGAGAGAGAGAGAGAGAGAGAGAGAGAGAGAGAGAGAGAGAGAACACTGTGTCCCACTGCATTCTCTAGTCCTAGCCGATCTTCCCCACTTGATAACTGACATTGTTTCAGTGACACACTAGATTCAGGCTCTCATAATGCAAGACAACTATGTACACTATGCAAGGTATCTGTTACACATAACATGACAATTGTTACTAGCTACATCACCTGATGTGACTGAACTAGGGGGCATCTGATTGGTGAATCATGACTTCCGATCTGTATAGGGTTATGCAGGGGGAGCAACAGATACAGGAAAATGCAAAGGTGAGAGAGAGAGCATGAGGGAAAGTTCCCTCCCTGTTAGCTGTATTGCAGTAGATGAACGGCTGGGTGACTGAGGTAGAATTAACCTTCATCCCCTGCTATTGGTTCCTGCCAAATCCACAGGAGGATCCGTGGACACACACACAAACTGCATGAACACACACACACACACACACACACACACACACACACACACACACACACACACACACACACACACACACACACACACACACACACACACACACACACACACACACACACACACATCACACACACACACACATACACATGCACACACACACATGCACACGCACCCACACACCACATACAAACACACATGCACGATTCCCGGAAATATACAGGAATATGTATCATTGATTAAGCAAGACTGTGATGCATTAATATTTTCCTTTGTCTTTCAAGAAGACAAGGCCTATATTTTATCTCTCAATCAGGATCAAGAAGACAAGGCCTATATTTTATCTCTCAATCAGGATCAAGAAGAGAAGGCCTATATTTTATCTCTCTATCAGGATCAAGAAGACAAGGCCTATATTTTATCTCTCAATCAGGATCAAGAAGACAAGGCCTATATTTTATCTCTCAATCAGGATCAAGAAGACAAGGCCTATATTTTATCTCTCAATCAGGATCAAGAAGACAAGGCCTATATTTTATCTCTCAATCAGGATCAAGAAGACAAGGCCTATATTTTATCTCTCAATCAGGATCAAGAAGATAAGGTCTGACAGTAAAAGTCATTTACACTCTCCTGGGTGTGATTGCTGGACGTGACACCCCTATGAGACAGCTCTGGTATGTCACTGGCACACATGGATACTCAGCCTCATTCCTCAGTAGCTTGGATGGCCCTGTCAGTGGGTGTTGGGTAAGAAAATGTCCAATGGCTTTAGTTAAATATTGACACCTCCTGAAATAAACTGACAGGTACTGTGTGTGTGTGTGTGTGTGTGTGTGTGTGTGTGCGTGTGTGTGTGTGTGTGTGTGTGTGTGTGTGTGTGTGTGTGTGTGTGTGTGTGTGTGTGTGTGTGTGTGTGTGTGTGTGTGATTTCTGACTGGGTGTACTTTATGTTTTACAATTTTAGACTTTTCAACCTTTTGCCTTTTCAGCACCTTTCATCATCAGAGCAGTGGTTTCCTTTCTGGAAGTAAATCAGTCTCCACATCTCAGACTGTAATCTTCCCGGAACAATATCACAATACGCTATTTATTGCATCATTAATACACTACATCGCTATACGGCACACCTGGGTTCAAAAACTATTTGAAAAACGTTCAAATACATTTGAGCTTTTGCTTTAGTCTGCCTGGAGTGCCAGGTGGGTGGTGTTTGCACCTTTCAGACTTTTCTACTGGTTCCATTGCAACAGGCAAGCTCAATCAAACACAGATACAGGATTTGAAATGATTTCAAGTAGTATTTGAACCCAGGTATGCAATACAGCACCTCATTATTGGACTTTGGACCTTGAGACATTGCCTGTAGGTTGGACTGTACTGCCCAGATCCACTCTGTTGATGACGGTGTCATAGAGATGTGTTCACAACACAACAACTTCATCACTTGATATTTCTGGGAACGCTGGCGGTTGTGGGTTACAGGTAACAATGATTATGCCATTAATCGTTTTCTCTCTTGGTCTCTCGTTCTCTTACGCTCTTGATCTCTCTCTCTCTCGCTCTCTCTCTCACTCAAATGATTTGAAAACAAATAAATTACTGGCATGAAAGAAGCAATCACATGTTGCAAAAGCAGTACACATTATTACAAACAATACTACTAAAAGGATTTCAATAGCCATCAATGTCACCACAAATTACAACATACCCTCTCTCTTTCCCTCTACAGCAGCTTACATTCCAGTATTCACCTCCCCTCTGGGGACTAGCCTGTCCAGCCTGTATCTAACACCCCCCCCCCCCCCCCCCCCCCTCTGGTGACTAGCCTGTCCAGCCTGTATCTAACAACTCCCTCCCTGGGGACTAGCCTGTCCAGTCTGTATCTAACAACTCCCTCTCTGGGGACTAGCCTGTCCAGTCTGTATCTAACAACTCCCTCTCTGGGGACTAGCCTGTCCAGTCTGTATCTAACAACCCCCCCCCCCCCCCCCCTCTGGGGACTAGCCTGTCCAGCCTGTATCTAACAAGCCCCTCTCTGGGGACTAGCCTGTCCAGCTTGTATCTAACAAGCCCCCCTCTGGGGACTAGCCTGTCCAGCCTGTATCTAACAAGCCCCTCTCTGGGGACTAGCCTGTCCAGCCTGTATCTAACAAGCCCCTCTCTGGGGACTAGCCTGTCCAGCCTGTATCTAACAAGCCCCTCTCTGGGGACTAGCCTGTCCAGCCTGTATCTAACAAGCCCCCCTCTGGGGACTAGCCTGTCCAGCCTGTATCTAACAACTCCCTCCCTGGGGACTAGCCTGTCCAGGCACATTTATACCCTGTATCTAGCCCCCCTCTCTGGGGCTTTCTACCCAGAATAAACAGCCTATCTCCAACAAGCTGCCCAGTATCAGTCTCTATTCTCTGGGTAATAGGAGCTGGTAGTTCAGACTGTGTCAGTCTCTAATCTCTGGGTAATTTGAGCTAGTAGATCAGGCTGTATCAGTCTCTATTCTCTGGGTAATAGGAGTTAGTAGATCAGGTTGTATCAGTCTCTATTCTCTGGGTAATATGAGTTGGTAGTTCAGGCTGTATCAGTCTCTATTCTCTGGGTAATAGGAGTTAGTAGTTCAGGCTGTATCAGTCTCTATTCTCTGGGTAATAGGAGTTAGTAGATCAGGCTGTATCAGTCTCTATTCTCTGGGTAATAGGAGTTAGTAGTTCAGGCTGTATCAGTCTCTATTCTCTGGGTAATAGGAGTTAGTAGATCAGGCTGTATCAGTCTCTATTCTCTGGGTAATATGAGTTGGTAGTTCAGGCTGTATCAGTCTCTATTCCCTGGGTAATATGAGTTGGTAGTTCAGGCTGTATCAGTCTCTATTCCCTGGGTAATATGAGTTGGTTGTTCAGGCTGTTCGTCAGACACTGGGGAATGTCAGGGCCGTATATCTCCATTCCACAGACCCTCCTGACCCTTTAGACAATGCAGCCTTTCAAATCCTAAATGTCTCCGACCAGGCAGGCGGGAGGGAGGCCCGTGTGTGTGTGTGTGTGTGTGTGTGTGTCTGCGTTCTACATTCAAGCTATAGCCCTGTCATACTCTTCCAAGCTCAAAGTAACTGTGTGTCAGCCAGGAAAATTGAGAGGAAAGTAGGAGTGTGTTGAGTTGGAGAGAGAAGGGAGGAACACACTACTCAAGGCCAGTAATAAGTTACAGTATGAAGACAGGGCTCTCCAGTCGGCCTCTCTAACACCTCCCATGGTGACAACTGTGTTAATGTTCCTGTCATCATAACCTACACTCCCTACTGTCAGGGTGGACAGTACAACACAGCTGCTGTCTATGCTTTATTATGTATTAATATAGAGAAGATGAGAGGATGCGGCAGAGACAGAGCTGTCCTGCTGGACCTGAGGGATCCTTCCAACAGACAGACAGACAGACAGACAGACAGAGCTGTCCTGCTGGACCTGAGGGATCCTTCCAACAGACAGACAGACAGACAGACAGACAGACAGACAGACAGACAGACAGACAGACAGACAGACAGACAGACAGACAGACAGACAGACAGAGACAGACAGACAGACAGACAGACAGACAGACAGACAGACAGACAGACAGACAGACAGACAGACAGACAGACAGACAGACAGAGCTGTCTTGCTGGACCTGAGGGATCCTTCCAACAGATAGACAGACAGACAGACAGACAGAGCTGTCCTGCTGGACCTGAGGGATCCTTCCAACAGACAGACAGGCAGACAGAGCTGTCCTGCTGGACCTGAGGGATCCTTCCAACAAACAAACAAACAGACAGACAGACAGACAGACAGACCGACCGACAGACAGACAGACAGAGCTGTCCTGCTGGACCTGAGGGATCCTTTCAACAGATAGACAGACAGACAGACAGACAGAGCTGTCCTGCTGGACCTGAGGGATCCTTCCAACAGACAGACAGACAGACAGACAGACAGACAGACAGACAGACAGACAGACAGACAGACAGACAGACAGACAGACAGACAGACAGACAGACAGACAGACAGACAGACAGACAGAGCCGTCCTGCTGGACCTGAGGGATCCTTCCAACAAACAAACAAACAAACAGACAGACAGACAGACCTGGATGAAATGCATGCAAACACATATTGCATTTGTCACTATCCATCAGAAGATCAAAACATTTTCTTCATTCCCCAAGGATTTTTCTGGATATTTAGGTGCAGACCACCAGAAAACCAGGGTCCAGACCACCACTGGAGGCAAATCATCCATTGTGCAACTTAACAGTTTTCATACCAGCAGTCTCAACCATCAAGCTTATGCTACATCCAAGACCTGACTATAAAGGGATTGTCTGTGATTGTGGTTGTCTCTGGAACATCACATTCTGTTCTGTAGCGGTGCAATAGTTCAGGTGTTGACAGACTGACAGCTTGCTAGGTGTTCTGCCTGGGCATGACTGTGTGTGTGATAGCTTATAGAACCTCAGGACTCCCTCTGATGACATCACAATGTTGTTCTCAGAACGGTGGAATGTAGCACCAGGGACCGGGTTTCCTCTGCCTAATGAGCGATCAGTTGTTATCTCCTTTCAAATAGATTACAACTGTTTTATTTACTTGTTTATTTCCTTTCCTTCTCCTTCGGAAGTAATATGTTGTTTACCCAGTAAACAGAGACTCCTCCCTGTGGTAACCATGTTGTTTTGCTTACACACACACACACACACACACACACACACACACACACACACACACACACACACACACACACACACACACACACACACACACACACACACACACCACAGATAACATCTCTCAACACACACACACAATTTATAGCTGCCTACATCTCTAGCCAGCCTGCATATGGGCCAGTTCACAACTCTATAGGCATGACGAGACACTTAAGGTTAGCCTACTGGCAAGAGTGAGTCAGGATGGTAAACAGGAGCTTGGTTTTGATCATAAAAACACTAGAGAAAAATTATAGTCATAAAGCATTGGCCGACTGTAACCATGACTGTAACCATGACTGTAACCATGGCAGCAAACACAAGGAAACACCTGATGCATTGCATTGATAATCAATCAATATGAATCAATATAATTAGAGGAGAAAAGATTGGAACAAATATTTTGGCAAGATTATTTTTGAAAACCAAAAGGTCAGGGATCAAATAAAATCAAATCTATGTTTATTTGTCTCCGCTATACTGCAGTCTCAGACAGTGTTGATAGAGTCGGGGATGTCTCTGTTACACTGCAGTCTCAGACAGTGTTGATAGAGTCGGGGATGTCTCTGTTACACTGCAGTCTCAGACAGTGTTGATAGAGTCGGGGATGTCTCCGTTACACTGCAGTCTCAGACAGTGTTGATAGAGTCGGGGATGTCTCCGCTACACTGCAGTCTCAGACAGTGTTGATAGAGTCGGGGATGTCTCCGCTACACTGCAGTCTCAGACAGTGTTGATAGAGTCGGGGATGTCTCCGTTACACTGCAGTCTCAGACAGTGTTGATAGAGTCGGGGATGTCTCCGCTATACTGCAGTCTCAGACAGTGTTGATAGAGTCAGGGATGTCTCCATTACACTGCAGTCTCAGACAGTGTTGATAGAGTCGGGGATGTCTCCGCTACACTGCAGTCTCAGAAAGTGTTGATAGAGTCGGGGATGTCTCTGTTACACTGCAGTCTCAGACAGTGTTGATAGAGTCGGGGATGTCTCTGTTACACTGCAGTCTCAGACAGTGTTGATAGAGTCGGGGATGTCTCTGTTACACTGCAGTCTCAGACAGTGTTGATAGAGTCGGGGATGTCTCTGTTACACTGCAGTCTCAGACAGTGTTGATAGAGTCGGGGATGTCTCTGTTACACTGCAGTCTCAGACAGTGTTGATAGAGTCGGGGATGTCTCTGTTACACTGCAGTCTCAGACAGTGTTGATAGAGTCGGGGATGTCTCCGTTTACTGCAGTCTCAGACAGTGTTGATAGAGTCGGGGATGTCTCCGTTGCACTGCAGTCTCAGACAGTGTTGATAGAGTCGGGGATGTCTCCGTTACACTGCAGTCTCAGACAGTGTTGATAGAGTCGGGGATGTCTCCGTTACACTGCAGTCTCAGACAGTGTTGATAGAGTCGGGGATGTCTCCGTTACACTGCAGTCTCAGACAGTGTTGATAGAGTCGGGGATGTCTCCGTTACACTGCAGTCTCAGACAGTGTTGATAGAGTCGGGGATGTCTCCGTTACACTGCAGTCTCAGACAGTGTTAATAGAGTCGGGGATGTCTCCGTTACACTGCAGTCTCAGACAGTGTTGAGAGAGTCGGGGATGTCTCCGCTACACTGCAGTCCAGACAGTGTTGATAGAGTCGGGGATGTCTCCGTTACACTGCAGTCTCAGACAGTGTTGATAGAGTCGGGGATGTCTCCGTTACACTTGAGTCCCAGACAGTGTTGATAGAGTCAGGGATGTCTCCGTTACACTGCAGTC
>NC_034188.2:14731902-14821902 GCF_002021735.2 Oncorhynchus kisutch | reverse complement strand
AGGCCCCATACTAGGTTCAGTTTACTGCTACCCTCTACTAAAGGCCACATACTAGGTTCAGTTTACTGCTACCCTCCACTAAAGACCCCATACTAGGTTCAGTTTACTGCTACCCTCCACTAAAGACCCCATACTAGGTTCAGTTTACTGCTACCCTCTACTAAAGGTTCCATACTAGGTTCAGTTTACTGCTACCCTCTACTAAAGACCCCATACTAGGTTCAGTTTACTGCTACCCTCCACTAAAGTCTCCATAATAGGTTCAGTGTTTTGCTGTGGAGTTGTGAACTGTTTAAATAGGAGAGTCCTGTGTTGTGGTGGAGTAGTGAACTGTTTAAATAGGAGAGTCCTGGGATATGATCCTGTTGACTGATTGGTCACACTTTCCCCGGACTGCTTGTCTGTACACACACACACACACGCACACACACACACACACACACACACACACACACACACACACACACACACACACACACACACACACACACACACACACACACACACACACACACACACACACACACACACACACACACACACACACACACACACACACACACACACACACACACACACACACTGTCTGCGGGGCTGTGACTATGATGATGGATGCCCTGCCCTCTGTATATATAACCCTGCCCTGGCTAGTTAGCATGGTTGGCATGGTCCAAGCTAGCAGTCATACCCTAAATATACCCCCAAAATAAAT
This sequence comes from Oncorhynchus kisutch, assembly GCF_002021735.2. Taxonomy (NCBI): domain Eukaryota; kingdom Metazoa; phylum Chordata; class Actinopteri; order Salmoniformes; family Salmonidae; genus Oncorhynchus; species Oncorhynchus kisutch. The sequence goes on along the minus strand of NC_034188.2, from coordinate 14,821,190 downwards.
ACTTCCAGATTCAACCCTCAACTGTTGTTTAGAAAGGCCTTAGCTTAGATCTGAGAGGGGAAAGTCTAAAACCATTTGCTGTTGATATTACAGCAGCAGTTCTTAGCCTAAATCTCACAGGACAAAAATACAATGAAAACCGTTTGATGTTGATGCAGAGAACATGTTTTAAATATCTCAGAGGGAAAAACCATTTGGTGGGCATGTGGTAGGTTTTCGTACGTGATCAGTGGGCTGATGTTGTGGATGTGGGCTGGTAGTTTTTAGTGTGGTCCTGTGGTAACCCTTCATCACCGTGGTAACGAGAAATAGTCATGATTTCTGTCCAAACTATGTTTTTCTGTCCCAAACCGACGGATACGGTTCGTGAAGTGTGTGTTTTATTTTTGGGAGTTTGAATGAGGAAGATTCGGTAAACAGTGACCACAGGATGTGATGTAAAAGACTGAGAGGATGTGATGTCATGGAGAAGGCTTCCATCTGGAGTACAGAAATAATGTACAGAAATAATGAACAGAAATAATGGTGGAAAACTGTCAGGAAAGTACGGCTGTTAAAATGATTCCAGCAGCGCCTGTACCTTCCCTCTCTATCAACTCACCTTATCAACACCTGTACCTTCCCTCTCTATTAACTCACCTTATCAACACCTGTACCTTCCCTGTCTATTAACTCACCTTATCAACACCTGTACCTTCCCTGTCTATCAACTCACCTTATCAACACCTGTACCTTCCCTCTCTATTAACTCACCTTATCAACACCTGTACCTTCCCTGTCTATTAACTCACCTTATCAACACCTGTACCTTCCCTGTCTATTAACTCACCTTATCAACACCTGTACCTTCCCTGTCTATTAACTCACCTTATCAACACCTGTACCTTCCCTGTCTATTAACTCACCTTATCAACACCTGTACCTTCCCTATCTATTAACTCATCTTATCAACACCTGTACCTTCCCTGTCTATTAACTCACCTTATCAACACCTGTACCTTCCCTGTCTATTAACTCACCTTATCAACACCTGTACCTTCCCTGTCTATTAACTCACCTTATCAACCACTGTACATTCCCTATCTATTAACTCACCTTATCAACACCTGTACCTTACCTATCTATTAACTCACCTTATCAACACCTGTACCTTCCCTCTCTATTAACTCACCTTATCAACACCTGTACCTTCCCTGTCTATTAACTCACCTTATCAACACCTGTACCTTCCCTGTCTATTAACTCACCTTATCAACACCTGTAGCTTCCCTGTCTATTAACTCACCTTATCAACCCCTGTACCTTCCCTCTCTATTAACTCACCTTATCAACACCTGTACCTTCCCTGTCTATTAACTCACCTTATCAACCTCTGTACCTTCCCTCTCTATTAACTCACCTTATCAACACCTGTACCTTCCCTGTCTATTAACTCACCTTATCAACACCTGTAGCTTCCCTGTCTATTAACTCACCTTATCAACACCTGTACCTTCCCTATCTATTAACTCACCTTATCAACACCTGTAGCTTCCCTGTCTATTAACTCACCTTATCAACCCCTGTACCTTCCCTCTCTATTAACTCACCTTATCAACACCTGTACCTTCCCTCTCTATTAACTCACCTTATCAACACCTGTACCTTCCCTGTCTATTAACTCACCTTATCAACACATGTAGCTTCCCTGTCTATTAACTCACCTTATCAACACCTGTACCTTCCCTGTCTATTAACTCAGCGTATCAACACCTGTACCTTCCCTCTCTATTAACTCACCTTATCAACACCTGTACCTTCCCTCTCTATTAACTCACCTTATCAACACCTGTACCTTCCCTATCTATTAACTCACCTTATCAACCCCTGTAGCTTCCCTGTCTATTAACTCACCTTATCAACACCTGTACCTTCCCTCTCTATTAACTCACCTTATCAACACCTGTACCTTCCCTCTCTATTAACTCACCTTATCAACACCTGTACCTTCCCTATCTATTAACTCACCTTATCAACACCTGTACCTTCCCTGTCTATTAACTCACCTTATCAACACCTGTACCTTCCCTCTCTATTAACTCACCTTATCAACGCTTGTACCTCCCCTGTCTACTAATGTCACCTACACTCCCTCTCTGGCTTCTAGGTCACCAGGCTGCTCGTTATGGCGCACAACTGTCACCATCCCTAATACAGTTGAAGTCGGAAGTTTACATACACTTAGGTTGGAGTCATTAAAACTCGATTTTTCAACCACCACAGGACAAGTACATTTGAGTGTCTAGTTCGAGAAAACACCTCACCTCCTCAACTGGCAGCTTCATTAATTAGTACCCACAAAACACCAGTCTCAACGTCAACAGTGAAGAGGTGACTCCGGGATGCTGGCCTTCTAGGCAGAGTTCCTCTGTCCAGTGTCTGTGTTCTTTTGCCCATCTTTATCTTTTATTTTTATTGGCCAGTCAGAGTTATGCCTTTTTCTTTGCAACTCTGCCTAGAAGGCCAGCATCCCGGAGTCGCCTCTTCACTGTTGACGTTGAGACTGGTGTTTTGTGGGTACTATTTAATGAAGCTGCCAGTTGAGTACTTGTGAGCTGTCTGTTTCTCAAACTAGACACTCAAATGTACTTGTCTTCTTGCTCAGTTGTGCACCGGGGCCTCCCACTCCTCTTTCTATTCTGGTTAGAGCCAGTTTGCGCTGTTCTGTGTAGGGAGTAGTACACAGCCTTGTACGAGATCTTCAATTTCTTGGCAATTTCTCGCATGGAATAGCCTTCATTTCTTAAAACAAGAATAGACTGACGAGTTTCAAAAGAAAGGTCTCTGTTTCTGGTGATTTTGAGCCTGTAATCGAACCCACAAATGCTGATGCTCCAGATACTCAACTAGTCTAAAGAAGGCCAGTTTTATTGCTTCTTTAATCAGTAAAACAGTTTTCAGCTGTGCTAACATAATTGCAAAAGGGTTTTATAATGATCAATTAGCCTTTGAAAATGATACATTTGGATTAGCTAACACAACGTGCCATTGGAACACAGGAGTGATGGTTGCTGATATTGGGCCTCTGTATGCCTATGTAGATATTCCATAAAAAATCTGCCGTTTCCAGCTACAATAGTCATTTACAACAGTAACAATGTCTACACTGTATTTCTGATCAATTTGATGTTATTTTAATGGACAGAAAAGGTGCTTTTCTTTCAAAAACAAGGACATTTATAAGTGACCCCAAACTTTTGAACGGTAGTGTGTATGAAAATAGTGTATATAAAAATGTATTCGCTCTGGATAGGAGACTGGTGCATAGGGCTTGAGAGAGAGAGCCCTCACCCCTGCCCTCCTACTGGCCCAGGGCCTTCTGCCTAACCCTCTAATTAGCATCTCTGACAGGGAGTTACCCCAGGAGTAGACTGTTGTATGGTGCAGAGGACTTCTCCACTTTTTAAATTCGTGTAGTATTAGCTATTGAAATGGTATATTGCAATGTTTATGTGCTCCATGTTCCTGCTGACAGAGCCATACATCCCCCCTATTTCTACAATCCGATTTGAAACCTAAGCCTAACCAATGCACACTTATACTATTCCCTTATACCTAATCTTAAATTAAGACCAAAAAGCGTAAGTTAGTTAATACATTTTTATGATTTTTCCAATTCTGACATTGTGGCTTGGTAACTAGTAGAAACCCAACAGGCCATTTAGTGATTTTATTTATTTATTTTATTTAACCTTTATTTAACTAGGCAAGTTAGTTAAGAACTAATTCTTATTTACAATGACGGCCTGCCAAAAGGCAAAAGGCCTCCTGGGGGGACGTGGGCTAGGATTAAAAATACAATTTTAAAAGATTATAAATATAGGACAAAACACACATCACGGCAAGAGAGACAACAGAACACTACATCCATGATTGAGTCTTTGAATGAAGAGATTGAGATAAAACTGTACAGTTTGAGTGTTTGTTGCTGCTCGTTCCAGTCGCTAGCTGCCGTGAACTGAAAAGAGGAGCGACCCAGGGATGTGTGTGCTTTGGGGACCTTGAACAGAATGTGACAAGCAGAACAGGTGTTGTATGTGGAGGATGAGAGCTGCAGTAGGTATCTCAGATAGGGGGAATGAGGCCTAAGAGGGTTTTATAAATAAGCATCAACCAGTGCATCTTGCGACGGGTATATAGACATGACCAGTTTACAGAGTAGTATAGTGTGCAGTGATGTGTCCTATAAGGAGCATTGGTGGTAAATCTGGTGGCCGAATGGTACAGAACATCTAGCTGCTCGAGAGCACCCTTACCTGCCGATCTATAGATTACGTCTCCATAATCTAGCATGGGTAGGATGGCTATCTGAATCAAGGTTTGTCTGGCAGCTGGGGTGAAAGAGGAGCGATTACGATAGAGCAGTGGTTCCCAAACATTTTATAGTCCAGTACCCCTTCAAACATTCAACCTCCAGCTGAGTACCCCCTCTAGCACCAGGGTCAGCGCACCCTCAAATGTTGTTTTTTGCTATCATTGTAAGCCTGCCACACACACACTACACGATACATTTATTAAACATAACAATGAGCTCGTGGGACGTGTCAAAGAGCTCTTATGCAGTGCCTTGCAACAGTATTCATCCCCCTTGGCATTTTTCCTATTTTGTTGCATTACAACCTGTAATTTAAATATAATTTTATTTGGATTTCATGTAACGGACCTACACTAAATAGTACAAATTGTTGAAGTGAAATGAAAAAAATAACTTGAAAAAATGTAAAGGGAAAAGTGGTAGGTGCATATGTATTCAGCTCCTTTGCCATGAAGCCCCTAAATAAGATCTGGTGCAACCAAGTACCTTCAGAAGTCACATAATTAGTTAAATAAAGTCCACCTGTGTGCAATCTAAGTGTCACATGATCTGTCACATGATCTCAGTATACAGTTGAAGTCGGAAGTTTACATACACCTTAGCCAAGTACATGTAAACTCAGTTTTTCACAATTCATGACATTTAATCCCATTAAAAATTCCCTGTCTAAGGTCAGTTAGGATCACCACTTTATTTTAAGAATGTGAAATGTCATAATAATAGTAGATAGAATGATTCATTTCAGCTTTTATTTCTTTTATTTCTCACATTCCCAGTGGGTCAGAAGTTAACATACACTCAATTAGTATTTGGTAGCGTTGCCTTTAAATTGTTTAACTTGGGTCAAACCTTTCAGGTAGCCTCCCACAAGATTCCCACAATAAGTTTGGTGAACTTTGGCCCATTCCTCCTGACAGAGCTGGTGTAACTGAGTCAGGTTTGTAGGCCTCATTGCTCGCACAAGCTTTTTCAGTTCTGCCCACAAATTTTCTGTAGGATTGAGGTCAGGGCTTTGTGATGGCCACTCCAATATCTTGACTTTGTTGTCCTTAACGCATTTTGACACAACTTTGGAAGTATGCTCGGGGTCATTGTTCATTTGGAAGACCCATTTGCGACCAAGCTTTAACTTCCTGACTAATGTTTTGAGATGTTGCTTCAATATATCCACATAATTTTCCTTTCTCATGATGCCAACAATTTTGTGATGTGCAACAGTCCCTCCTGCAGCAAAGCACCACCACAACATGATGCTGCCACCCCCTGTGCTTCACAGGAATCGTGTTTGTTGTCTTTAAGCCATTTTGCCACAACTTTGGAAGTATGTTCAGGGTCATTGTCCATTTGGAAGACCCATTTGCGACCAAGCTTTAATTTCCTGACTGATGTCTTGAGATGTTGCTTCAATATATCCACATCATTTTCCTTTCTCATGAAGCCAACGATTTTGTGATGTGCAACAGTCCCTCCTGCAGCAAAGCACCCCCACAACATGATGCTGCCACCCCCGTGCTTCACGGTTGGAATGGTGTTCCTTGGCTTGCAAGCCTCCCCCTTTTTCCTCCAAACATAACAATGGCCATTATGGGCTAACAGTTCCATTTTTGTTTCATTGGACCAAGGACATTTCTCCCAAAAAGTACGATCTTTGTCCCCATGTGCGGTTGCAAACAGTAGTCAGGCTTTTTTATGGCAATTGTTGGAAAAATTACTTGTGTCATGCACAAACTAGATGTCCTAACCAACTTGCCAAAACTATAGTTTATTAACAAGAAATTTGTGGAGTGGTTGTAAAATGAGTAAAATTTCATTTTCAGGAACACTTGTCTGTTTCTGGTCTGCTTGTGTTGAAGTCCTGCAGCAGCTAGCTTGCTATATCAGCCCTTTCCTAAGCCATGGAAGGAGATGGGGATTTGGACTTGTGGTTTTGACTGAATTAATTATTTGTTTGTAATGTGAAATATGTATTTTTTACCTTTATTTAACTAGGCAAGTCAGTTAAGAACAAATTCTTATTTTCAATGACAGCCTAGGAACAGTGGGTTAACTGCCTGTTCAGGGGCAGAACGACAGATTTGTACCTTGTCAGCTCAGGGATTTGAACTTGCAACCTTCCGGTTACTAGTCCAACGCTCTAACCACTAGGCTACCCTGCCGCCCCATATCCAGGTAGACTCACATTAACTCGCCTGCTAACTTAGCTGGTTCATTGTTGCCAATGCGAGGAAATTAGGCTAGCAAGCATTTTAGCTAGGTAGCCTATGACAACAACAATTAAAAATGTACTGTATGACAAAGACAAATACCGTTTTGCCAACATGAAAGAGAGGAGGATGGCAATTGCATTCAAGTAGTCTACAAGTAGGGTGAGTTAACATGTGTTGTTTTACTTGCGCACTCGCACACACACACACACACACACACACACACACACACACACACACACACACACACACACACACACACACACACACACACACACACACACACACACACACACACACACACACACACACACACACACACACAGACAGAAATCAGTCCCATGGACAGCCACATTATATTTAGTAACATTGATTGGACTAAATTGTTTTCTGTATCTTTAAGTTTGTTTTCAGTGTATTAATCTAAGATAATGTAGTCTTATTGTTTTGATGTTTAAGTTGAATTGGTGCTGGAATAGAGGAGACAGTGCTCCTGTTGTCCTTGTGCTGACTTGCAGTAACTCTGTGGTTCTAAATCAGTAGTTGTTTACTAAACAGATGAAAACATGAACTTGCTTGACCATGCTGCAGGCATCAGACCAAGGCTCTGCATCGGTCCTCATTCTCCTAGACCTTAGTGCTGCTTTTGACACCATCGATCACCACATTCTTTGGAGAGATTGGAAACCGAAATTGGTCTACACAGACAAGTTCTTGCCTGGTTGTCACGCTCGCTATCCTCAAAGTCCCTGTCATAAATCAACCAAGGCGCAGCGTGCATGTAGTTCCACATCTTTTAATGAAAGAGAAACCGAAACAACAAAAAAACAAACAGGTAAACAGCAAAGAACGTGACACAACCGAGGTGCGCACAAACACACACGGAAAAATAATTACCCACAACACACAGGTGGGAAAAGGCTACCTAAGTATGGTTCTCAATCAGAGACAACGATTGACAGCTGCCTCTGATTGGGAACCTGTCACGAATATTACCGAAGGTGACTCCCCTTCTTGTTCGGGTGGCGCTCGGCGGTCGTCGTCGCCGGTCTACTAGCTATCGCCGATCCGTTGTTCTGTGTTCCTTTGGTTTTGTCTGATTGGTATCACCTGTTTCTTGTTTGGTTGTTAGGGGAGGGTTATATATAGTTCGTTCAGCCCGCTTCTGTTTCGTGCGGGCTTGTTAGTCTGTTTCTTGTTTGGTTGTTAGGGGAGGGTTATATATAGTTTGTTCAGCCCGCTTCTGTTTCGTGCGGGCTTGTCAGTCTGTTTGTTGTTTGAGTGTATTTTGTTTGTATTTGGGTTTCACGCTGTCCGTTTATATTTCTGATCATTTGTTTTTCCACTTTTGGGTTCATGTTATGTTTCCGGGACATTAAAGCGTGTTTTTTTCCCACATCTTTTGCTCTCTGCGCCTGACTCCACACCTCCTCACTCATTTCACGTAACAGAACCATACCAGGCCAAACACATAGAAATAGAAAACATAGAAAAAACACATAGAATGCCCACCCTAACTCACGCCCTGACCAAACCAAAATAGAGACATAAAAAAGGAGCTAAGGTCAGGACGTGACACTGGTGTAAATCTTATCTGTCGGAAAGATATCAGTTTGTCTCTGTGGATGGTTTGTCCTCTGACAAATCAATTGTACATTTCGGTGTTCTTCAATGTTCTGTTTTAGGCCTACTATTGTTTTCACTATATATTCTACCTCTTGGTGATGTCATTCGGAAACACAATGTCAACTTTCATTGCTATGCTGACGACACACAGTTGTACATTCCGATGAAGCCCCAAAGTTGCCTACCCTGGAAGCCTGCGTTTCAGACAAAAGGAAGTGGATGGCGGCAAATGTTTTACTTTTAAACTCGGACAAAACAGAGATGCTTGTTCTAGGTCCCAAGAAACAAAGGGATCTGCTGTCGGATCAAACAATTAATCTTGATGGTTGTACAGTCGTCTCAAATAAAACTGTGAAGAACCTCGGCGTTACTGTCGACCCTGATCTCTCTTTTGACAAACATATCAAGAATATTTCAAGAACATATTTTTTCCATCTTCGTAACATTGCAGAAATCTGAAACTTTTTCTTAAAAAATTATGCTGAAAAACGAATCCATGCTTTTGTCACTTCTAGATTAGACTACTGCAATGCTCTACTCTCCGGCTACCTGGATAAAGTACTAAATAAACTTCAGTTATTATACATGGCTGCTAGAATCTTGACTAGAACCCAAAAATGTGATCATATTACTCCAGTGCAAGCCTCTCTACACTGGCTTCCTGTTAAGGCAAGGGCTGATTTCAAGGTTTTACTGCTAACCTACTAAGCATTACATGGGCTTGCTGCTACCTATCTTTCTGATTTGGTCCTGCCGTACATACCTACACGTACGCTACGGTCACAAGACGAAGGCCTCCTAATTGTCCCTAGAATTTCTAAGCTAACAGCTGGAGGCAGGGCTTTATTCTATAGAGTTAAATTTTTCTGCCTGACCGGCTCCCCACTACTGGGATTTTTTGCCTCTGACCTATTACGGGGGCTGAGTCACTGGTTTACTAGTGTTCTTTCATGCAGTCCTTAGGAGGGGTGTGTCACTTGAGTGGGTTGAGTCACAGACGTGATCTTCCTGTCCGTTTTTACGCCCCCTTAGACTTGTGCGGTGGAGGAGATCTTTGTGTGCTATACTCAGCCTTGTCTCAGGGTGATAGGTTGGTGCTCTGTTGATATCCCTCTAGTGGTATGGGGGCTGTGGCAAAGTGGTTGGGGTTATATCCTGCCTGGTTAACCCTGTCCGGGGGTATCGTTGGACGGGGCCTCTCAGCCTCCAGTATCTATTCTGCAGTAGTTTATGTGCCGGGGGGCTAGGATCAGTCTGTTATATCTGGAGTATTTCTCCTGTCTCAGCCTCCAGTATCTATTCTGCAGTAGTTTATGTGCCGGGGGGCTAGGATCAGTCTGTTATATCTGGAGTATTTCTCCTGTCTCAGCCTCCAGTATCTATTCTGCAGTAGTTTATGTGCCGGGGGGCTAGGATCAGTCTGTTATATCTGGAGTATTTCTCCTGTCTCAGCCTCCAGTATCTATTCTGCAGTAGTTTATGTGCCGGGGGGCTAGGATCAGTCTGTTATATCTGGAGTATTTCTCCTCTTTTATCTGGTGTCCTGTGTGAATTTAAGTCTTCTCCCTCTAATTCCCCCTCTCTCTCTCTATCCCTCCGGGAGGACATGAGCCCTTGGACCATGCCTCAGGACTACTCATGACTCCTCGTTGTCCCCAGACCATCTGGTCGTGCTGCTGCTCCAGTTTCAACTGTTCTGCCTGCGGCCATGGAACCCTGACCTGTTCACCGAACTTGCTAACTTGTCCCGTACTTGCTGTTTTCGACTGTCTCTCTCTCGATCACACCTGCTGTCTCGACCTCTGAATGCTCAGCTATGAAAAGCCAACTGACATTTACTCCTGAGGTACTGATCTGTTGCACCCTCTTCAACCACTGTGATTATTATTTGATCCTGCTGGTCATATATGAAGGTTTGAACATCTTGAAGAACAATCTAGCCTTAATGGCCATGTACTCTTATAAAAGTACACAGTAACCCTAACCCTAGACTCAACCTTAGCCCTGCCCCTAGACTCAACCCTAACCCTAACCTAACCCTAGCCCTAGACTCAACCCTATCCCTACCCCTAGACTCAACCCTAGCCCTACCCCTAGCCTCAGCCCTAGCCCTGCCCCTAGACTCAACCCTAGCCCTACCCCTAGCCTCAGCCCTAGCCCTACCCCTAGACTCAACCCTAACCCTAACCCTAACCATAACCCTAGACCTACCCCTACCCCTAGCCTCAACCCTAACCCTAACCTAACCCTAACCCTAGCCTCAACCCTAGCCCTACCCCTAGACTCAACCCTAGCCCTACCCCTAGACTCAACCCTAGCCCTGCCCCTAGCTTCAACCCTAACATTAACCCTAACCGTAACCCTATGCCTAGTCTCAACCCTAGCCCTACCACTAGCATCAACCCTAGCCCTAACCCTAGTCTCAACCCTAGCTCTAACCCTAGCCTCATTCCAAACCCTCAACCCTAACCCTAGCCTCATTCCTAACCCTCAACCCTAACTCTAACCCTAGCCTCATTCCTAACCCTGAACCCTAACCCTAGCCTCATTCCTAACCCTCAACCCTAACCCTAGCCTCATTCCAAACCATAGCCTCAACCCTAACCCTAGCCTCATTCCTAACCTCATTCCTAACCCTAGCCTCATTCCTAACCCTAGCCTCAACCCTAGCCTCATTCCTAACCCTAGCCTCATTCCTAACCCTAGCCTCAACCCTAGCCTCATTCCTAACCCTAGTCTCAACCCTAGCCCCATTCCTAACCCTAGCCCTAACCCTAGCCTCATTCCTAACCCTAGCCTCAACCCTAGCCTCATTCCTAACCCTAGCCTCATTCCTAACCCTAGCCTCAACCCTAGCCTCATTCCTAACCCTAGCCTCAACCCTAGCCTCATTCCTAACCCTATCCTCAACCCTAGCCTCATTCCTAACCCTATCCTCAACCCTAGCCTCATTCCTGACCCTAGCCTCAACCCTAGCCTCATTCCTAACCCTAGCCTCAACCCTAGCCTCATTCCTAACCCTAGCCTCAATCCTAGCCCCATTCCTAACCCTAGCCCCAACCCTAGCCTCATTCCTAACCCTAGACTCAACCCTAGCCTCATTCCTAACACTAGCCCCAACCCTAGCCTCATTCCTAACCCTAGCCTCATTCCTAACCCTAGCCTCAACCCTAGCCCCATTCCTAACCCTACTTCAGCATCTCTCTCTCTGTAATGGTTCATTATTTTGTGTCCCACTTTATTTGGATAGTCCAGATAGTCCACCTTTAGACACTCTCCAGATGGTCATACTATCAACAATATCTGTTGATATAAGTAACTGCTTGCTAAGGTTACGGGTAAGATAAGGGTTAGGTTTAGAATAAGGTTTAGGGCAAGGTTTAAGGTTAGCGTTAGGTTTTGAATAAGGTTTAGGGTAAGGTTTAAGGTTAGCATTAGGTTTAGAATAAGGTTTAGGGTAAGGTTAGGGTTAGGTTTAGAATAAGGTTTAGGGCAAGGTTTAAGGTTAGCGTTAGGTTTAGAATAAGGTTTAGGGTAAGGTTAGGGTTAGGTTTAGAATAAGGTTTAGGGCAAGGTTTAAGGTTAGCATTAGGTTTAGAATAAGGTTTAGGGTAAGGTTAGGGTTAGGTTTAGAATAAGGTTTAGGGCAAGGTTTAAGGTTATGATTAGGTTTAGAATAAGGTTTAGAGTAAGGTTTAAGGTTAGGGTTAGGTTTAGAATAAGGTTTAGGGTAAGGTTAGGTTAAGAAGAAGGTTTAGGGCAGATTGGTGTCACACTGTTTCTCCATCCCTAGCAAACACAGCTGATTAATCAAATTAAATTCCTAACTGAAGATCATGATTAGGTGATTATTGGAGTCAGGTGTGTTAGCTGGGGCTGGGGCAAAACTGTGACACCAATCATGCCCCGGAGGACTGGAATTGCCCACCTCTAGTTTGGGATAAGGTTTAAAGTTAGGGTTAGGTTTAGGTTAAGGTTGGGGTTAGTAGACAGCCTCATGTCTTCTGGTAAGGTTCTCCACTAGATGTTGGAACATTGCTGCAGGGACTTGCTTCCATTCAGACACAAGAGCATTAGTTAGGTCGGGCACTGATGTTGGGCGATTAGGCCTGGCTCGCAGTCGGCGTTCCAATTCATCCCGAAGGTGTTTGATGGAGTTTAGGTCAGGGCTCTGTGCAGGCCAGTCAACCGATCACAACAAACCACTTCTGTATGGACGTCACTTTGTGCACGGGGCATTGTCATGCTCAAACAGGAAAGGGCCTTTCCCAAACTGTTGCCATAAAGTTGGAAGCACAGAATTGTATAGAATGTATAGAATGTAATTGTATGCAGTAGCGTTAAGATTTCCCTTCATTGGAACTAAGGGGCCTAGCCTGAAACATGAAAAACAGCCACAGACCATTATTCCTCCTCTACCAAACATTACAGTTGGCACTATACATTGGGGCAGGTAGCGTTCTCCTGACATCCGCCAAACCCAGATTCGTCTGTCGGACTGCCATATGGAATGCTTTTCCACTGCTCCAGAGTCCAATGATGGAGAGCTTTACACCATTCCAGCTGATGCTTGGCATTGCACATGGTGATCTTAGGCTTGTGTGTGGCTACTTGGCCATCGAAACCCATTTCATGAAGCTCCTGACAAACAGTTATTGTGTTGACATTGCTTCCAGAGACAGTTTGGAACTCGGTAGTGAGTGTTGCAACCGAGGACAGACGGTTTTCACTCGCTGTGCGCTCCCATTCTGTGAGCTTGTGTGGTCTACCACTTCAGAGGTAAGCCTTTGTTTCTCCTAGATGTTTCCACTTCACAGTAACAGCATTTACAGTTGACTGGGGCAGCTCTAGCAGGGCATAATTTGACAAACTGACTTGTTGTGAAGGTGGCATACTATGACGGTGCCACATTGAAAGTCACTGAGCTATTCAGTAAGGCCATTCTGCTGCCAATGTTTGTCTATGGAGATTGCATGGGTGTCTGCTTGATTTTAAATACCTGTCAGCAACAAGTGTGGCTGAAATAGCTAAATCCACTCATTTGAAGGGTGTCCACATACTTTTGTATATATATTGTACATAGCGCTGCCCCAGTGTTGACTTGTGGTAGTGCCCTGCAGAGGGCCTGTCTGATGTTGTGCTGTAAAGTTTCAACTAAGTCCTGTTGGCATTCCATAGATTGTAGAGAGAAGCTTTTAGATTCCACACGTTCCACCAGATGATGGAGAGATAGGTGACACATACACCCGTGGGGGTGGGGGGGGGGTGAGAGGGGAGAGATAGAGAGAGAGAGAGAGAGAGGGGGAGAGAGAGAGAAAGAGAGGAGAGAGAAAGGAGAGAGAGAGAGGGAGAGAGAAAGAGAGAGAGAAAGGAGAGAGAGAGAGGGGGGAGAGAGAGAGAAAGAGAGGAGAGAGGGAGAGAGAGAGAGAGAGAGAGAGGGAGAGAGAGAGAGAGAGAGAGAGGGAGAGGGAGGGAGAGAGAGGAGAGAGAGAGAGGGAGAGGGAGAGGGAGGGAGAGAGAGGGGAAAGAGAGAGAGAGAGAGAGAGAGAGAGATAGAGAGAGAGAGAGAGAGAGAGATGGTTTTTGGTCAGATTCTCAGTCAAGGAGTGGCAGTGAGTAATAAGGAAATAATAGGATAGGGATTGTGACCCCTGGCTAGAGTTCATTATGTCTACTGTCTGTGACAATTTGTGCTGTGTGTGTTCATGTCTATATTCATAATGTCTTCTGTCTATGTCCAGGGCATCCCTTCCATGACTCAGTTCTTTATCTAATGCAGTAAGAATCTAATGACCAATACAGAACTGTGACTGCAGGCTGCTGAGCTTGACTACAAACCCACACTGACTGGGGGGTGTAAGTGCGTGTGAAATCTTTTCCTATGTCTCTCTCTCTCTCTTTCTCTCTCTCAGGTATACCTCCCATTCCCCATTGATCTGCCACCTCCACCAGGTCTGTTATGAAACATAGACCCAAGTAGGAAATCAAATCAAGATTGGTAGATGGGACAAAGTGCTCAGGCTATTACATCACACTGAAGCTACCTCACCCAGGAATGTATGTGTGTGTGTGCGCGTATGCGCGTGCATGTATGTGTGTGTGTGCATGTGGGTGATCTAGAAGACAGGAACAGACTGGAACATGTACATCACTACCCCCCCTCCCCAGTGTGACTTCATTTCCTGGGTAAACCATGGACCTGAGCGAGACAACACTAATCTAGACCAATACTTTCCATACCATCGTAAATTACAATATCAACTGGTTAATCCATTACCAATTGAAATGCTGAGGCATCAGATAGGTTATGTAGACACTCAGGTATGTGATAAACATGTTGCCTTTAGCTAGGGATTTTCGTTTGTGATTGAGTAAAAGAGAGGCCCAGCCAAAGTCACTGCAACCAAATGTGGTTGGCTATTCTGTTGAGTCATTTGTAGTATGATAACCTCTATAAATATTTTACAGAGAGGACTTGAGGGGGTAAAGTGAGGCAACACTGTGAGCTGATATGAAATCAGAAAGTCAGGTAGAGGCAGTCAGGTAGAGGTAGTCAGGTAGAGGTAGTCAGGTAGAGGTAGTCAGGTAGAGGCAGTCAGGTAGAGGTAGTCAGGTAGAGGTAGTCAGGTGGAGGCAGTCAGGTAGAGGCAGTCGGGTAGAGGCAGTCGGGTAGAGGTAGTCAGGTAGAGGTAGTCAGGTAGAGGTAGTCAGGTAGAGGCAGTCAGGTAGAGGCAGTCAGGTAGAGGCAGTCAGGTAGAGTTGGACAGGTGTGACTTGCCTACCCCACCAGGTAGCACCTGAAGGGCACAGTTATTTTTACAATCAATCATTTACATAGGCCTTTACTTACAAATACATCAGTAATGACTTTAAATTCTTCAAGAACTTGTCTATTTCCCAGTCAATGTCAGCTGAAAACAACAGAAAAAGAAAAGTTTATGTTAGTGTCACTCCCCCTCAATCAGTGGAGGATTCTGATAGGTTGGTTTGTTGGTATACGTGTCGGTTGCTAGGTGATGAAATGATAGCCGGAAGGCAATATTCCAGTGTTTCTCAATCTCTCCCTCCTCCTTCATTCACACACTCCCTCACTCAGCTTCTGTCACCCAGGTCCACTCATACAGTACCGACATATCCCAACATGTCCATGTTCCCCAGGAAACAAGGCAAATATGGGCATGTCAGGGGAGAACAGGTAAAGTGCCAGACAGGTAAGGTAGATTCCTCTCTAACAGCTTGTCTCTACTGTCATGTAGTTTAGACTGAGGGACCGGATCTGGATTGCTCCAGTTAGATCTATAGTTAGATCTCTAGTTTGATCTCTAGTTAGATATATAGTTCGATCTCTAGTTAGATCTCTAGTTAGATCTCCAGTTAGATCTCTAGTTAGATCTCTAGTTAAATCTCTAGTTAGATCTCCAGTTAGATCTATAGTTAGATCTCCAGTTAGATCTATAGTTAGATCTCTAGTTTGATCTCTAGTTTGATCTCTAGTTAGATATATAGTTCGATCTCTAGTTAGATCTCTAGTTAGATCTCCAGTTAGAGCTATAGTTAGATCTCTAGTTAAATCTCTAGTTAGATCTCTAGTTAGATCTATAGTCAGATCTCTAGTTAGATCTCCAGTTAATCTATAGTTAGATCTATAGTTAGATCTCTAGTTAGATCTCTAGTTAGATCTCCAGTTAGATCTCCAGTTAGATCTCCAGTTAATCTCTAGTTAGATCTATAGTCAGATCTCTAGTTAGATCTCCAGTTAGATCTCCAGTTAGATCTCCAGTTAGATCTCTAGTTAGATATACAGTTAGATATACAGTTAGATCTCTAGTTAGATCTCCAGTTAATCTATAGTTAGATCTCTAGTTAGATCTCTAGTTAGATCTCCAGTTAGATCTCCAGTTAGATCTCCAGTTAATCTCTAGTTATATCTCTAGTTAGATCTCTAGTTAGATCTCCAGTTAGGTCTCTAGTTAGATCTCTAGTTAGATCTCTAGTTAGATGTCCAGTTAGATCTCCAGTTAGATCTCTAGTTAGATCTCCAGTTATATATCTAGTTAGATCTCCAGTTAATCTCTAGTTAGATCTCTAGTTAGATCTCCAGTTATATCTCTAGTTAGATCTCCAGTTAATCTATAGTTAGATCTCTAGTTAGATCTCCAGTTAGATCTCCAGTTAGATCTCTAGTTAGATATCCAGTTAATCTCTAGTTAGATCTCTAGTTAGATCTCCAGTTAGATCTCTAGTAAGATCTCTAGTTGGTTGTCCAGTTAGATCTCTAGTTAGATCTCTAGTTATATCTCCAGTTAGATCTCCAGTTAGATCTCTAGTTATATCTCTAGTTAGATCTCCAGTTAGATCTTTAGTTATATCTCTAGTTATATCTCTAGTTAGATCTCCAGTTAGGTCTCCAGTTAGATCTCCAGTTAATCTCTAGTTATATCTCTAGTTATATCTCTAGTTAGATCTCCAGTTAGGTCTCTAGTTAGATCTCTAGTTAGATCTCTAGTTTGATGTCCAGTTAGATCTCCAGTTAGATCTCTAGTTAGATCTCCAGTTAGATCTCCAGTTATATCTCTAGTTAGATCTCCAGTTAATCTCTAGTTAGATCTCTAGTTAGATCTCCAGTTAGATCTCCAGTTATATCTCTAGTTAGATCTCCAGTTAATCTATAGTTAGATCTCTAGTTAGATCTCCAGTTAGATCTCTAGTTAGATCTCCAGTTAATCTATAGTTAGATCTCTAGTTAGATCTCCAGTTAGATCTCTAGTTAGATCTCCAGTTAGATCTCCAGATAGATCTCCAGTTATATCTCCAGTTAGATCTCTAGTTTGATCTCTAGTTAGATCTCTAGATAGATCTCTAGTTAGATCTCCAGTTAATCTATAGTTAGATCTCTAGTTAGATCTCCAGTTAGATCTCTAGTTAGATCTCCAGTTAGATCTCCAGATAGATCTCCAGTTAGATCTCCAGTTAGATCTCTAGTTTGATCTCTAGTTAGATCTCTAGATAGATCTCCAGTTAGATCCTGTATCCAGAGGCAGGTAGACCACAGCAGCAAGACAAGATCAGATTGCAATGAAAAAGAAGACGTGAAAACATAGCAGACATTCGCTTTCTGCTAAAGTAATGTCTCATTGATGTACTACTACGTAATAACCTCTGGTATGGCTCAGTGTTACCTAATCCACCGGTTTACTACTTGTGATAGAACAATCTGGGTCTTGGTAGTCATCTCTGGTGTGTAGGTCACGTCTCTAGACTGGTCTACTTGACCACCCATCCCTGTGTCTCCTGTCTGTCTGTGTCCTCTCATCCACATTACAGAACATGACCACCCATCCCTGTCTGTCTCCTGTCTGTCTGTGCCCTCTCATCCACATTACAGAACATGACCACACATCCCTGTCTGTCTCCTGTCTGTCTGTGTCCTCTCATCCACATTACAGAACATGACCACCCATCCCTGTCTGTCTCCTGTCTGTCTGTGTCCTCTCATCCACATTACAGAACATGACCACCCATCCCTGTCTGTCTCCTGTCTGTCTGTGTCCTCTCATCCACATTACAGAACATGACCACCCATCCCTGTCTGTCTCCTGTCTGTCTGTATCCTCTCATCCACATTACAACAATCACACACTGGAAAATACTGTCCAGCATATTGATGACATTTTACTCCAAATAATCCTTATCATTGTTTTTTTCCTCTATGGTTTTATCAAATGGGCCAGCCCATTCCACCCTCACTGGGGTGGGATTTCCAATCAGCCCCACCCCACCATTGGCCCACACCAAACACACAGAGTCTGGTGTGTGTGTGTGTGTGTGTGTGTGTGTGTGTGTGTGTGTGTGTGTGTGTGTGTGTGTGTGTGTGTGTGTGTGTGTGTGTGTGTGTGTGTGTGTGTGTGTGTGTGTGTGTGTGTGTGTGTGTGTGTGTGTGTGTGAACATGTGTGAACATGTGTGTGAACATGTGTGTGAAATGTCTTGATACAGAGCTCAGAATGATAAATGAATGTGTTTTCATGTCTACAATGTTAATGTTGTTCTATGTCAGAGAGAGACTCCCTGGTTCAACTGGGGTAGCCTTATTCCACAGCTGAGTCACCTGCTAAAAGTATTGGACAATATCAACAACAAAAAAGGGACTTCAATCCCCGTTTTGGAGCTTCAATCCCCGTTTTGGAGCTTCAATCCCCGTTTTGGAGCTTCAATCCCCGTTTTGGACCTTCAATCCCCGTTTTTAGATTTGTGGGTTCAGTTATTTTAGTTATTGGACCTGGGCTGATAGTTTCTATAGGAACAGAGACCAATGACCAATATGTGGTGCTCTTTGTTTCTGCCTGTAGTAAAATCATCTCTGTCTGTCCTGATGCCCCTGGTGATACCTCCAGAGACAAGGCCTGACAGGGCATGTCTCTGTCTGTGTTGGCTGACTGAGGGAGCTCCTGTCTGGGTCTGACGTTGAGCAATGCCCTGGATGTTCAACACCACCTCCACAGTCAGTCACCCAGGCAGTGTGTTAGTGAGGTGTGTCTAGTGGTTTATTAAGCCTGTGTGTATTCAAGGCGTGTGTGTTTGTGTCTTGCAGCCTTTCTGATCTTACCCACTTCCGAACTTACTACGGTAAACTTTCACCCAGTCTGTCCGTCTAACAGAGTATGCTTACAGACACCTACAATTCATAGTATGCTTACAGACACCTACAATGCATAGTATGCTTACAGACACCTACAATGCTATGTGCGTCTGGGTCCCTGTATCATCCATGTGAGAGGGAGTGCACTTGAACTATCTACTCCAACCAGTAGCTATGACTACAATAAACATATTTGATCATGAGACAGAGCCTGGGCGCGAACCCAGAGTCTCTGGTGGCACAGCTAGCGCTGCGATGCAGTGCCGTAGCCCACTGCACCACCCGGGAGAAAATCATCATCTTTTAATCACCAGAATATCTGAGTCTGATACATTCCATTTACGTCCTAGTCAGACCAGACCAACACACATCTGGAGAAGGTCTTTCACCTGGTGTTTTCAGCACTAACGCATCACGGGTGTGTGTGTCTTAGTCTCTGCGTGTCTCTGCCAGGTGTTAACACACACACACACACACACACACACAGAGACACACACGCACGCGCGCACACACACACACACACACACACACACACACACACACAGAGACACACACACTCACACACACTCACACACACACACACACGCGCACACACGCACACGCCATGATACACCCTACTGTTCAACTCTCTCATTAGTTAAGCAGCCTACCACAACATAGCTCACAGCAACAAGGTCCCTAATGGTTTGAATTAGGATCTGGTTATAGTTCTAGGAGCCTTTAACATGTGGTTGGAGCTGGAAAAGAGGCAACTACAAGCCACTCTGGACAAGAGCATCTGCTAAATGACTAACATGTAGTACAAATGGAACTGTTGGCTATAATATGTCTGTAATAGCAGTTTTACTATGTGTCATTACTACGCTGAGTCATCTGAAGAAGAAAAACCCTCAAAACATGATAATTGAGATACTGTTTACTGCACGAGTACGACTGTGTTTTGTCACAAAAGGCTGACACCAAGGGAGAATCTCAATAGCATTTCTTCACATCCTCTCTCCTCGCCCCCGTCAAAACCCATTGGATGAGAAAGTCAGTCCCCTCTGACCTTGTCCTCCAATGAGTTTTGAGAAGGAGTTGAAGAGAGAGTACACGAGGAGTCAAGGAAATGCAGTTTACAATCTCCCCGATATCGACTACTTCAGAAGCTGTGATGTTCCACAGCTGCAGTGTATGATGCCCCCAAGTGGGGAAACGGGGAAGCTCAAAATAATACCGATCAGTGTAGTAATATTCTGTCTATTCTGGGAGAACCTAGAGAGCAGGTACTTAAAGCTGACGATTTAGGCTTGGTTTCAATTGGATCATGGAAGATCCTCCCTACCGTGCGATTACACAGGCTTCCGTGGAGACTGCATTCAAGTAAAAGCTGCACATGTCGGCTCAATCGGAAATGACCTTTACTTTTCAATTGCGCTGTTACGCAGATCTTCTGCGGTCCGGATTGGATCTATTCCTTAGAAACGGTAGTGTAAAGATCTGAGCAAAATGTTGTCCTTTACACTTTAAGACATGGGTATAAGACAACTGCAAATGAATGATGAGTGATGTAGTGTGTGTGTAATGTTATTGGGTTAACAGAATCAAGATTTGTGTAGTTGACATGGCATTGCTATCCAGGGAAAAGGATAACACCTGCTATTCAGGGCTAATGCAACATTCCCAGAGTAGAATGAAAACAGCTGCAGTATGATGTCATCTCTGAACTGTAGTGTTCTGTCATCCTCTTAACCTCTCCCATGGCTGCACTTCCTCTTCTCACCACTAGATGGCAGTCAAAGCCCAGAGAGATGGACGGTAGGGCAGGCATGACCTGTGTGTGTGTGTGTGTGTGTGTGTGTGTGTGTGTGTGTGTGTGTGTGTGTGTGTGTGTGTGTGTGTGTGTGTGTGTGTGTGTGTGTTTGTTGATGAGTACTATTGAGTGGGTGGAGTATTAAAAAAAGTCCCTGTTGAAGCTTATTGCAGTAAGGCCAGGAGTTTCTCTTGGTCAGGTCACATGGTCATTAGGGACCAGACATTGGGTGTGTTCTTCTGCGCAGGCGTTGCTGATGCATGCCAAATCTTCCAAGGCCTGGATATGTATTTTACATCATTACGTTAGAGCAATCTGGTGGCCGACGGCACAATCATGACGTGGCACACAACCATTGGTTGATCCATGCAATGTGCAGGGGAGATCGACCCTTCTCTTGGTCAGGCCACATGGTCTGGAAAAACTCCAGGTGTTGGATTGAATCCCAGCCTACAGTATACAGTGGGGCAAAAACGTATTTAGTCAGCCACTAATTGTGCAAGTTCTCCCACTTAAAAAGATGAGAGAGGCCTGTAATTTTCATCATAGGTACACTTCAACTATGAAAGACAAAATTAGAAAAAAAATCCAGAAAATCACATTGTAGGATTTTTTATGAATTTATGTGCAAATTATGGTGGAAAATAAGTATTTGGTCAATAACAAAAGTTTATCTCAATACTTTGTTATATACCCTTTGTTGGCAATGACAGAGGTCAAAGACTTTTCTGTAAGTCTTCACAAGGTTTTCACACACTGTTGCCGGTATTTTGGCCCATTCCTCCATGCAGATCTCCTCGAGAGCAGTGATGTTTTGGGGCTGTTGCTGGGCAACACAGACTTTCAACTCCCGCCAAAGATTTTCTATGGGGTTGAGATCTGGAGACTGGCTAGGCCACTCCAGGACCTTGAAATGCTTCTTACGAAGCCACTCCTTCGTTGCCCGGGCGGTGTGTTTGGGATAATTGTCATGCTGAAAGACCCAGCCACGTTTCATCTTCAATGCCCTTGCTGATGGAAGGAGGTTTTCACTCAAAATCTCACGATACATGGCCCCATTCATTCTTTCCTTTACACGGATCAGTCGTCCTGGTCCCTTTGCAGAAAAACAGCCCCAAAGCATGATGTTTCCATCCCCATGCTTCACAGTAGGTATGGTGTTCTTTGGATGCAACTCAGCATTCTTTGTCCTCCAAACACGACGAGTTGACTTTTTACCAAAAAGTTATATTTTGGTTTCATCTGACCATATGACATTCTCCCAATCTTCTTCTGGATCATCCAAATGCTCTCTAGCAAACTTCAGACGGGCCTGGACATGTACTGGCTTAAGCAGGGGGACACGTCTGGCACTGCAGGATTTGAGTCCCTGGCGGCGTAGTGTGTTACTGATGGTAGGCTTTGTTACTTTGGTCCCAGCTCTCTGCAGGTCATTCACTAGGTCCCCCCGTGTGGTTCTGGGGTTTTTGCTCACCGTTCTTGTGATCATTTTGAACCCATGGGGTGAGATCTTGCGTGGAGCCCCAGATCGAGGGAGATTATCAGTGGTCTTGTATGTCTTCCATTTCCTAATAATTGCTCCCACAGTTGATTTATTCAAACCAAGCTGCTTACCTATTGCAGATTCAGTCTTCCCAGCCTGGTGCAGGTCTACCATTTTGTTTCTGGTGTCCTTTGACAGCTCTTTGGTCTTGGCCATAGTGGAGTTTGGAGTATGACTGTTTGAGGTTGTGCACAGGTGTCTTTTATACTGATAACAAGTTCCAACAGGTGCCATTAATACAGGTAACGAGTGGAGGACAGAGGAGCCTCTTAAAGAAGAAGTTACAGGTCTGTGAGAGCCAGAAATCTTGCTTGTTTGTAGGTGACCAAATACTTATTTTCCACCATAATTTGCAAATAAATTCATAAAAAATCCTACAATGTGATTTTCTGGATTTTTGTTTCTCATTTTGTCTGTCATAGTTGAAGTGTACCTATGATGAAAATTACAGGCCTCTCTCATCTTTTTAAGTGGGAGAACTTGCACATTTCGGTGGCTGACTAAATACTTTTTTTGCCCCACTGTATGTAGGTTATCTATTCAGAAATATTAAGGCAGAACAGACCAGGGCATTCTACAGTAGTTTTATTACATTCAATATTTTACACATTTTTATTGGTGTCATTGCATCTGCTCTGTGAACAAAACCTACTCATTCAGAAATAAACAGAGAGAAACATGACATACATGAGATCTTCCCAAGATTGCAGTTTCAAGTTTTTGGGAGATATTAGAATTAATACAATGTGAATTTATTTCAAATATTAGATTTATGCATGTGCATGATCAGTTGGAACATGTTTCTACATGTAATGTAAATGCGAACAGTAAGTGTTTGTTTAGATTTAATGAACAATCTATGAGAATGGATGAGGCACACCTTTTGGCTGTTAGGTATTGTTTTTTAGAACATGTTTTTTCTCTTACCAAATCAATGCATAAAAATCAAACATAATCAGGCAATCAGACTAATAAAAAGCAGTGAAGAACATAAACAACAAACAACCACAATTAAAGAATCATTCTCTCCAGTCCAGTTGCCAGGGAAACAAAGTTAACAATAAGGCCTGAGTCTAACATTAGACCTCCTCGTGTACACCCTGGCCTGGCTGTATTCTGAGACCCTACAGGCACCAGGAAGACGACTATTTCAGGCCCTCTTCCCCCCCGCGTTGGGCAGACTGGAGGGTTGTTTGTGGTAGCAGTCCGGGGGACTAGTGTTCATGCCTGTAGGGACGTAGTACATGCTATCCAGGTAGCTCTGGTCCAGAGGTGCATGACTCTGGGGCTCCGGCTTGGACCCCTGGCTCCCGGGGCTCCCGTAGCCGACCTGAGCCCCATTCTGGTGCATCGTCCCTGGGGCTGGAGCCTCTGGGTGGCGGGGTGGCTGGGGCTGGGGGTGAGGTGCAGGTGGAGGGGGGCCATAGGGGAGGTACTGGGGGGCGGGGGCGTACATGTTGGGGTTGTGGATGGAGGAAAAGGGGGCCGCAGAGGCGGGGGAGTAGGGGGCGGCCGAGGTAGGGTAGAGGCCTGAGTGAGACATGGTACTCTGAGGGATGAGCACCTCCACGTACTGGCCCGTCTCTGGATCAAACAGCATCTTCCTCAGTGGCTGCACAGGCACCTCAATGTAGAAGTACTTCCCCGTGTCAGGATCCATGAGGACCCTGCGAGGAGTTTGCCCGTACCCCAGACCACCTGTACTGTCTGGGTAGTCAGACCCAGACAGACTCCCATACTCAGACCCATAAGATGGCCCCAGGCTCTGTGGGCTGCACAGGTACTGAGGGTCCATAGGGGGCAGATTAGGAGAGTGGCTGTGGTCACTGTAGGGGCCCCCAGAGACAGGTGGCTGGCCGTGAGGGGACCGGTGGAGCGGGGGGGCCCGACGGGGGTCCATGTGTTGTGGGTGCTGGAGAGGGCGGTCGGCCGTGCAGGAATGGATCATGGAGGGCTGCGGTTGGTGGAGGGACTGGTACATGCCTGGGGGGGGCTGGGTGGGGCTGGGGAGGGTGGATAATTTGGGAGAGCTGGGCTGGTAGCTGATTGAACTCAGAGGCTGGGGATCTGCTCTGCACTGGTGTGAGCGGAGAGGGGGTTGACCCCCCATGGAGTAAGGCAGAGCCTGGCCGGGGGAGTGGGAGGGGAAGGGAGGGGTGTGGGGGGAGTGGTGGTGGTGAGGGGGTGTAAGGCCGTGGGAGGGGCAGCCAGAGGTGCAGGAACAGGGAGGGGGACGGGAGGAGGCAGAGGAGAAGGAAGAGGAGGGGTGGTAGCGGTTCAGCTTCCTCTGGGGCAGGTCAGGTAGGTGGAGGGGGCTGAAGCTTTCCCTCTCGTCGTAGCTAGGGGGGTCGTCTGATGCGTAGAAGCGCAGGTTGTCTACCCTCTGCGAGTGGTCGCTGGACAAGGATCTGTGTATAGGCTGCTGTGTGTGTATATGGTGTGTGTATACGGGGGCCTGTGTGTTTGTGGATACCGTGGCAGGTTGGTTTGTATTGTTGAAAGTAACCGGCATAGTTTGCTCCTGAGGGCACACTGTTGTTGTTTTGAGATTGTGCGGGTGGCTGGTTATATCCACAATAGCTGACTGGCTTGAGTGTTTGGCAGGGGCGTGGGTAGGAGCTGGGGCTGGAGCTGGGGCAGCAGGGGCGTGGGTAGGAGCTGGGGCTGGAGCTGGGGCAGCAGGGGCGTGGGTAGGAGATGGGGCTGGAGCTGGAGCTGGGGCTGAGACTGTGAGGGTTGTGGGTCTCTGTGTGTAGCTGGGGGCCTGTCCTTGTCCCTGGGTTGAAGCCCCTGGTTGATTTGGCCTTTCATTGGATGTCTCTGTGTCTACTGTTGTTGATGCTGTTTTGTGAGAGAAACTAGCGATGATTGTTGTTTTGGTAGGTGAAGGCCTGTAGCTGGACACTGCAGAAACGGATAACTTTTTATTATAGTTAGACGCTGGGGTCGAATCGTTCGATAGATGTCTGTGGATCGTTGTAGCTGAAGTTGATGGTTTCTCATTGGGCACAGCTCTCTCCTCTTCTGTGTGCTGTTTGAAGCTTGATGTTGCCTCCACTGGTTTCTGCTGTGTTTCACTGGACAGTGAATTTGCATCTGTCGGTTTGAACTTTGGTTTTGGTGCCACTGGTGGGCCGTTGGCTATTGAGTGAACCTCTATAGTTTGCGGTCTGGTGCTTGACGTGACGGTCTTCTCTGGTTTATCTTGTTTATGTATTTCTTTAGACAACGACCTCACCTCGATCACTTGTGGTCGGTATCTTCTCATCAGTGCTGGTGAGCCTGGTAGCGAACCTGGTAACTTAGGTGAGTAGGATGATTTCTTCACTGTCTCCTTTTCAGCAGTGTCTTCTTGTGTTTTCTTCTGAGGGGGTGGTGGTGATGATGCCGTGCGTTGCTCTATGTCTCTGACTGTGGCTCTGACACTAATCCTTTCCTGATTAAAAGTGGTCCTAACTCTGTCATCAGTTTGAGCAGAGACTCTTCGAAGCCTGGGAGAATTTGGGACCGAATGGGTATGAGAGGAAGAGACTGATGCATTGATGGAAGATGACGAAACGGATGAGGCTGAGGTTGATGCATTCACAGAAGACGATGCGGAGGTTGACGCATTGACGGAAGACGTGGAGAAGGATGACGCTTCTTGCGCAGTGCTTGAGGATGATACGGATGACGCTTCTTGTGCAGTGCTTGAGGATGATACGGATGAGGCTGCTTGCACAGTGCTTGAGGATGATACGGATGAGGCTGCTTGCACAGTGCTTGAGGATGATATGGATGAGGCTGCTTGCACAGTGCTTGAGGATAATGCGGATGAGGCTGCTTGCATAGAGGATGTAGATGAGGACGAGTAGGTTCTCTGTCTGTGTGAGTCACTCGTACCCTCATCTGAGGGTCCACGGGTCTGAAGAGGGATCTCTATTTGGTTGATATGTTTCCTTGGAACCCCTCCACCCCCACCTTCACCCCCACTCCTTCTTATCTCCTCTGACACAGCCTCAGAGACCACAGACCCAATATCTGCCTGGTAGCCCTTCTCCTTAACCAGTATGGACACGGAGTGGCTGGGGGTAGGGGTGGGGATCTTGGTGGGGACAGAAGAATGTGGAGTGCCTAGAACTGGAGCTGGAGATGAGGTTGGGGCTGGAGGAGAAGCTGGAGCTGGTGAAGCTTTGCGACCAGGTGAGGAGACCAGGGTTGGAGCTGGGGCTGGGGATGAGGCAGGAGCTGGGGAGGCTGGGACTGGGACCAGGGCTGGAGAGGCTGGAGTAGGGCAGGAGGGAGCCGGAGACGTCAGGGCCGGGGAGGCTGGAGCTAAGGCTGAGAATGACTTGGGCTTATTGGATCCATTCTGTAGCACCAGAGAAGCACTAGACACTTCTTTGTCTTTAATGGGGAGTTTAGGGCTGCTGCCCAGCATAGGTGGCTTTGTATCTCTTCTCACCACTTCAGGTTTGTCACTACACTCTGATACACTTCGGTGTCTCCTGGTTACTCTCGGTGACTCTGTATCACTGGGTTTCACCTTGGTGTTGCCTGTTTCTGTTTTGACAGTGTCCTGTACAGGGGTATTGTGCTGGTTTAACTCTGTCTCTGTCATAGCTAATTCCTCTGTTGTGCAACTCTTAGCTGTTACATCAGAAGGGTCCTTGGGTACTTTGGTTGCATCTGTGGACACCTGCTGTAAAGAATCAACCTTAGGTTTGCCTCTAGACATTTCTCTGTCTGTTTGGTTGAACGTTCCTGTTTTGTTTTTGTTTTCTCTCCAGCTGACAGCTTTGTATTCTATCTGCATTGGCTGAGGACGAGGCATCGGCTTTTCCTCTTTCCTGTCTTCACATCTATCCTCCCTCCTCTCCTCTTTTCTATCCTCCCCCCTTTCCTCTCCCTGTTCCTCTCTCCTCTCCTCCACACTCTCCTCCCTCCTCTCCTCCTTCTCTGGTGCTGGCATGGCCTTGAATGACAGGTTGTATGTGTTTTTCACCAGCCTTCTCACATCTCTCACTTTGTGCAGGGGAGCTTTGGCTTTACCCTTCCTATTGGCATCCACATTCTCAGTCTGCTTATTCATCATGTTCAAGGTCTTCACTCCCTTCTCTTCTTCTATGGTTTCTCTATTTGAAGTCTCCACTCTCCTGTCTTCTTCTCTGGTTTCTCTATGTGAAGTCTCCACTCTCCTGTCTTCTTCTCTTGTTTTTCTCTGACAGGTCCTCCCAGGGGAGGCAGTCTCGTGTTTAACCTCAAGTTTAGTTTCCAGCTCGGGCGACAGTGAGACGTTTAGAGAATATGTTTTCTTTTTCTCTGTATCAGGGCTGGGTTTCAGAGTGATCTCTGGTGTTTTGGATGTGTAGGTGCTCTTGACGCTCGGATGTTTATGGTTTTCAGAGTCAGAGTGGTAGTCCAGCTTGTTTGTCATTTCTGCCTGCGTGCTGTTGGCTCGAGTGGCAGCAGGGACGCCGGGGTTCCAGGCAGCTGCATCTGCTGAGTCACCTCCCTGTTTGTCATCCTTCTCATCCCTCTGTTTACTGTCATCCCTCTCATGCCTACATTTACTGCCATGCGTCTGCTTTACTCCCATCATGGCGTTCTTCTCTGTGGGTTTTGTACTTTCAAACGGGAACACCAGTTCCGACCTCATCTCTGGTTTGACCGGTTCAGTTCTCCAAGAGTTTGGGTTTCTGACAGGAGATTCAATTCTGTCATTGTTTCTCTGAGGACAACTAGTAGTAGGGGGCTCAGACTTCATCCAAGGGCTAACATGGTTAGGGGTTCTGTTGCAGTGAGATTCAATTATATTGTTTCCCTGGGGAGAGGTAACTGGAGCAAAACGTGCACCAGGACTCATCTCAGGGGTTGTGCAGGTTGGTTCAGGTCTCTTGTTGCTTCGCAATGGAGAAGTGGAGTTAATATTAATAGTACGGTTTGTTGGTCTAATACTGGGTTTCACCCCGAAACTTCTCTGTTGTCTGTTTATGTCAGTGTTTGGGCTCGTCTCTCTTCTCACAGCCAGGTCCTCAGAGGAAAGACTGTCTTCTGAATTTATACTGGAACTCAGATTCTGTGTCTCTGGTTTAGGGGACTCTTTAATGGTTGACAATTCACTCTCAGAAGGAGGAGGGGTTTTGTTCTCGGAGGGGCTGAGGTCACCTCCTCCTTCCTGTTCGGTTTGTTTACCAACATTTGGCATCTTCTTGGAAAGGATGCCCTTGATCAGGCAAGTGGCCATCTTGGTTTTGGTACATGTCTCGTCAAGGGACAAAGACTTCTGGAGCTTGCCCTTCCTTTCGGTCTGCTCAGTGGCAGGTTCAGGGCTGAGTTCCGGGCGGTAGGCTTCCTGCAAAGCAGCAGGTGTGCTGTGTTGTCTCTGCAACATCTCTCTGTTGTGTCTCTCTAGAGAAGGACTGTCCTTTGTAACCACAGGAGCCACAGGAACCATTACAGGACTAGGAACCATGATGGGACTACCATCGCTGTTCTCACCCAGCTTCAGCTCGGCCTTATTCCTTCTCTTCAGCTGGATCTGTCTCTTGGGCACTCCTCTCCTCACCTTCTTGGGTTCCTCTCTCTCCACAGCCACGTCTACACACTCGAAGCTGCCCATCTCATATTTTTTGGATGGGTCCAGGCCGTCGAGAGGTGGATAATAAGCCCCAGAGGAGGGCTGCTGCTGCTGGCGTGGGACTGGGAAGTCTTCATTGTCCAGCCGTGGAGCAGACCCTCTGAGGTCAGCATAGGCCAGCCAGGCTGCATTAGCCCCCGCTGGGCTGTCCTGGATGGAAGGCTGGGAGGCTCCGGTGGAGGAGCAGTGGCTGGAGTTGTACATGTCCAGGTAGTCCACCTGAGGGGATCCAGAGGACAGGCTGCGGAAGGCCACGTCACTGAACCACTTCACCTCGTTGTCCTCCTCATCCAGCTCACTGCCCATGCTGGAGCTGGGGCCGTCGGCTGGGATGCGTCCAGGAAAGGAGCTCCCGAGCTGAGGTATCGCAGGCTTGTGCTTGGGCTCTTGCTGCAACTTCTTGGTAGGTCCAGGTCCACCTCCTCTGGCTGTCTCTGGCTGGGAGCTGTGTGCAGCTCTGGGCAGTATACCGTGTTGTTGCTGTTGTAGCTGTTGTATCTGTTGTAGTCTGGTGGTGAGCAGGCTCTCTGAATAGGAGCGCGCTGCTGGCATTCCCTGTCGACTCTCTCTGCTTGTGGGAGCTGCTTCGTGGCTTTCAGGCCCGTTTCTATTCCTGGCACTGAATGACAGGTCAACCTGTTCCCCCTTGTAACTGGCTTCCTCCTGCTTCCCCTCCCCCTTTCGGGGCACCCGCTCCTCCCCCTGTCTCTCACTCTCCCTTTCTCTCTCCCTGCCCATTGCCCTCTCCCTTTCTTCCTCTCGCTGTCTCTCCCTTTCCTCTCTCTCCCTCTCCCTCTGCCTCTCCCTCCCTCTTTCCCTCTCCTCATCCTCCCTCTCCCTCTCCTCCATCTCCTTGTTCCTTTCTCTTTCCCTCTGCCTCTCTCTATCCCTCTCTTGCATCTCCCACAACATCTCCCTCTCCTTCTCCTCCTCCCCCTCCTCCCTCTCCAGCATTTCCAGGCATGTTTGGCTGTTGTAGGCCCTGTTGTTACTGTCACCAGAGGAAAGAGTGGGGCTTACCCTGGATGTCACAGCTTCTATAACAGACTCCATTATGTTCTCAGACTCCATTATGGCCTCAATGGCCTGGGTCTCAGAGGGACTGGTATTCCTGTTTCCCCAGTGGCCTTGAGGCCTCGCTGGGGCCGGGGGTATGATGTGTACTGGAGTGAACCTGGTGAGGGGAGGAGAAGGGATGTCTTCCTTACTCATACGATGAGCCATGTCTTCTTCAGTTAGCCTATCTATGGTTTTATTCCTAGGGTTGGGTGAGGTTTCTCTACATGGATGCTCAGGTGTAGGAGACTTGTGTGAGGGGTTGTTGCTGTCACTAAGGTCAGGGGTTAGAGATGAGGCTGGATGTTTATGCTCCAGATCTTCCAGTCTCTGGACAGGTGAGTTACCTGTAACCCCGTGGTCAGGTGAAAGGGAGGGGCTCCTTCCTCTTGAAGAAGCAGTGGGATCAGGTGGGATGTGTCTGGTTTCAGGTGTGAAGTTTAGGATCTCAGGTGTGAAGTTTAGGATCTCAGGTGTGAAGTTAGGGATCTCAGGTGTGAATTTTATGTTCTCAGGTGTGAAGTTAGGGATCTCAGGTGTGAAGTTTAGGATCTCAGGTGTGTGGGAAGAGAAGTTGTAGGGGACTGGAACTTCTCCTAGTACAGGTGAAGAGGTGGTCTCTCTACTCTCTTCAGTAGGTGATGCTTCCCTGGAGTCGTGAGAAAGATGATTACCCAAGGGGTTTGAGGTGCCGTTAGTGATGAGTCGCTCTGATAGGCTACCAATACACCTCTCAGGTGAGCCAGGTGAAGCCCTGCGTTCAGGTGAGTGGGCAGGATTCTTTACTCCAGGTGAGCCAGGTGAAGCCCTGCGTTCAGGTGAGTGGGCAGGACACTTTACTCCAGGTGAGCCAGGTGAAGCCCTGCGTTCAGGTGAGTGGGAAGGATTCTTTACTCCAGGTGAAGCCCTGCGTTCAGGTGAGGGGCCAGGACTCTTTACTCCAGGTGAGGGGGCTGAAGTGTTTAGCTCAGATGAGGAGGGAGCCGTTTCCACTCCAGGTGAGGGGACTGTGTACCCGGGCAGAGGTGAGGGGGTTTTATATGTTGGATAAGGTGAGACAGTTTGACTCTTAGGAGGTGAGGGGGCTTTATACTCAGGTGAGAGGTTTTTATATCTGGGTGGCTCAGGTGATTCAGCTATTTCTCTAGTCTCAGGAGGATGTACGATAGAGCTGTATATCCCTGTAATCTCAGGTGAGGAGTTGCTACCTCTGCTTCCAGGTGAGGAGCCTCTACCTATAGAGTCAGGTGAGAGACTGTTCCGTCTGTTCTCTTCGGTATGGGTGGTGCTCTTCCTCTCAGGTGACAGGTGTGTTCTGCCTCGTGGCTCAGCTGAGGAGAGGAGATCGTTGATCTCAGGTGTTGACACCAGCACCCTGGCTTCTGGGGAGAGGATGGAGTAGGTGATACCTGAGACCTGGGGGGAGGAGGAGTTGAACCGAGGGTCCAGGGACTTGGCCTTTACCTCTCCAGGTACCTCAGGTGTGAGGTCTCTTTTCTTGATCTCTGGTGTGGAGGATGTGATTCTGATCTCAGGTGATTGCGCTGTGCTCCTGGGTTTTATAGGAGGGCTGGTGTATCTTACTTCAGGCGAGGGGGTTCTTGATAGGGTTCTATTGTAACGTGTTTCAGGTGAGGGGGTTCTTGATGGGGTTTTATTATAGCCTGTTTCAGGTGAGGGTGTTCTTGATGGGGTTCTATTGTAACGTGTTTCAGGTGAGGGGGTTCTTGATGGGGTTCTATTGTAAGGTGTTTCAGGTGAGGGGGCTCTTGATGGGGTTTTATTATAGCGTGTTTCAGGTGAGGGGGTTCTTGATGGGGTACTATAGTACCTTGTTTCAGGTGAGGGGGTTCTCGAGGACGTTCTTGTCCAGGTGTCTGAGGATGAGGAGGAACCTGAGTGGTATGAGCTAGTTGAGGAGGATGAATCTGATCTGAATTCAGGTGTGAGACTCGTTGACCTGAGTAGTTCAGCACTTTGTGGGATACTGGCTAAACTGACTTCAGTTGTGACACTGGTTGACCTGAGTTCAGTTGGGACACAGAGGAGACTGAGTTCACGTTTTACACTGGTTGATCTCAATTCAAGTGTGATGCTGGCTGATCTGAGTCCAGGTGTGGTACTGGTAGACCTGAGCTCAGGTGAGGAGGTGACAGGTGTAGGAGGGGTGTACCTTGGGGCAGGTGTTGAGATGGTGCTCCTGGCTTCCTCTGAGGAGCTCAGGTCTCTCTCTGAAGGGGACAGGTGAGGTATGAGTTCAGGTGTACTGACAGAGTCCTCTAACTCAGGTGTACCGACAGAGTTCTCTAACTCAGGTGTACTGACAGAGTTCTCTAACTCAGGTGTACTGACGGAGTTCTCTAACTCAGGTGTACTGACGGAGTTCTCTAACTCAGGTGTACTAACGGAGTTCTCTAACTCAGGTGTGGAGGTTCTGCTGAACAGGTCAGGTAAGGACACTCTCCATTGATTGTCCAGTGAGTATGCTTTATTCCTAAACTCAGGTGAATAATCTCTATTCTTTAGCTCAGGTAATGCTGAGGTGAGGCTTCCTAGCTGAGGGGAGATACCTGTACCTCTAATCGTAGGTGGGGATGAAAGGGATGAAGGTTTAGACTCAGGTGTTATGGCTCTATCCCTAGGTTGAAATGACACTATGTAATCAGGTGAAAAAGGGTTGGCTATTAACTCAGGTGAGTGGCTGATGTCCCTTAGTTCAGGTAAACACTGAGCTACTCTGGTCTCAAGTAAAGACAGACTTGTATCGTCAGGTGAGGAGGCTGTGCCTCTGACTCCAGGTGAGGAGGCTCTGTCTCTGGCCTCAATAGGATGCACAGGGACCACGGATTCAGATGAGGGGCTGGAGTATCTATTCTCTGGTTCAGGTGTCAGGTGGGTTTCCCTACACTGTGGTGAGGGGGCAGGTGAACGCTGGACCACCGATGGAGCTGAACCTTTACCGTCAGGTGAAGGTGTTGTAGTATTACTGTAGCCAGGTGAAGGTGTTGTAGTATTACTGTAGCCAGGTGAAGGTGTTGTAGTATTACTGTAGCCAGGTGAGGGCGTTCTGTCTCCACAGGTAAGGCTAGGTTCCTCAGGTGAGGAGTCAGCTGTCCTCCGTCCAGGTGTTGGTGCTGTGTTTCCTTGTTCTAATCTTCTGCTGACATCCCTAGATGTCCCAGATGATGCTGTGTTGTTTCCTGCAGTAGCTAAACGTCCTGACTTCCAGCCTTCAGATAAATGATAATTATTCTCCCTCTGCGTTGGAGGACTGAGCTTCTCTCTAGAATCCTCAAAGTTCTCTGGCACTGTGTGGTAGGAACTTGTCGAGTCGTTCAGCTCATCTACCACAGGGGGTGACACTTGGGGCGACTCTGAGCTCTCCCCTGCTCCTACGGGAGGGGGAAAGGGAGTGTTGACGAAGGCCCCTGCCGCGGGGCTGCTGGAGAGTGAAGGAGGCCGCGACTCGCAGTCGTCCCCGAAGATGTCACAGAGGCAGGTGGTCTCAGAGATGGCTGAGCGGTGGCTGGGGATGTTGGTGATGTCGAAGATCTCCACGTGGTTTGGGGTTCCGTCGCGGTGGCGCAGGGAGCTGCGGAGGAATGAGTAGCTGTCCCCCTGGAGGGTCCAGCTGTCCATCTCTATGCCACTCAGGGCTCACAGGGGACCGGCCGGTTTCTCTTGTGGTGTGTGTGTGTGTGTGTGTAGGGGGGGTGGGGGGGGGTCCGTACCTGGACTAAGAGCAAGGCAGAGACACAAAAAATAGACTTACTACTAATGATAATATTCCTATCTGAGCATTAATATGTTTGTGTCACCACACCTGACCAGTGTTACAGGTTGTTATTCAGGTTAATGTTTAATTAAGAGGATACACATCAAAACA
Source organism: Oncorhynchus kisutch (assembly GCF_002021735.2). Taxonomy (NCBI): domain Eukaryota; kingdom Metazoa; phylum Chordata; class Actinopteri; order Salmoniformes; family Salmonidae; genus Oncorhynchus; species Oncorhynchus kisutch. The sequence goes on along the minus strand of NC_034188.2, from coordinate 14,787,473 downwards.
TTTATAACATCATTTGAATTCATTTTGCCTTCTTAATCATTCCATGAGGCCAATGAGGCCCTAAACATTAAAATGTCACAATAACTTACCAGCTAACCAGTGCGCTATCTCAGCCATGTGTCTCAGGCATGCACACATAGTTGTCTGGTTGGACATAGGTATAGGTATATGGGTATCTGTATCAGTTTGAATAGCCTACACATTCTGAAGTAATGCCTTACTTTAGTAGAAAATAGCGAATAATGACTGATTCATCACAGGGTAATAACATTGTCATTTAGTGATTTTAGCATTAGGACTTAGCAATTAGCATTGTTCAAACATAAAAGTTCATTCAGGAGTGTGCTCTGCTAACAGCTAGCATAGCAGCTCTGTTACATTGACATATTTCTGCAAGAATTTTGTAAAGTAATCAAGAGTTACAGACACTGAAGCGTAATAATAGGCTACATCCTAAAAGAGAGCGGTACATAAACGTTCTTGCTCAGTTTCATACAGACCTTGTATCTATTTTCTCCACATTGCCATGCCTTGTGGCTGCACTCAGCTAGCTCCCTCTCAGTATGTGAGCCAGAGAGGTATTTCAGAGAAAGTCAGAGGGGACGCTACTGTACCTTCGCCTGGAAATGTCTGGTGTTCTCCCTTCCTAGGGTATTGAGTTCTTCTGTGTTGGAATAACACCCCTCATTCAATCCACTGCCTCTATTCCACAGTCCAGTCAGTCCAGTCAGTCCAGTCAGTTCAGTCAGTCCAGTCAGTCCAGCAAATCATGCAATATACTACCACCTCCACTTTCATCCCATTACAGAGCTGCTGTTTCTGCTGCTGCAATACTGTGCTCTACCTTAACCCGGTACAGCCCAGTCCAGCCCAGTCCAGCACTGTCCAGCCAAGTACAGCCTACTACAGTGCAGCTCAGCCTGAGCTGGTCTGTGCACAGACTCATAGACTCATAGACTCCGGCTTAATTATAAAAAGAGACACTTATGGAAAGTGCAACAGGAGAGCCACCACTCTCTCGGCCCCACCCCTCTGAGCCAGCTCCAGGATAAGGGCTTTCCAACAGGCAGGGGTTGGGTTTGGGAGTTTGGGGGTTTTGGTTTGGAAGCAGCTACCCTGTCTGATTCCAGTGGAGCGGAGGGGGAGGGGAGATGAAGGGAGGGAGGGAGGGAGGGAGGGAGGGAGGGAGGGAGGGAGGGAGGGAGGGAGGGAGGGAGGAGAGGAGGGGAGGGGAGGGGAGAGGAGGGGAGTTATGGTTAGCAGCAGGTGCTGTTCCAGCCAGGATGGATGCCTCTGGAATCTGACACTTCGAGCCAGCTCAGTCACAGGGTCCTGGGTTATATATAGACCCACACTATCAGGAGGAGATGGTAGGGTTAGTTTAGCTCCCTGGGGCCCAGAGTGAGGGGACAGAGGGGATAGAGAGGGGGGGGATATGGAAGAGAGGGGAGAAGAAGAGAGAGGGGAGAGGTAATGGAAGAGAGGGGAGAGGAAGAGAGAGGGGAGAGGAGGAGAGAGGGGAGAGGAAGAAAGAGGGGAGAGGAAGAGAGGGAAGAGGAGGAGAGAGGAGAGGAAAGGGAGAAGAGAGGGATACAAAATGGCTACAAGGCCTACTAGACTTCTGGAATGTTTGGTTTTACAATATGTTGTGAGTGTGTGTGTGCGTGCGTGTGTCTGTGTACATGTTTAGCTGTCTATTGCTGCTTTGCATGGAAACTCGATTTAATAATACCCCTCATAACCTTTCTTGGGTATTTTTGTTTTGATGTGTATGTTGTGGCCAGTGAGAGATTTTACTGAGATGGAGAAGGTTCTGCTAGTAGCTAGAGAGAATGTTTAACAAGGTGTGTGTGTGTCTGTGTGCGAGTGTGCGTGCGTGGGTGTGTGTGTGTGTGTGTCTGTGTGCGAGTGTGCGTGCGTGGGTGTGTGTGTGTGTGTGTGTGTGTGTGTGTGTGTGTGTGTGTGTGTGTGTGTGTGTGTGTGTGTGTGTGTGTGTGTGTGTGTGTGTGTGTGTGTGTGTGTGTGTGTGTGTGTGTGTGCGTGCGTGCGAGCGTGCGTGCGCGCGTGTGTGTGTGTCTGGTCTGCCTGTTTTGTCATGTTGGGGACAGTCAGTGTGCCCTCTGTGACTATCCCAATAAAGCAGTTGATTACTATCCTCTTACTGACAGCCAGTAGAAACTCCTTGAGAGCTGGTCTCATTCAAGGCAACATAATGACAGTGGGTTTAGTACGAAAAGGCATCCTATTCCTTATATAGTAAACTACATTTGACCAGAGCCCTGGAACAGGGAGCCATTTGGAATGCACACAGTGACTGGGGGATTATAGTAGTGACATTATGTCATGGGGCAGAGAGACCTCATTCCCCTGGAGAAGTGGGCAGACTCTGTCTCTAACCACAGGCCTAGAATCAGTTTACTCTCCATCAGCAACAGACTTAGAAATACAGATGCAAGTGGCAAAACTGATCCTAGATCATCACTTAAGTATAAGCGGTGATGTCATCCTACACTCCTAGCTATCCTCTCCAGCTATAGTTGTATTCTGGATCAGAGGCCTCAGTACATAGACAGCGGTTGGTTTGGTTGCCATGGTTTGTCAGATTATCCTACAGTAAACTGGCCTACATTATTTTATGACACGTTATAAATACACATAGATATCACCAGGCAGACATGGGGGAGAAGTCACACACATAGTGTTAGAGAACAGTGAACCACTATCACTATCTGACACAACATGAGATGGAAACATGAGCCAGATAGCTGTGCTCTTTTCTCCATGTATTACAGTAAACTCAGGCATACTGTATGTCAGATGATCTCTTGGATGCTCTCTCTCTCTCTCTCTCTCTCTCTCTCATCTCTCTCTCAATTCAATTTCTCCCCATCTCTCTGTCATCCCTCTCTCCCCACCCCTCTCTCTCTCTCTCCTTCTCACTCTGTCATCCTAGAGTTCAGGGGGTTATTGTATTGCTGTGGGGCTAGTCGTCCAGAGGTGGACTCAGGGGAAAGTATGCCTGGCACCTCAACTATGGAGAGGTTTTACGTTCAGCCCAGGGTTAGATTAAACACAGCAGCCCCCTTGCCTCCAAAACAAAACTACACCTACTTGATCAACAGCAATACCCACACACCAGCTGGCTAAACCCATCCATTCACAAGCCAACTAGAACAACCATACCCCAACCTGCAGTGCCAATCTATGTTCAATGTTTCTGAGTTGCCAGGGTGCCCAGGAATACAAATGAGAGCCAGCCTTTTGGCGAAATCCTGTACTGTTATAGACATGCTCATTATAGTAGTGTGCATTGTTCCTGTCATGTATGTTGTTATAAAGTGATCTAGTGAAGTAATACATGTACTAACATATAGGTAGGTTCAGTATAAAGTTGGGTCTCAGCCTGGTCTAACATATTGTCAGGTAGGTTCAGTATAAGGTTGGGTCTCAGCCTGGTCTAACATATTTTTTTATTTATTTTTTTATTTTACCTTTATTTAACCAGGTAGGCAAGTTGAGAACAAGTTCTCATTTACAATTGCGACCTGGCCAAGATAAAGCAAAGCAGTTCGACAGATAAAACGACACAGAGTTACACATGGAGTAAAAACAAACATACAGTCAATAATGCAGTATAAACAAGTCTATATACAATGTGAGCAAATGAGGTGAGAAGGGAGGTAAAGGCAAAAAAGGCCATGATGGCAAAGTAAATACAATATAGCAAGTAAAATACTGGAATGGTAGTTTTGCAATGGAAGAATGTGCAAAGTAGAAATAAAAAATAATGGGGTGCAAAGGAGCAAAATAAATAAATAAATAAAAATTAAATACAGTTGGGAAAGAGGTAGTTGTTTGGGCTAAATTATAGGTGGGCTATGTACAGGTGCAGTAATCTGTGAGCTGCTCTGACAGTTGGTGCTTAAAGCTAGTGAGGGAGATAAGTGTTTCCAGTTTCAGAGATTTTTGTAGTTCGTTCCAGTCATTGGCAGCAGAGAACTGGAAGGAGAGGCGGCCAAAGAAAGAATTGGTTTTGGGGGTGACTAGAGAGATATACCTGCTGGAGCGTGTGCTACAGGTGGGAGATGCTATGGTGACCAGCGAGCTGAGATAAGGGGGGACTTTACCTAGCAGGGTCTTGTAGATGACATGGAGCCAGTGGGCTTGGCGACGAGTATGAAGCGAGGGCCAGCCAACGAGAGCGTACAGGTCGCAATGGTGGGTAGTATATGGGGCTTTGGTGATAAAACGGATTGCACTGTGATAGACTGCATCCAATTTGTTGAGTAGGGTATTGGAGGCTATTTTGTAAATGACATCGCCAAAGTCGAGGATTGGTAGGATGGTCAGTTTTACAAGGGTATGTTTGGCAGCATGAGTGAAGGATGCTTTGTTGTGAAATAGGAAGCCAATTCTAGATTTAACTTTGGATTGGAGATGTTTGATATGGGTCTGGAAGGAGAGTTTACAATCTAACCAGACACCTAAGTATTTGTAGTTGTCCACGTATTCTAAGTCAGAGCCGTCCAGAGTAGTGATGTTGGACAGGCGGGTAGGTGCAGGTAGCGATCGGTTGAAGAGCATGCATTTAGTTTTACTTGTATTTAAGAGCAATTGGAGGCCACGGAAGGAGAGTTGCATGGCATTGAAGCTTGCCTGGAGGGTTGTTAACACAGTGTCAAAAGAAGGGCCGGAAGTATACAGAATGGTGTCGTCTGCGTAGAGGTGGATCAGGGACTCACCAGCAGCAAGAGCGACCTCATTGATGTATACAGAGAAGAGAGTCGGTCCAAGAATTGAACCCTGTGGCACCCCCATAGAGACTGCCAGAGGTCCGGACAGCAGACCCTCCGATTTGACACACTGAACTCTATCAGAGAAGTAGTTGGTGAACCAGGCGAGGCAATCATTTGACAAACCAAGGCTGTCGAGTCTGCCGATGAGGATATGGTGATTGACAGAGTCGAAAGCCTTGGCCAGATCAATGAATACTGCTGCACAGTAATGTTTCTTATCGATGGCGGTTAAGATATCGTTTAGGACCTTGAGCGTGGCTGAGGTGCACCCATGACCAGCTCTGAAACCAGATTGCATAGCAGAGAGGGTATGGTGAGATTCGAAATGGTCGGTAATCTGTTTGTTGACTTGGCTTTCGAAGACCTTAGAAAGGCACGGTAGGATAGATATAGGTCTGTAGCAGTTTGGGTCAAGAGTGTCCCCCCCTTTGAAGAGGGGGATGACCGCAGCTGCTTTCCAATCTTTGGGAATCTCAGACGACACGAAAGAGAGGTTGAACAGGCTAGTAATAGGGGTGGCAACAATTTCGGCAGATAATTTTAGAAAGAAAGGGTCCAGATTGTCTAGCCCGGCTGATTTGTAGGGGTCCAGATTTTGCAGCTCTTTCAGAACATCAGCTGAATGGATTTGGGAGAAGGAGAAATGGGGAAGGCTTGGGCGAGTTGCTGTTGGGGGTGCAGTGCTGTTGTCCGGGGTAGGAGTAGCCAGGTGGAAAGCATGGCCAGCCGTAGAAAAATGCTTATTGAAATTCTCAATTATGGTGGATTTATCAGTGGTGACAGTGTTTCCTATCTTCAGTGCAGTGGGCAGCTGGGAGGAGGTGTTCTTATTCTCCATGGACTTTACAGTGTCCCAGAACTTTTTTGAGTTAGTGTTGCAGGAAGCAAATTTCTGCTTGAAAAAGCTAGCCTTGGCTTTTCTAACTGCCTGTGTATAATGATTTCTAGCTTCCCTGAACAGCTGCATATCACGGGGGCTGTTCGATGCTAATGCAGAACGCCATAGGATGTTTTTGTGTTGGTTAAGGGCAGTCAGGTCTGGGGAGAACCAAGGGCTATATCTGTTCCTGGTTCTAAATTTCTTGAATGGGGCATGTTTATTTAGGATGGTTAGGAAGGCATTTAAAAAAAATATCCAGGCATCCTCTACTGACGGGATGAGATCAATATCCTTCCAGGATACCCCGGCCAGGTCGATTAGAAAGGCCTGCTCGCAGAAGTGTTTCAGGGAGCGTTTTACAGTGATGAGTGGTGGTCGTTTGACCGCTGACCCATTACGGATGCAGGCAATGAGGCAGTGATCGCTGAGATCTTGGTTGAAGACAGCAGAGGTGTATTTAGAGGGGAAGTTGGTTAGGATGATATCTATGAGGGTGCCCGTGTTTAAGGTTTTGGGGAGGTACCTGGTAGGTTCATTGATAATTTGTGTGAGATTGAGGGCATCAAGTTTAGATTGTAGGATGGCTGGGGTGTTAAGCATGTTCCAGTTTAGGTTGCCTAGCAGCACGAACTCTGAAGATAGATGGGAGGCAATCAGTTCACATATGGTGTCCAGAGCACAGCTGGGGGCAGAGGGTGGTCTATAGCAGGCGGCAACGGTGAGAGACTTGTTTTTAGAGAGGTGGATTTTTAAAAGTAGAAGTTCAAATTGTTTGGGTACAGACCTGGATAGTAGGACAGAACTCTGCAGGCTATCTTTGCAGTAGATTGCAACACCGCCCCCTTTGGCAGTTCTATCTTGTCTGAAAATGTTGTAGTTTGGAATTAAAATGTCTGAGTTTTTGGTGGTCTTCCTAAGCCAGGATTCAGACACAGCTAGAACATCCGGGTTGGCAGAGTGTGCTAAAGCAGTGAATAGGACAAACTTAGGGAGGAGGCTTCTAATGTTAACATGCATGAAACCAAGGCTATTACGGTTACAGAAGTCGTCAAAAGAGAGCGCCTGGGGAATAGGAGTGGAGCTAGGCACTGCAGGGCCTGGATTCACCTCTACATCGCCAGAGGAACATAGGAGGAGTAGAATAAGGGTACGGCTAAAAGCTATGAGAATTGGTCGTCTAGAACGTCTGGAACATAGAGTAAAAGGAGGTTTCTGGGGGCGATAAAATAGCATCAAGGTATAATGTACAGACAAATGTATGGTAGGATGTGAATACAGTGGAGGTAAACCTAGGTATTGAGTGATGAAGAGAGAGATATTGTCTCTAGAAACATCGTTGAAACCAGGAGATGTCATTGCATGTGTGGGTGGTGGAACTAATAGGTTGGATAAGGTATAGTGAGCAGGACTAGAGGCTCTACAGTGAAATAAGCCAATAAACACTAACCAGAACAGAAATGGACAAGACATATTGACATTAAGGAGAGGCATGCTTAGTCGAGTGATCAAAAGGGTCCGGTGAGTGGAGAGGTTGGTTGGTGATTTAGACAGCTAGCCAGGGCATCGGTAGCAAGCTAGCATAGGATGGAGGTCTGTTGTTAGCTACCTCTTGCGTTCCGTCAGTAGATTAGTGGGGTTCCGTGTGGTAGAGGGGATTAATCCAAATCACACAACAACAACAAAAATAAAAACAATAGATATAGTTATAGAGGCCCAAGAAGAAAACATAATAATAATAATTTAAAAAAATAATTAAAAAATAAAAAGAATTGTCCGATTGTCTATTCAGATAGCAGCCGGTAAGACAGCTAACGGTTAGCAGGCCGCAGATGGGCGTTCAGGTAACGTCGCGACGGAGGAGCCAGCCGAATAACTCCTTCGGGTAGATAACGTCGGCAGTCCAGTTGTGAAGGCCCGGTGGGGCTCCGCGAAGGCAGTAAAACGGGTCCGGATAGGTGACTGCAGCCCAGGTGTGATTGATGGAACTCAGGAGTGATTGACGGAGCTTGCTAGCTCCGGAATAATTGATGTTTGCTCCGGTAGGTTCAGGTAGGTATTGTATATATTGTCAGGTAGGTTCAGTATAAAGTTGGGTCTCAGCCTGGTCTAACATATTGTCAGGTAGGTTCAGTATAAAGTTGGGTCTCAGCCTGGTCTAACATATTGTCAGGTAGGTTCAGTATAAGGTTGGGTCTCAGCCTGGTCTAATATACTTTAGTTCCCTCTCAGACAGTAAACTCACATGGGTGTTTATTTCCTGTGCTCCTATCTTTGGGCTGTGATGCTAAACCAAGGCCCAGTCTCATGAGAGGGTATTTTAGAACCAACCAACTCCTTAGTATTCATGACAAACAGGACAGAATAGAAACCAGCAGGATCACATTTCAAATCTATCTTTTTTAACTGTCCTAGTTTGTTGTGATGCCCTTTTCTGGGTGTGATGGTGGTTTGTGAATCTGTCACCTAATTTATTAATCCATGTGTGTGTAATGATTGATGTGCATCACTGTAATCTAGCCTATCGGGGGCTTCATAGCACCTTCTAGAAAGATCCCATGCAAAAATCTGTCCAATCTTCTGTTGTGAAGTGTGATTATGCGATTTAGATTTAGATCATAAGGAGTGAAAGATTATATCAATTGGAGTTGTTTTGACTTGTACAGATGTTCTACCATAATAATAATATATACCATTTAGCATTTAGCTTTTATCCAAAGCAATTTACAGTCATGCCTGCATACATTTGTTTACGTATGGGTGGTCCCGGGAATCAAACCCACTATCCTGCCATTGCAAGAGCCATACCAACTGAGCTGCAGAAAACAACACTCGCCTTACTTCGTAGTGTTTCTCTAATCTATAGAACACCCCTTGCTTGTTTGACCAACGTGCACATGCAGCATAGTAGTGTGAGCTGAGCCATGCACAGTAAGACAATGGGGCCGGTATTACATCTCCAGCTCCAAAACTCTCCTCTCAGTGGAATTTCATTCAAATGTATTTGAAGACTTTCATAGACGTAGAGGTGAAAAAGTGTTCCAGGGATAATAACTTCTCAGTTGGCATGAGGGGAACCTTTGTGAGATTGTGATGTGAGCTGTGTGTGGTTGGGGCTGGGTGGCCGCCCAGGCCTCGCTAAAAGAGGCTACACAAGCTTCTTTAGTTATATCTCCATTAAGTTTGGTCTCCAGTGACCTAGGCTAGGCTACACACAGACTCCCAACTGAGATTTGTCTTTCTTTTGATACACTCAGTCTGTGTTGATGCAAGTTAATGAAGCGATAGAATTGAGACTTAGAACTTAATTGAGACATGTCTTATGAGTGACTTTCAGTAATCTACATGCATATTGATGGTTTGTGTGTTTTACATCAATGCCTGTCTGGGGTCACGACCAGATAGTTACATCACAGGTGGGAAATCCCCTGGCCAGCTCCAAGCCACACACCTGTCTGCACCATCGCTATGCAAGCTGGCCATAGATCTCCATTCATAACCGTCCATACAGCGCCACCTGGGGTTCGCAATGAACTTGTAGGCTATGTGAGACAATTTAACATTGGAATCAAATGCTACATTTTACTTGTTTTATACGGATACATAATTATGTACCAGAGGATGAGGAACTCTGTAAACATTAAACATTGAATGAAGTCTAAGAACCTTACCTTTACGGTCAATGTAACTACTGTCCTTTTATTATGAAAATCTGAGATTTGCGACACCGGAAGGAAGTTCCGCAGAACAAAGCACGACTGGTGGAGAATTGCTGTTACGACAGGCAAGTGGTGTTTATTTTGACGCTTTATGTTGCCCTTCTAACTCATTTTATGTTTTATGACATGTTGTTGATATATTTGAGAATTGCAACAAATATTAGGATAATCTGACTGTCTTTCTAACTATGCAATCGATTAAAATACACCATTATTGCCGAGTCAAACATAAACAGCTTCGGTCCATTGCTAGGTTTACGTTATGCGACAACTTGAAGTGTATGCGAAAGGACAGAATAACAAAACGTAGTTAGCTAGCTACTCACCAACATTTCTTACCTGCCATTAGGTTTGACAGAGGCATGATAATCGACATTGTAACCAAGTGGTGTTTGATACGACTTCTTATGCAGCTAAATAACGTCTAGCTACCAGTAGCTATATAGCTACGCTAGCTGTCTTGATAATGTTGTTGTGGGTATGGCTAGTTAGCTTAGCTAACTTGATATTTGCTAACATAGCTGCTACCAGAGCTTTGTTGTGCGTTTTTAGTAAGTATCAAGAACACAGCTGGCTAGATTCTTAGTATTTCGCTAGCTACTTGTCTTAACTCGGTGTCAGCAAACGATTTGCCTAGTTAGCCTACCGTGCTAACCCTGTGTTGCAGTCGAATGTCATTGGTCGAAGGCTATAGACCGGGCCTATTAGCTTCAGCGAGCAAACCGGTTCAAAAGTATACTTTTTTTTGCATGATGTGTAGCTACATTAGTAAATGTTTTATTTGTCAGATGTATACAATTAAAACGAGAAGGGGAAAGTTGCAGAGCGATGTTTTTCAAATGTATACACAAGGGATGCCTGATGTGTCAATGAGACCAAGACATTTAGGCCTAACAACAGTGATATCCACTTGTTGATCTAGAATAGATTGGTTTTCTTTCATATTTTCTGCTGCCTGTCAATGATTTATCTGTGCCACTGCATACTTTAGGCTCTAGCAAATCTGATTCAACTAATAAAGTATTTTGTTCACCAGTTATGCCAGTACTAGTAGTGAATCAAAACTGTAGGGGTCATGGGATACTTGCAAAATGCTGAACTATTGTTTGTGACCTTGTTCAGTGGTTCTCAAACCTCTCCCTGGGGACCCCCAGCCGTTCCAGGTATTTGATATTTTCTATAGCTAGCACACCTGATTCAACTAATCATCAAGCCATTGACTAGGTGAATCAGGTGAGCTACTTCAGACCCTTGACTAGGTGAATCAGATGAGCTACTTCAGGCCCTTGACTAGGTGAATCAGATGAGCTACTTCAGGCCCTTGACTAGGTGAATCAGATGAGCTACTTCGGGGCTACAACAAAATGGTGAAATGTCTGGGGGTCCATGGGGAGAGGTTTGAAAACCGCTGACCTAGGCCTAGTTCCCTTGGTTATGTGTGTTGTCTCTCCCAGGTGGTAGTGAATGCGGTAGAGTCCCAGTCTAGGTATGGAGCAGTGTGCGTGTGTGGAGCGGGAGCTGGAGAAGGTGCTCCATAGGTTCGTCATGTACGGACACCAGTCAGAGGAACGTCTGGACGAACTACTACGCAGCGTCTGTGAGCTACGGGGACAGCTGGTTACATTCGGTAAGGCCATGCCAGCTCCACGCTGTAGTTTAGAAGTAGTGTCCACTCCAGTCATCCGGTACCTTGCAGCTGCATGGTACTAAATGAAAGAATGATAGATACCTGCACACACGGTTAAAGGCCCCATATTTGAGGAATTTGATGCACGACTATAACTAAAGCACGGAACAATATGCAATGCATTTCTTAAACAATCTGCCACTAGAGAAATAAACCATTGTTTTGCTCCGGTTGCGTGCCGTGACTCATGAGTGTTCAGGCACAGAAGTGATTCATACGTCTCTTTATGTAACTTTCAGCAGGACTACTTTAACCTTTTAACATTAGGACTTGTTTTAACCATGATTGGTTTCTCCTTCAGGGCAGAGGCATGTATTTACAGAGTTGGGTCAACTTTTGAATATCGTTGTAATTCTAGACATTCAGTTACATAACATTGTTTGAATATTCCCATGCGATTGTGATCGGGTGCTCACCATAGACATATGTCATTATATTTGAAATGGCACTAACATGGCTGCCATAGAATGTTGTGTCATGTCAATGCATCACAATACCTCTCTAAATACCTCTCCTTCAGGGGTACGAGATGCAGATCTGACGGTGCTCTCTCAGACCATGGCCCAGTGTTGTAAGAACATTAAAGAAACTGTACAGCTGCTGGCCTCCAGACACAAGGACATCCACGGCAGTGTCTCCAAAGTGGGCAAAGCTATCGACAGGGTGAGAGTTTCCCAGTAAATGCTTTCATTATAGTATCTTTACAATTTAGAAAAGAGATGACGCAACTTCCTTGTGGTTCAAGACCGTATTATAAATTTAAGCACACAAGGGAGAAATGTATTTCCACTTATCCTTTGGTTGTTTCCTGGCTGTGTTCCTGTAGAACTTTGATGCAGAGGTGAGTGCAGTGGTGGCAGAGACAGTATGGGACTCACCTGAGAGACAGAAGTACCTGAGTGAGACCATTGTGGAACACCTGTACAGACAAGGCATGCTGAGCGTGGCAGAGGACCTATGTCAGGTAAACAGCTGAGATGAAACAAAAGCCTGCTCACCCTGTTGGTCCCCAGAACCAGAAATGAAGATCTTGGGTGTGTTTCATATGTATTATAACTCCCTGCCGTGTGTGTGTGTGTGTCTCCCAGGAGTCTGGAGTAGTGATTGACATGAGCATGAAGCAGCCGTTCTTGGAACTCAACAGGATCCTGGAGGCCTTGAGGATGCAGGACCTCAGACCAGCACTAGAGTATGTCCTGTACCTCCTCTCTGTTATATACTGACCTCAGACCAGCACTAGAGTATGTACTGTACCTCCTCTCTGTTATATACTGACCTCAGACAAGCACTAGAGTATGTACTGTACCTCCTCTGTTATATACTGACCTCAGACCAGCACTAGAGTATGTACTGTACCTCCTCTCTGTTATATACTGACCTCAGACCAGCACTAGAGTATGTACTGTACCTCCTCTCTGTTATATACTGACCTCAGACAAGCACTAGAGTATGTACTGTACCTCCTCTGTTATATACTGACCTCAGACCAGCACTAGAGTGTTTACTGTACCTCTCTGAGTTGAATGTGAATCAAACCCCTCTTTGATAATTTTGATTCTTTCAGTAACTGATTAACTTTAATCAAATCAAATGTATTTATATAGCCCTTCATACATCAGCTGATATCTCAAAGTGCTGTACAGAAACCCAGCCTAAAACCCCAAACAGCAAGCAATGCAGGTGTAGAAGCACGGTGGCTAGGAAAAACTCCCTAGAAAGGCCAAAACCTAGGAAGAAACCTAGAGAGGAACCAGGCTATGTGGGGTGGCCAGTCCTCTTCTGGCTGTGCCGGGTGGAGATTATAACAGAACATGGCCAAGATGTTCAAATGTTCATAAATGACCAGCATGGTCGTATAATAATAAGGCAGAACAGTTGAAACTGGAGCAGCAGCACGGCCAGGTGGACTGGGGACAGCAAGGAGTCATGTCAGGTAATCCTGGGGCATGGTCCTAGGGCTCAGGTCCTCCGAGAGAGAGAAAAAAAAAGAGAGAATTAGAGAGAGCATATGTGGGGTGGCCAGTCCTCTTCTGGCTGTGCCGGGTGGAGATTAAAACAGAACATGGCCAAGATGTTCAAATGTTCATAAATGATCAGCATGTTCGAATAATAAGAAGGCAGAACAGTTGAAACTTTAGCAGCAGCACTGCCAGGTGGACTGGGGACAGCAAGGAGTCATGTCAGGTAATCCTGGGGCATGGTCCTAGGGCTCAGGTCCTCCGAGAGAGAGAAGGAGAGAATTAGAGAACGCACACTTAGATTCACATAGGACACCGAATAGGACAGGAGAAGTACTCCAGATATAACACACTGACCCCAGCCCCCCGACACATAAACTACTGCAGCATAAATACTGGAGGCTGAATACAATTGAGATCTGCAAGACTTGTAGACACCCGGTCAGGGTTGGGTCAGTGCCAGGGTTGAAGGTCAATTGAATTGAAATTGAATTGAGCCCAATCCTGGGGTCTATTCACTAGGACCTAAACAGAAGGAAATGGAGAGGGAACCACCTGAATTTGTCCAATATAAATTGTTTTCAATTTGCAACTGTTTGCTGCGGTGTGCACTAATGATTACAATCCTCTCTCTCCCTGGCTCCAGGTGGGCAGTAACAAATCGGCAGCGCCTGCTGGACCTGAACAGTACCCTGGAGTTCAAGCTGCACCGCCTCTACTTCATCAGCCTGTTAAACGGAGGCATCACCAACCAGCTGGAGGCGCTACAGTACGCCAGGCACTTCCAGCCCTTCGCCTCACAGCACCAGAGAGGTAGGGGACACAGATAGCCTGGGCCAAAATGGAAGAAAATAAACTGAAACAGGGAGGAACTGTCCAATAAGAAGACATCCTAATCATCCAATAAGAAACTCTAATTGTTGTTTTCTGTTGCCAAGCAGGTTCCATTGCAATAGCTTTCTTACAGGACTTCATAGCTTCTTTCTCTTACCAGATAACTGACTAATGATCTGTTCCAATTGTCCGTCAATGGACACCTTCCTTCCTCCCTCCTTCATGACGCCTGTCTCCTCTCAGACATCCTTCATGACCCCTGTCTCCTCTCAGACATCCTTCATGACCCCTGTCTCCTCTCAGACATCCTTCATGACCCCTGTCTCCTCTCAGACATCCTTCATGACCCCTGTCTCCTCTCAGACATCCTTCATGACCCCTGTCTCCTCTCAGACATCCTTCATGACCCCTGTCTCCTCTCAGACATCCTTCATGACCCCTGTCTCCTCTCAGACATCCTTCATGACCCCTGTCTCCTCTCAGACATCCTTCATGACCCCTGTCTCCTCTCAGACATCCTTCATGACCCCTGTCTCCTCTCAGACATCCTTCATGACCCCTGTCTCCTCTCCTCTCAGATATCCTTCATGACCCCTGTCTCCTCTGACATCCTTCATGACCCCTGTCTACGCTGACATCCTTCATGACCCCTGTCTCCTCTGACATCCTTCATGACCCCTGTCTCCTCTGACATCCTTCATGACCCCTGTCTCCTCTGACATCCTTCATGACCCCTGTCTCCTCTGACATCCTTCATGACCCCTGTCTCCTCTGACATCCTTCATGACCCCTGTCTCCTCTGACATCCTTCATGACCCCTGTCTCCTCTGACATCCTTCATGACCCCTGTCTCCTCTGACATCCTTCATGACCCCTGTCTCCTCTGACATCCTTCATGACCCCTGTCTCCTCTGACATCCTTCATGACTCCTGTCTCCTCAGACATCCTTCATGACTCCTGTCTCCTCAGACATCCTTCATGACCCCTGTCTCCTCTCAGACATCCTTCATGACCCCTGTCTCCTCTCAGACATCCTTCATGACCCCTGTCTCCTCTCAGACATCCTTCATGACCCCTGTCTCCTCTCAGACATCCTTCATGACCCCTGTCTCCTCTCCTCTCAGACATCCTCCATGACCCCTGTCTCCTCTCCTCTCAGACATCCTCCATGACCCCTGTCTCCTCTCCTCTCAGACATCCTCCATGACCCCTGTCTCCTCTGACATCCTCCATGACCCCTGTCTCCTCTGACATCCTTCCTGACCCCTGTCTCCTCAGACATCCTTCCTGACCCCTGTCTCCTCTCAGACATCCTTCATGACCCCTGTCTCCTCTCAGACATCCTCCATGACCCCTGTCTCCTCTCCTCTCAGACATCCTCCATGACCCCTGTCTCCTCTCCTCTCAGACATCCTCCATGACCCCTGTCTCCTCTGACATCCTCCCTGACCCCTGTCTCCTCTGACATCCTCCCTGACCCCTGTCTCCTCTGACATCCTTCCTGACCCCTGTCTCCTCAGACATCCTTCCTGACCCCTGTCTCCTCAGACATCCTTCCTGACCCCTGTCTCCTCAGACATCCTTCCTGACCCCTGTCTCCTCAGACATCCTTCCTGACCCCTGTCTCCTCAGACATCCTTCCTGACCCCTGTCTCCTCAGACATCCTTCCTGACCCCTGTCTCCTCAGACATCCTTCCTGACCCCTGTCTCCTCAGACATCCTTCCTGACCCCTGTCTCCTCAGACATCCTTCCTGACCCCTGTCTCCTCAGACATCCTTCCTGACCCCTGTCTCCTCAGACATCCTTCCTGACCCCTGTCTCCTCAGACATCCTTCCTGACCCCTGTCTCCTCAGACATCCTTCCTGACCCCTGTCTCCTCAGACATCCTTCCTGACCCCTGTCTCCTCAGACATCCTTCCTGACCCCTGTCTCCTCTCCCCCAGGTCCTTCATGACCCCTGTCTCCTCTCCTCTCAGACATCCTTCATGACCCCTGTCTCCTCTCAGACATCCTTCATGACCCCTGTATCTGATTGACCCATTTTGTGAAAGTGTGATATGTGGTGCAGTTATGTGTGTCTGATGGCAGTGTATTCCAGACATGGGAAGCTCTCACAGAGAAAGCGGATTTACTAAAGGTGCTTTTCCTTAAGGGAACTATACAGTCACCTCTCATGGCAGACCTTTACGGCGAAAGCACAACAAACGATTGTTAGGTCAGCGCCTAGTCACAGAAAACCATACAGCCATTTTCCAGCCAAGAAGAGGGCTGACAAAAGACAGAAATAGCGATTAAATTAATGGATCTTCATCAGGTGGCACTCGCAGGACTTCATGTTACACAATAAATGTGTGTTTTGTTCGATAAAGTTCATATTTATGTCCAAAAACCTCATTTGAAATTGGTGTGTTATGTTCAGAAATGCATTGTCTCAAAAAACATCCGGTGAAAGTGCAGAGCCACATCAAATTATAGAAATGCTCATCATAAACATTGATGAAAGATACAAGTGTTAAACACACAGATAAAGATAAACTTCTCCTTAATGCAACCACTGTGTCAGATTTAAAAAAAGGCTTTATGGCGAAAGCACACTTTGCGATTATGTTAGCTCAGCACCTAGCCACAGAAAGCCATACAGACAGAGAGGTTTCACAAAAGTCAGAAATATCATTAAAATGAATCACTTACCTTTGATCTTCATCTGGTGGCACTCCCAGGTCTCCCTGTTAGACAATAAATGTTAGTTTTGTTCGACAATGTCCCTCTTTATGACCAAAATGTCCTTTTTGTTCGCGCGTTTAGTCCAGTAATCCGAATGCGCGGGCACTAAGTCCAGACGAAAAGTTTTTAAAAAGTACAATAAAAGTTCGTAGAAACATGTCAAACGATGTTTAAAATCAATCCTCCGGTTGTTTTTGTCATAAATAATCAATAATATTTCAACCGGACAAAAGCTTCTTCAATAGAAAAGGAGAAACAAGAAAGGCGCGCTCCCGATCACGCGCTTGGTTCATGTCTGGAAATGTTCACTGTCCTCTCATTGAAAGTGCTGTATCTCCCTCATTTTTCAGAGTAAAAGCCTGAAACAATGCCTAAAGACTGGTCACCTGTAGTGTAAGCCATAGAGCTTGTGAACTGGGTCCTAAGTCTTTATATGGTGGATAGGCTTACAATGGAAAAACAGCCTTTCAAAATAATAGTACTTCCTGGTTGGATTATCCTCGGGTTTTCACCTGCCATATCAGTTATGTTATACTTACAGACATTATTGTAACAGGTTTGGAAACTTTATACTGTTTTCTATCCAAATCTACTAATTATATGCATATCCTAGCTTATGGGCCTGAGTAGCAGGCAGTTTAATTTGGGCACGCTTTTCATCCGGAGGTGAAAATACTGCCCCCTGCCCAAGAGTGGTTAAGTGTTTCCTCTCCCCCAGACATCCGTATTAACATTGTCTCCTCTCCCCCAGACATCCATATTAACAGTGTCTCCTCTCCCCCAGACATCCATATTAACATTGTCTCCTCTCCCCCAGACATCCATATTAACAGTGTCTCCTCTCCCCCCCAGACATCCATATTAAGTGTCTCCTCTCCCCCCAGACATCCTTATTAAGTGTCTCCTCTCCCCCCAGACATCTATATTAACAGTGTCTCCTCTCCCCCCAGACATCCATATTAACAGTGTCTCCTCTCCCCCCAGACATCCATATTAACAGTGTCTCCTCTCCCCCCAGACATCCTTATTAAGTGTCTCCTCTCCCCCCAGACATCCTTATTAAGTGTCTCCTCTCCCCCCAGACATCTATATTAACAGTGTCTCCTCTCCCCCCAGACATCCATATTAACAGTGTCTCCTCTCCCCCCAGACATCCATATTAACAGTGTCTCCTCTCCCCCCAGACATCCATATTAACAGTGTCTCCTCTCCCCCCAGACATCTATATTAACAGTGTCTCCTCTCCCCCCAGACATACAGATCCTCATGGGTAGTCTGGTGTACCTGCGGCACGGCATAGAGAACTCTCCCTACCGCTCTCTGCTAGAGACCAACCAATGGGCTGAGATCTGTAACAGCTTCACCAGGGACGCCTGCGCGCTGCTGGGGCTATCGGTAGAGTCACCTCTCAGTGTCAGGTTAGACACACACACACAGACACAGACAAACACAGTCTAGGTCCCAGAGGCTTCTAAACAGCTTTTACCCCCAAGTCATAAGACTCCTTAACAGCTAATCAAAGGGCTACCCAGAACCCTCTTTTACGGTGCTGCTACTCTGTTTATAATCTATGCATAGTCATTTTAACTCTACCTACATGCACATATTACCTCAACTAACCGGTGTCCCCGCACATTGACTCTGTACCGTAACACCCTGTATATAGCCTCCACATTGACACTGTACCGTAACACCCTGTATATAGCCTCCACATTGACTCTGTACCGTAACACCCTGTATATAGTCTCCACATTGACTCTGTACCGTAACACCCTGTATATAGTCTCCACATTGACTCTGTACCGTAACACCCTGTATATAGCCTCCACATTGACTCTGTACTGTAACACCCTGTATATAGCCTCCACATTGACTCTGTACCGTAACACCCTGTATATAGCCTCCACATTGACTCTGTACCGTAACACCCTGTATATAGCCTCCACATTGACTCTGTACCGTAACACCCTGTATATAGCTTCCACATTGACTCTGTACCGTAACACCCTGTATATAGCCTCCACATTGACTCTGTACCGTAACACCCTGTATATAGCCTCCACATTGACTCTGTACCGTAACACCCTGTATATAGCCTCCACATTGACTCTGTACCGTAACACCCTGTATATAGCCTCCACACTGACTCTGTACCGTAACACCCTGTATATAGCCTCCACACTGACTCTGTACCGTAACACCCTGTATATATTGACTCTGTACCGTAACACCCTGTATATATTGACTCTGTACCGTAACACCCTGTATATAGCCTCCACATTGACTCTGTACCGTAACATCCTGTATATAGCCTCCACATTGACTCTGTACCGTAACACCCTGTATATAGCCTCCACATTGACTCTGTACCGTAACACCCTGTATATAGCCTCCACATTGACTCTGTACCGTAACACCCTGTATATAGCCTCCACATTGACTCTGTACCGTAACACCCTGTATATAGCCTCCACATTGACTCTGTACTGTAACACCCTGTATATAGCCTCCACATTGACTCTGTACCGTAACACCATGTATATAGCTTCCACATTGACTCTGTACCGTAACACCCTGTATATAGTCTCCACATTAACTCTGTACCGTAACACCCTGTATATAACCTCCACATTGACTCTGTACCGTAACACCCTGTATATAGCCTCCACATTAACTCTGTACCGTAACACCCTGTATATAGCCTCCACATTGACTCTGTACCGTAACACCCTGTATATAACCTCCACATTGACTCTGTACCGTAACACCCTGTATATAACCACCACATTGACTCTGTACCGTAACACCCTGTATATAACCACCACATTGACTCTGTACAGTAACACCCTGTATATAGCCTCCACATTGACTCTGTACCGTAACACCCTGTATATAACCACCACATTGACTCTGTACAGTAACACCCTGTATATAGCCTCCACATTGACTCTGTACCGTAACACCCTGTATATAACCACCACATTGACTCTGTACAGTAACACCCTGTATATAGCCTCCGCATTGACTCTGTACCGTAACACCCTGTATATAGCCTCCACATTGACTCTGTACCGTAACACCCTGTATATAGCCTCCACATTGACTCTGTACCGTAACACCCTGTATATAGCCTCCACATTGACTCTGTACCGTAACACCCTGTATATAACCTCCACATTGACTCTACCGTAACACCCTGTATATAGGGTGTTATGCTCGTCTTTGTTTCTGACTGCAGTATGTATCTGTGATATATGTTTCTCTGTGTTGAATGTCAGTTTTGCGTCAGGCTGCATGGCCCTGCCCGTCCTGATGAACATCAAACAGGTGATTGAACAGAGACAGTGTAGTGGAGTCTGGACACACAAGGACGAGCTGCCCGTAAGTCTCCCTCTCTAAGCTCTCTGCTTTTCTCTCATGACTTTCTCTGGGCAACTAATTCTCAGTGTTTTAAAAGCAAGATTGTAATTCATAATTATTTGTAATATCTATAATACTATAACCATTTTAAAATGGATTATTAATGAAGGTTGTCATAGAAGGGTAACGGAGTGGTCCTGTCTCCCATCCCTCCAGATTGAGATAGACCTGGGGAAGAAGTGCTGGTACCACTCTGTGTTCGCCTGCCCCATCCTCAGACAGCAGACGTCAGAGAGCAACCCTCCCATGAAGCTCATCTGTGGACACGTCATCTCCAGAGACGCCCTCAACAAACTCACCAACGCTGGAAAGTAAGTTTGATCCAGGCTGACCGACAGACAGGAGGGCATTCAACCATCGGCAGTGTCAGACCTGTGTAACTCTGTGGTTAAAGTCACCTGACTGTGTGTGTCTAACTCTCTCTCTCCTCTATCTCCTCTCCTCAGACTGAAATGTCCCTACTGTCCCATGGAGCAGAACCCGTCAGATGCCAAGCAGATCTTCTTTTGATCCCCCATCCTGTTTCCTGAAACCGCCAGGCCCTTGGAGCTACAGTAGCTACCTGCTACCCCAGGACCCCTGGAAATCCCCATCCTACTTACTCACAGGCACCAATTTGCCCCAGTGCCCCCACCCAAACTCAGACAGATCCCTTCCAGTGATGGCCCAAGGCTGTAATACTCCTGCCTCGTCTTGCCTCATCAACAGCTCCTAGTGTACAGAGGGCTGATGTGGATGGCCCATCAAACGACTTCTACCCATAGAGAGACAGAGAGGAGTCGGTCGGCATGAGGACGAAGGAAACATCTCAAAAGGATTGTTCATTCATTGACACTCGTTCATTTGCAACTGCCTGCTGAACTTATTCTACTCTTTTTCTTTAAGGATGTGATGAGGCTTATGCTTTCTTTTGTGGGATGTTGATAGGGTATCGAGTTGATGTTGATAGGGTATCGAGTTGAGTTGATGTTGATAGGGTATCGAGTTGAGTTGATGTTGATAGGGTATCGAGTTGAGTTGATGTTGATAGGGTATCGAGTTGAGTTGATGTTGATAGGGTATCGAGTTGAGTTGATGTTGATAGGGTATCGAGTTGAGTTGATGTTGACAGGGTATCGAGTTGAGTTGATGTTGACAGGGTATCGAGTTGAGTTGATGTTGACAGGGTATCGAGTTGAGTTGATGTTGACAGGGTATCGAGTTGAGTTGATGTTGACAGGGTATCGAGTTGATGTTGATAGGTCGTTGAGTTGATGATGATGATAGGCTGTCGAGTTGATGTTGGTGATAGGCTATCGAGTTGATGATAGGCTGTCGAGTTGATGTTGGTGATAGGCTATCGAGTTGATGTTGGGGATAGGCTTTCGAGTTGATGTTGGTGATAGGCTGTCGAGTTGATGTTGGGGATAGGCTATCGAGTTGATGTTGGGGATAGGCTATCGAGTTGATGTTGGGGATAGGCTTTCGAGTTGATGTTGGGGATAGGCTGTCGAGTTGATGTTGGGGATAGGCTGTCGAGTTGATGTTGGGGATAGGCTATCGAGTTGATGTTGGGGATAGGCTATCGAGTTGATGTTGGGGATAGGCTATCGAGTTGATGTTGGGGATAGGCTATCGAGTTGATGTTGGGGATAGGCTATCGAGTTGATGTTGGGGATAGGCTATCGAGTTGATGTTGGGGATAGGCTATCGAGTTGATGTTGGGGATAGGCTATCGAGTTGATGTTGGGGATAGGCTATCGAGTTGATGTTGGGGATAGGCTATCGAGTTGATGTTGGGGATAGGCTATCGAGTTGATGTTGATGTTGGGGATAGGCTATCGAGTTGAGTTGATGTTGAAAACCTGTTGATGATGATGATGATGATGGCCTTTCGAGTTGATAGCGATAGGATATCGAGTCGAGTTGATTGGGTATCGAGTCGAGTTGTTGGATGACTGCTCTGTTCCTTTGTAGGCTTTCCTCAGTACAGAATGCTCTATCCATCTGTAGGCTTTCCTCTGTACACAGAATGCTCTATCCATCTGTAGGCTTTCCTCCTTACACAGAAGGCTCTATCCATCTGTAGGCTTTCCTCAGTACACAATGCTCTATCCACCTGTAGGCTTTCCTCAGTACACAGAATGCTCTATCCATCTGTAGGCTTTCCTCAGTACACAGAATGCTCTATCCATCTGTAGGCTTTCCTCAGTACACAATGCTCTATCCATCTGTAGGCTTTCCTCAGTACACAGAATGCTCTATCCACCTGTAGGCTTTCCTCAGTACACAGAATGCTCTATCCATCTGTAGGCTTTCCTCAGTACACAATGCTCTATCCATCTGTAGGCTTTCCTCAGTACACAGAATGCTCTATCCACCTGTAGGCTTTCCTCAGTACACAGAATGGGTCTTTTAGAATGATTTAATTGATGTTAGAGGGGTGATGTGACAGTTATTTTAATTTTATTTTTAGGAAGTTGTCTGATTTCAGGAGAGTATTTGAACTTCTATATTACAGAGGTAAAGCTAAGTTGCCTCTGAGAAAACATATTCACATACATTTGATTGAGATTGTGATTGGCTGATAGGTGGTGACTGTGGTTACAGTTTGTGAATGGAACACTGATTGTAAAAAAATGTTTAACATTTCTCTTTCTATTGGCGATGATGTAATAAAGGCCCTGATTGTTGACAGTCACTTTGGGTTACAGTACATGTATCAGTGTGATGATCAACGGAGAGGTCGAGGGTCAATTGGCTGATTTTGATTTTGCAACTGGCTCCAATAACAAGAATTTTCCTGAAGGAAGCCATGTTTCTTGTTCTGTGTCGGCCGATGTATTCAAGAAAAACAAATTCTACTACTGTGAAGTCTGCATTTGTTTTTATTTATCATCGCTAGAATCAAGTCTCTTGTAAAATAGTGAAACCACAAGAAACATAATACATTTTATGAAATATAATTATGCCACAAAATAGCAACATCAGTATTGGGTTGGATCCATGATCAATCCTTCTCCGTTTTCCGAACCGTTGTCATACCAGCCCATGGAATGGCGATGTCATACCAGCCCATGGAACGGCGATGTCATACCAGCCCATGGAACGGCGATGTCATACCAGCCCATGGAACGGCGATGTCATACCAGCCCATGGAACGGCGATGTCATACCAGCCCATGGAACGGCGATGTCATACCAGCCCATGGAACGGCGATGTCATACCAGCCCATGGAACGGCGATGTCATACCAGCCCATGGAACGGCGATGTCATACCAGCCCATGGAACGGCGATGTCATACCAGCCCATGGAATGGCGATGTCATACCAGCCCATGGAATGGCGATGTCATACCAGCCCATGGAACGGCGATGTCATACCAGCCCATGGAACGGCGATGTCAGCGAGTTCTGCACCACCATCTTTAACAGCCGACACGTGGTAGTAGTCAGCCATTATATCAACTTTGCACTGATCGCCAGTCAGAATGAATGATGGAAGCAGGTATAGTTTTATATTACGATTTGTGTGTTCTCACATGTCTTTGGTTGATGTTACATTTGATTTACTGCTTTTGGTTGACAATCATTCATCTCCTTTCCCAGATTGACAGAATACACTAAGGTGTGTTATGGCTTCTTCCTTTGGTTCTTTTCCAGTAGTCGAGTTCTTGTGTGATAGGTTGGCCTTCTACCTGCTTCTCTGTCTTTATTAAAGTTGTATTGTACATATTTATTCTCTAACATGTTTCATATTATACTTGCATCTTAAAATGGAATAAAAACTTTATACTCCAACTCTGTTTGTATGTTTGTGGGAAGTATTACATTTGGTTGGTTTTGGTTAGCTGCAGAAAGATGGGCTGTTAGAGCCAATATTAGCCACTGATGTTGACTCACATGCTCTTCCTGCTGATGCCACCAGATGGAAACATTACTACATACTTAAACATGCCTTAGTGTTAATTTTTATTTATTTAACTGGGCAAATCAGTTAAGAACAAATTGTTATTTACAATGACGGCCTACCAGCCTGAGAATTTAAGTTGCAGAAATGTCTCCTGCTGGGCTAGCTGTATTCACTTCACGCAAACAACTGTCCTCTTGTTGACTTTAACTAGTGTGTGTTATAGTTGTAAGTAATTCTGTAAGCCGCCTACAATGAATGCTTGAAATCCAAGCAGTGAAGTTTGCATGTGTAGTCTCCTACATACAGAGCAGCAACACACACAAGCATGAGTTAATATCTTTCTTCATCAACCCACACTCAGAAGACAGTCACCTATGTGAGCTGTGGAGTTATATTAAGCTCTGGTTTATATAATATTGTTAGATGGAGGTTGGTGAGTCAGAGGGAGAGATGGTGTCTGGCTTGACCGCCCCCCCTGGGAACACACACATCAAGTCTAACACAGGACTGTTTCCTAACTGCTCAAATTATGAACCTGGCTATTACACAAGTCAAATACATTTGAGAGTGGGTAAGAGGACGGCTCATAATGGCTGGGATGGAGTAAATGGAATGGTATCAAACACATGAAAACCATGGGTTTGATACCAATTCCAGCCGTTACTATGAGCCGTCCTCCCCAATTAAGGTGCCACCAGCCTCCTGTGGTACACACACACACACATTTTTACATTTGCATTCTAAAAGAAAAGGGGCAGCCACTCCCCTTCTCTACAGCCTACCTTGGCTGGCTCACATAGAAAGTCCTGTTCCTTACGCTAACAAATATCCTCCTCCATTTCCATCTGGGCTGACCTTTGACCTCTAATGTCCAAACTCAGGAAGGAGGTATGTAGGAGCCAGGGTTGGATAAGGGAGGGAAGGGCGTTGTGTTTGTGAGGCAGGGTTGTACAGGGGAGGGAAGGGGTGCATGGTGATAAGGATCGAAGGCCGAGACATTCTAAAGGGTATTTTCCCAGCAGTCTAGTTCACAGAAAACAAACCTATCAGTTAATAGTCTCCTTCACAAGAGATATTGAGAGAATCTCAGTTTCATACTCCTTGCGTCCTCTCTCCTCGCCTCCTCAAAACCCATTGGACGAATAAGCCAGGGATCCCTCCCCTCTGACCTCCTCCAAGAGAGAAGGAGAAGAGCAGGAAAGGAGTGGTCCAGTCCTGCACACAGGACTGTCCCAGGAGGATGGGGGAAAGGTAACCAAGACTGAGCAAAATGTAGTACAAGACTCTAGTGTTGATGTATGTTACAGGGCTCAGTGTAGTATAGTATAGCACAGCATAGTACATTACAGTATAGTGTAGTATAGTATAGCACAGCACAGTACATTACAGTATAGTGTAGTATAGTATACCAGTGGGTTACTACAAGTTGTAGCTATAGGCTGTGATTTTGTTGGTATTTCTAACGTAAAGAAAATTGCCACCACTTGATAAATGTTTATTATATAAATTCAGAAGCAACATATATACACTTCTGTTCAAAGGTTTGGGGTCACTTAAAATGTTCCTTGTTTTTGAAAGAAAATCACATTTTTTGTCCAGTAAAATAACATCAAATTGATCAGAAATACAGTATATGAATTGTTAATGTTGTAAATGACTATTGTAGCTGGAAACTGCAGATTTTTTATGGACTATCTACATAGGCGTGAAGAGGACCATTATCAGAAACCATCACTCCTGTGTTCCAATGGCATGTTGTGTTAGCTAATCCAAGTTTATAATTTTAAAAGGCTAATTGATCATTAGAAAACCCTTTTGCAATTTTGTTAGCTGAAAACTGTAAATAAATAAAACAACTGTCCTTCTTTAGACTAGTTGAGTATCTGGAGCATCAGCATTTGTGGGTTCGATTACAGGCTCAAAATGGTCAGAAACAAAGCACTTTCTTCTGAAACTCGTCAGTCTATTCTTGTTCTGAGAAATTAAGAATATTCCATGCAAGAAATTGCCAAGAACCAGAAGATCTCATACAACGCTGTGTACTACTCCCTACACAGAACAGAGCAAACGGGCTCTAACCAGAATAGAAAGAGGAGTGGGAGGCCCCGGTGCACAACTGGGCAAAAGGACAAGTACATTTGAGTGTCTAGTTTGAGAAACAGATGCCTTACAAATCCCCAACTGGCAGCTTCATTAAATAGTACCTGCAAAACACCAGTCTCAACGTCAACAGTGGAGTGGCGACTCCGGGATGCTGGACTTCTAGGTGGAGTTGCAAAGAAAAAGCCAAATCTCAGACTGGCCAATAAAAAGAAAAGTTTAAGATGGGCAAAAGAACACAGCCCTTGGAAAGAGGAACACTGTCTAGAAGACCAGAAGGAATAATAATAGTGAAGACATCAACACTATGAAATAACACATATGGAATCATGTAGTAACCAAAAAAGTGTGAAACAAATCAAAATATTTTTGAGATTCTTCAAAGTAGCCACCTTGATGACAGCTTTGCACACTCTTGGCATTCTCTCAACCAGCTTCAAGAGGAAGTCACCTGGAATGCATTTCAATTTACAGGTGTGCCTTGTTAAAAGTTCATTTGTGGATTTTATTTTATTTTTAATGTGTTTGAGCCAATCAGTTGTGTTGTGACAAGGTAGGGGTGGTACACAGAAGACAGGCGTATTTGGTAAAAGACCAAGTCCTTATTATGGCAAGAAGAGCTCAAATACGCAAAGAGGAACGACAGTCCATTACTTTAAGACGTGAAGGTCAGTCAATCCGGAAAATGTCAAGAAATGTAAAAGTTTCAAGTGCAGTCGCAAAAACCATCAAGCACTGTGATGAAACTGGCTCTCATTGGTAACGCCACAGGGAAGGAAGACCAGAGTTACCTCTGCTGCAGAGGATCAGTTCATGAGTTAAAAAACTCAGATTGCAGCCTGAATAAATGCTTCACAGAGTTCAATTAACAGACATATCTCAACATCAACTGTTCAGAGGAGACTGCGTGAATCAGGCCTTCATGGTCAAATTGCTGCAAAGAAACCACTACTAAAGGACACCAATAAGAAGAAGAGACTTGTTTGGGCCAAGAAACACGGCCAATGCACATTAGACTGGTGGAAATCTGTGCTTTGGTCTGATGAGTCCAAATGTGAGTTTTTCTTCTTCTGTGAGACACAAGGTAGGTGAGCGGATGATTTCTGTATGTGTTGTTCCCACTGTGAAGCATGGAGGAGGAGGTGTGATGGTGTGGGGGTGCTTTGCTGGTGACACTGCCAGTGATTTATTTAGAATTCAAGGCACACTTAACCAGCATGGCTACCACAGTATTCTGCAGCGATACGCCATCCCATCTGGTTTGCGCTTAGTGGGACTATCATTTGTTTTTCAACAAGACAATGACTCAACACACCTCCAGGCTGTGTAAGGGCTATTTTACCAAGAAGGAGAGTGATGGAGTGCTGCATCAGATGATCTGGCCTACACAAATCACCCAACCTCAACCCAATTGAGATGGTTGGAAAGAGTTGGACCGCAGTGGAGGAAAAGCAGCCAACAAGTGATCAGCATATGTGGAAACTCATTCAACACTGTTGGAAAAGCATTCCAGGTGAAGCTGGTTGAGAGAATGCCAAGAGTGCGCAAAGCTGTCATCAAGGCAAAGGGTGGCTATTTGAAGAATCTAAAAATCTATTTTGATTTGTTTAACACTTTGTTGGTTACTACATGATTCCATATGTGCTATTTCATAGTTTTGATGTCTTCACTATTATTCTACAACACAGAAAATAGTAAAAAATTAAGAAAAACCCTTAAATGAGTAGATGTGTCCAAACTTAGGACTGTATTGAAAGCAGTAACTTCCCACAACGTCGTCTCTGAATATCTTAATGACTGTAGGGCCAAGAAACTGTATTCAAAACAGCTTCTATAGTTTTGTAATTGTATGTGTGTAACTCTTTGTTGTCTGCTCACACTGCTATGCTTTATCTTGGCCAGGTCGCAATTGTAAATGAGAACTTGTTCTCAACTAGCCTACCTGGTTAAATAAAGGTGAAATAAAAAATAAAAAATAAAATAAAAGTATGTTTGTTAATGGGAAAATATGTCCATTTAATTAAACGTTTCTGTTTAGGAGAGGAGGTTTTCCTCCGACAGCAACGACAGGTACAAGTGAATGATCAGTAATTAGTCCAATGGGATGCAGAATAATAGCCAGAGCTTTAATATTAGGCTGTATTTTGGCTATTCATTCAAAGTGTCCTTTACTCAAACAGTACATGCTTCTGCAGCATTAGTATATCCAAATTACAACTATATACAGATTCCAAAATAGTAATTTGGGGACAGAAAATAGATTCACATGAAAATAACAATAAATTCTATAAACCGTTCTCAATACAGTATTGTTACAGTATTACAGTTTTCTGAAAGGGTCATTTTACCCCCAAAAGGAACTGGTCATCCTCATAACTAAAATAGCCTTGTTAATGGCAGAGTAATAGCATCCATGTATTGGCGTGTGATGGTCTAGTAACCCTACTTAAATCAGGGGTACAGCTTTCTACTCCCTGGACACTCCCTGAATGAAGACAACGTATAATGTCTCACCACACCTCACCTCACCTCACCACACCTCACCTCTCCACACCAGACCTCACCACACCACACCTCACTTCACCAGACCTCACCACACCTCACCTCACCGGGACAAAACCTACATCCCTTTAGATCCTTTTGAACAATGTCCTAGGGTGCATCTGAAACTGCACCCTATTCCATATATAGTGCACTACTACTACAGAACCCTGGTCAAAAGTAGTGTACTATACAGGGTACTATTTGAGACACAGCCTACCCTTACTTTACCCCAGTCAGTGTCTGAACTTCAACGAGCCCACAGAACGGCTGTGAGGAACACACTGGTTGATTACATACACACAGAACTAAATTAGATTAAGTAACATTTACAAATAGGCTATTATTATTATTATCATTTGTACATACAAGCAGCCCTCTAAAGTGAGGTTTGGTCAGGGTCGTGCTTGATCGAATGTACAGTGTTCTCGACTCTAATACGCTGTCATTGATTTGTGGACTGAAACAGGAAGTTATCATTGATTGCAGGATTGAAACAGGAAGTGGAACCTCCAATAAACAGTACCAGAGAGGGTGTATCATTGTATTGCTGATTATACATGCACACTATTCAGTCTAGTTCATACAGGTCAAGGAGTGTAGGAGTGCAGAGTTGTTTTGGAATTGGGACCTCCACTGTCTTTTCAAGTCTGTAAGAAGCCTGAGTCTTCATCAAGGAGATAGGAAGAGGGGGCGAGTGATTGGTTTGGAATGCCCCCCCCTTTCTAGTGTCCACTCAGTCAAATCTCAGACGACTCTATCCTCTCTATCCAGGGAAGACCAGGGGGAGGTTTACTGTCTTCCTCTCCTCTTTCTCTCTCTCCTCCTCCTCTTCCTCTCCTAACCTCCTGCACTTCCCTTTCCAGTGACTCGTTACTGTAATCTCCCATCTCTCCTCCTCTTCCTCCCCTCACATCTTGCAGTTCCCTCTCCAGCGTTCCTCCTTCTCCTCTGAGCAGGTATAGTTCTCTCTCCAGTAGTTGGTTGTGGTGGTACATATCCAGGTAGCTGGCCTGCAGCTCTCTCTGGTAGCAGATGACTTTCTCCTTCTCTGTCTGCCACGTCTGTCTCTCCTGCTCGAAGGCCGTAGCCTGGGCCTCGCTCTGACAACGCTCTAACAACAGCTCTGCTCGCAGACGCTCCTCTGTAGAGCCTGGAGATAAAGAGAGAGGGGGGGGGGGTAGGAAGAGAAAGAGAGGGGGGCAGAGAGAGACATTTTGATGATCACCAATTAGCTTATTAGCCAACACAGTAAAATTAGTCTCACAAATATATAACAATCCAACATAACATATGTCATTGAACAGATGCTTTAACCCAAAGAGACTAGCAGTCATGCTGAATACATTAACGTATGTGTGGCCCCAGGAATCCAACCGACAACCCTGCCAGTGCAAGCGCCATGCTGTAATGATTGAGCTACAGAGAACCACAAATTGAAATTGGGTTTTTATTTTCGTAACAAGGCTTGCTTCCCGCTTCTGGCTAGAAAGAAGCTTGTTCAGGCCACTTTTGTCTGTTATTGATTATGGTGACTTGTTGTATATGAATGTAACCTCCTCTGTCTTACAGAGACTGGACTCTGTTTATCATGCAGCCTCCTCTGTCTTACAGAGACTGGACCTGTTTATCATGCAGCCTCCTCTGTCTTACAGAGACTGGACTCTGTTTATCATGCAGCCTCCTCTGTCTTACAGAGGCTGGACTCTGTTTATCATGCAGCCTCCTCTGTCTTACAGAGACTGGGACACTGTTTATCATGCAGCCTCCTCTGTCTGACAGAGACTGGACTCTGTTTATCATGCAGCCTCCTCCGTCTTACAGAGACTGGACTCTGTTTATCATGCAGCCTCCTCTGTCTTACAGAGACTGGACTCTGTTTATCATGCAGCCTCCTCTGTCTGACAGAGACTGGACTCTGTTTATCATGCAGCCTCCTCCGTCTTACAGAGACTGGACTCTGTTTATCATGCAGCCTCCTCTGTCTGACAGAGACTGGACTCTGTTTATCATGCAGCCTCCTCCGTCTTACAGAGACTGGACTCTGTTTATCATGCAGCCTCCTCTGTCTTACAGAGACTGGACTCTGTTTATCATGCAGCCTCCTCTGTCTGACAGAGACTGGACTCTGTTTATCATGCAGCCTCCTCCGTCTTACAGAGACTGGACTCTGTTTATCATGCAGCCTCCTCTGTCTTACAGAGACTGGGACACTGTTTATCATGCAGCCTCCTCTGTCTTACAGAGACTGGACTCTGTTTATCATGCAGCCTCCTCTGTCTGACAGAGACTGGACTCTGTTTATCATGCAGCCTCCTCCGTCTTACAGAGACTGGACTCTGTTTATCATGCAGCCTCCTCTGTCTTACAGAGACTGGACTCTGTTTATCATGCAGCCTCCTCTGTCTTACAGAGACTGGGACACTGTTTATCATGCATCCTTGCACTTTATAACAGATGCCAAGTCACTCACCCACCATTGCACCTTGTACCAAATGGAAGGTTGGACCTCACTTTATATGTGCAGAAAGATACATTTGTACGTGTTCGTCTACAAAGCCCTTTTGGGTAAACTCCCTCTTTACCTCTGTAGTCTGGTCTCCTTCACCACCAGCAGTTACCAGACCCGGTCTGCTCGGTGGTTGCTACTTAAAGTCCCCAGGACATTCAAGGTATTAGGCAAGACTGCCTTCTCTTCTTGTGCACCAGAGGCATGTAATAGTGTACAATTCATACTTCATCTAGATATATTAGTGCCACTGAATTCATTTAAAATATTGATGGGAGATTGTTACGGAGGACTGTAAATTATTTTTTTAGGCTGGATCATGTTGTTGTATGTTTTAATTCTGTAATGTATTGATTGTTGCTGCAGTCTTGGCCAGGTCTCCCTTCAAAAAGAGACTGTGGGTCACAATGGGCCTTTCCTGGTTAAATAAAGGTTAAATAAACAAATATCTATACCTG
Source organism: Oncorhynchus kisutch (assembly GCF_002021735.2). Taxonomy (NCBI): domain Eukaryota; kingdom Metazoa; phylum Chordata; class Actinopteri; order Salmoniformes; family Salmonidae; genus Oncorhynchus; species Oncorhynchus kisutch. Next base: position 14,755,955 of record NC_034188.2, on the reverse strand, counting down.
ATGCCCCTCCTGATCCTCGAGACCCTAGTGTCCCACTCTCCTCCACTCCCCCTTTCCCCTGTCGTCGTGGTTGCGCACCGTGTAGGGCTGTCTGCAGCGTGTCTATCTGTCCATCACGGCTCTGCAGCTCTCCTCTGGTCTCTCTCAGCTGGGTCTTCAGCTGGAACAGCTCTGACAGCTTGCTGGTCACCTCCGCCTGGGAATCACGCAGCTGTTGCTTCAACAACGAGATCTCACCCGACTTCTGACACACCTGAAAGGTAAGGAGGGAGGGGTGGTGAAAGAGGATGATAAATAAACCCTGCTCTTCACCAGCATCCCTCAGTCAAATCCTCTCTCTATACCTGCCCTCCGTCCTCCTACCCCCTCACCTTCCCCACTCCATCCCCCCACCTCCTCACTTTCCCCACTCCATCCCCCCACCTCCTCACCTTCCCCACTAAATCCCCCCACCTCCTCACCTTCCCCACTCCATCCCCCCACCTCCTCACCTTCCCCACTCCGTCCTCGCACCCCCTCACCTTCCCCCACCTCCTCACCTTCCCCACTCCATCCCCCCACCTCCTCCACTAAATCCCCCCACCTCCTCACCTTCCCCACTCCATCCCCCCACCTCCTCACCTTCCCCACTCCATCCCCCCACCTCCTCACCTTCCCCACTAAATCCCCCCACCTCCTCACCTTCCCCACTAAATCCCCCCACCTCCTAACCTTCCCCACTCCATCCCCCACCTCCACACCTTCCCCACTCCATCCCCCCACCTCCTCACCTTCCCCACTCCACCCCCCCCACCCCCTCACCTTCCCCACTCCATCCCCCCACCTCCTCACCTTCCCCACTCCATCCCCCCACCTCCTCACCTTCCCCACTCCATCCCCCATCCCCTCACCTTCCCCACTAAATCCCCCCACCCCCTCACCTGCCACTGAGTCTCCTCCAGAGTAGGGCTGGTTCCCTTCAGACTCCCCTGACCCTCTCTCTGTCTCCCCCCCGTCAGAGCATCCAGTTCATCCTGCAGTCTGTTCTTCTCCTGCTGGGCCTTGTACAGCTGCAGCTGCAGTGCACGGTCTGAATGCTGAGCATGCTGGGAAACCTGACGCAGCTTGGCGGTGTACAGATGCTTCAACTCCTCCAACTCCTTCTCCCACAGACGCTGTTTACCTTCAAACACCTACAGAGAAGATGGAGGGAGGGAGGGAGGGAGGCGAGCGAAAAAGGTGGGGAGGGAGAAAAGAAAGAGCGTTATAGACGCACACCTACAAACACACACACACTCACACAAACACTCACACAAACACACACACACTCACACAAACAAACACACACACACAAACACACACACACTCACACAAACACACACACACTCACACAAACACACCCACACTCACACAAACACACACACACACTCACACAAACACACACACACACTCACACAAACACATACACACACTCAAACAAACACAAACACACACACTCACGCAAACACACACACACTCACACAAACACACTCACACAAACACACTCACACAAACACACACACACACTCACACAAACACACACTCACACAAACACATACACACACTCAAACAAACACAAACACACACACTCACACAAACACACTCACACAAACACACACACTCACACAAACACACACTCACACAAACACACACACACTCACACAAACATACTCACACAAACACACACACACACACACACACTCACACAAACATACTCACACAAACACACACACACTCACACAAACACACACACTCACACACACACACTCACACAAACACACACACACTCACACAAACACACACAAGCAAGTTTACTCATCACCTGCGCAATGGCTCCTTCACTCTCATCCAGGTTCCTCCTCATCTGTTTCAGCTCATGTTCCTTTTCCACCAGCCTCTCCTCCAGATCACGCACCTGGACAGTCAATCAATCAACCAACCAATCAACCAACCAATCAATAAACCAATCAATCAATCAACCAATCAATTAATCACCAATCAACCAATCAATAAACAAATAAACCAATCAATCAATCAATCAATCAATTAATCAATAAAACAATCACTCAACCAATCAACCAACCAATCAATCAACCAACCAATCAATCAATCAATCAACCAACCAATCAACCAATCAATTAATCAATAAACCAATCACTCAACCAAACAATCAATCAACAAACCATTCACTCAACCAAACAATCAATCAACCAATCAACCAATCAATCAACAAACCAATCAACCAACCAACCAACCAACCAATCACTCAACCAACCAACCAACCAACCAATCAACCAACCAACCAACCAATTAACCAACCAACCAACCAACCAACCAGCCAACCAATAAACCAATCAATCAACCAACCAACCCAACAATCAACCAACTGATCCATCCATCACTCACCACCTCCTCTACAGAGAGTGACAGTTCATAAGGGGGCGGAGCCTCCCCTCCGTATGGCGCCAGGCGGCTGAGCGTTGCCATGCTATGACATGACATGGCCATATCCACCATGGCGACCCCCGACGACCCCACAACCTTTGATGCTCGGTCCAGAGAGCCAATGGAGTTGATGTGGCCCATGGAGGCACTGAGGGTGGTAAGAGATATACATCTTCATCATCAATACTATCCTCCTCATCATCAATGATCTACACAAACAGACACAGAGACAAACAGATACAGAGACAGACAGACACAGAGACAGACAGACACAGAGACAGACAGACACAGAGACAAGCAGACACAGAGACAAACAGACACAGAGACAAACAGACACAGAGACAGACAGACACAGAGACAGACAGACCCAGAGACAAACAGACAGAGACAAACAGACACAGACAGACACAAACACAGAGACAAGCAGACACAGAGACAAACAGACACAGAGACAGACAGAGGCAGAGACAGACAGACACAGAGACAGACAGACACAGAGACAGACAGACACAGAGACAAACAGACACAGAGACAGACAGACAGACAGACACAGAGACAAGCAGACACAGAGACAAGCAGACACAGAGACAGACACAGAGAAAGACACAGAGACAGACACAGAGACAAACAGACACAGAGACAAACAGATACAGAGACAGACAGAGACAGACAGACACAGAGACAGACACAGAGACAGACACAGAGACAGACACAGAGACAAACAGACACAGAGACAAACAGATACAGAGACAGACAGAGACAGACAGACACAGAGACAGACACAGAGACAGACACAGAGACAAACAGACACAGAGACAAACAGATACAGAGACAGACAGAGACAGACAGACAGACAGACACAGAGACAAACAGATACAGAGACAGACAGAGACAGACAGACACAGAGACAGACAGACAGACACAGAGACAGACAGACACAGAGACAGACAGACACAGAGACAGACAGACACAGAGACAAACAGATACAGAGACAGACAGAGACAGACAGACACAGAGACAGACACAGAGACAGACAGACACAGAGACAAACAGATACAGAGACAAACAGATACAGAGACAAACAGATACAGAGACAGACAGACATAGAGACAAACAGACACAGAGACAAACAGACACAGAGACAAGCAGACAGACACAGAGACAAACAGATACAGAGACAGACAGACACAGAGACAAACAGATACAGAGACAAACAGACACAGAGACAAGCAGACAGACATAGAGACAAACAGACATAGAGACAAACAGACACAGAGACAAGCAGACAGACACAGAGACAAACAGATACAGAGACAAACAGATACAGAGACAAACAGACACAGAGACAGACAGACATAGAGACAAACAGACACAGAGACAAGCAGACAGACATAGAGACAAACAGACACAGAGACAAGCAGACACAGAGACAAACAGACACAGAGACAGACAGACACAGAGACAAACAGACACAGAGACAAGCAGACACAGAGACAGACAGACACAGAGACAAACAGACACAGAGACAAACAGACACAGAGACAAACAGACACAGAGACAGACAGACATAGAGACAAACAGACACAGAGACAAGCAGACAGACATAGAGACAAACAGACACAGAGACAAGCAGACAGACACAGAGACAAACAGATACAGAGACAAACAGATACAGAGACAAACAGACACAGAGACAGACAGACATAGAGACAAACAGACACAGAGACAAGCAGACAGACACAGAGACAGACAGACACAGAGACAAACAGACAGAGACAAACAGACATACACAGAGACAGGCAGACACAGAGACAAACAGACACAGAGACAGACAGACACAGAGACAGACAGACACAGAGACAGACAGACACAGAGAGACAGACACAGACAGACACAGAGACAGACAGACACAGACACAGAGACAGACAGACACAGAGACAGACAGACAGACACAGAGACAGACAGACACAGAGGCAGACAGACACAGAGGCAGACAGACACAGAGGCAGACAGACACAGACAGACAGACACAGAGACAGACACAGAGACAGACACAGAGACAGACAGACAGACACAGAGACAGACAGTCAGACACAGAGACAGACAGGCACAGAGACAGACAGACACAGAGACAGACAGACACAGAGGCAGACAGACACAGAGACAGACAGACACAGAGACAGACACAGAGGCAGACAGACACAAAGACAGACAGCCACAAAGACAGACACAGAGACAGACAGACACAGAGACAGACACAGAGGCAGACAGACACAGAGACAGACAGACACAGAGACAGACACAGAGAAACAGGAGTTGACCTGATGTGAGCCAGCTGTGGTCTGAAGGGAGGTCTGTATGGAGGAAGACTGTTCATGGAGTTATGACCAGAGTCTGACAGGTTCTCATCCTCCTGACTCAGACCACGCACTGACGCCACCGCCTGTATCACAACATTAATACCAACTGTTATCATCATCATCATCATCATCATCATCATCCTCCTGACTCAGACCACGCACTGACGCCACCGCCTGTATCACAACATGACTGTTATCTAATCATCATCATCATCATCATCCTCCTGACTCAGACCACGCACTGACGCTACCGCCTGTATCACAACATTAATACCAACTGTTATCATCATCATCATCATCATCATCATCATCATCCTCCTGACTCAGACCACGCACTGACGCCACCGCCTGTATCACAACATTAATACCAACTGTTATCATCATCATCATCATCCTCCTGACTCAGACCACGCACTGACGCCACCGCCTGTATCACAACATTAATACCAACTGTTATCATCATCATCATCATCCTCCTGACTCAGACCACGCACTGACGCCACCGCCTGTATCACAACATTAATACCAACTGTTATCATCATCATCATCATCATCCTCCTGACTCAGACCACGCACTGACGCCACCGCCTGTATCACAACATTAATACCAACTGTTATCATCATCATCATCATCATCATCATCATCATCCTCCTGACTCAGACCACGCACTGACGCTACCGCCTGTATCACAACATTAATACCAACTGTTATCATCATCATCATCATCATCATCATCCTCCTGACTCAGACCACGCACTGACACTACCGCCTGTATCACAACATGACTGTTATCTAATCATCATCATCACCATAACTATCAGAATCACCATACAAATGTACCATTAATATGAACTAGTTATCTAATCATCATCATCACCATAACTATCAGAATCACCACACAAATGTACCATTAATATGAACTAGTTATCTAATCATCATCATCATCATCATCATCATCATCACCATAACTATCAGAATCACCATACAAATGTACCATTAATATGAACTAGTTATTTAATCATCATCATCATCATCATCATCACCATAACTATCAGAATCACCATACAAATGTACCATTAATATGAGCTAGTTATCTAATCATCATCATCATCATTGTACATTTGACTGTATTGATAATTAATATGAACTAGTTTCCTAATGTAGTTTCCTACATCCTAATGTATTGATAATTAATATGAACTAGTTTCCTAATGTAGTTTCCTACATCCTAATGTATTGATAATTAATATGAACTAGTTTCCTAATGTAGTTTCCTACATCCTAATGTATTGATAAAGTCCCTCCCAGATGTTTAAAAAGGACACCACACAGACACTGTACATGCTTCAGGAGTAGACAGAAATCCCCAGACTAAAACGGTGGCATGTGGTGGGGCACCTTGGTTCCGCTGGAGGTGGGTCCCCCGTGGCGGGAGGGTGAGGAGGAGGAAGAGGAGGTGGAGACAGCTCTAGGTGTGTGTGCGTAGGCCCGGTGGAGCCCGTTGGTCAGGCCCTGGTCTGAGTCCTCCATCTTGGCAGGGTAGAGGTTCTGCATGGAACTGAAGTTCTTGGGTGTGACGGGCTTGAAGGCAGACGGCCTGAGACGAGACTGGAGGGAGAAGAGGGGGAGAGAGAGAGAGAGTGAGTGAGTGAGTGAGTGAGTGAGTGAGTGAGTGAGTGAGTGAGTGAGTGAGTGAGTGAGTGAGTGTGAGAGAGAGAGAGAGGGTAGAAGAGTTAGTACCTGAAACTGTCAGGGTGGAGTGAGAGAGACAGGTAGAGAGGTATAGCGAGACAGGTAGAGAGGTATAGAGAGACAGGTAGAGAGGTATAGAGAGACAGGTAGAGAGGTATAGAGAGACAGACAGGTAGAAAGGTATAGAGAGACAGACAGGTAGAGAGGTATAGAGAGACAGGTAGAGAGGTATAGAGAGACAGACAGGTAGAGAGGTATAGAGAGACAGACAGGTAGAGAGCTATAGAGAGACAGACAGGGAGGGTTATAGAGAGAGGTAGAAGTGAGGGAGAAATGAGAGAGAAAGAAAGGCAGAGACTTGGGAGAAAGAGAGATAAATCATTGGAAAAAGGTGCAGAGATAGAAGGTGAGAGAGAGAGTGAGTGTGAGTGAGTGAGTGAGTGAGTGAGTGAGAGATAGAGAGAGAGAGAGAGAGAGAAGGAGCAGTAAAGGCAGAGATGGCTAGAGGTAAAGAGACAGAGAGAGCCCACCACTCCATCCTGGACTTGAACACCCTCTATGACCAGGTCCACCTCTACAAGGCAGCAGTGCCCACCTTTGCCCGAACTCTAAAGGACATCGCTCTCAAACGCAGCCCCAACACTTCACACAGGAGCAACAGATCAATAGACACCCTGTCCAGACCAGCGAGACACTCTCCCAGACCTGTGGGACCCCCCCTGGACCTACACATAGAGGACCCACGCCAAGAGGACCTACATCCAGACCACAACACTATGCCCCCCCCCCCCCCCCCAAAGTCAACAAAGCCCACACCCCATTTAGGCCCCTCAGATCAGACCCATTTCCCTCCTGCCCACACAATGCCCCCCACCCCTGCAAAGAGGGCCTCAACATGGAAGTCACACATACACCCAGGCCGTGAGCGGGCCAACAGGCCCAACCCCCACTCTTACACTAGCCCAAGTCAATGGAATGTACCAGATGCTGAGCAGGCTCTGCTCACACTTACTGGTCTAAGGCCAAACCACACAACTCATTTATGAAACACAAAGCCTTCACTATCTTATACTGGAATATCCAAGGCCTGAGGTCATCTGCCTTTGGCCCAAAGAGCAGGAACCTGGACTTTATCAAATGAATCAGAAATACAGACATTGTCATCCTACAAGAAACATGGTATAGAGAAGACGGACCCACTGGTTGTCCTCTAGGTTACAGAGAGCTGGTAGTCCCATCCACCAAACTACCAGGTGTGAAACAGGGAAGGGACTCAGGGGGTATGCTAATATGGTATAGAGCAGAACTAACTCACTCTATTATAGAAATCAAAACAGGAACATTTTACATTTGGCTAGATATTCAAAAGGAAATGATCTCAACGGAGAAAAATGTCCTCCTGTGTGCTACCTATATCCCCCCACTAGAATCCTCATACTTTAATGAAGACAGCTTCTCAATCCCGGAGGGGGAAAGCAATCATTTCCAGGCCCAGGGACATGTACTAGTCTGTGGCGACCTAAATGCCAGAACAGGACGAGAACCTGACACCCTCAGCACACAGGGGGACAAACACCTGCCTGCAGGTGACAGAATTCCCTTGCCCATATGCCCCACAGGGCACAACTATGACAATATAACCAACTAAAATGGGTCACAACTCCTGCAGCTATGTCGCTTGCTGTCTATGTACATAGTCAATGGTAGGCTTCGAGGGGACTCCTATGGTAGGTACACCTATAGCTCATCTCTTGGCAGCAGTACTGTACAGTCGTGGCCAAATGTTTTGAGAATGACACAAATATTAATTTCCACAAAGTTTGCTGCTTCAGTGACTTTATATATTTTTGTCAGATGTTACTATGGAATACTGAAGTATAATTAGAAGCATTTCATACGTGTCAACTTTTATTGACAATTACAGTGCCTTGCGAAAGTATTCGGCCCCCTTGAACTTTGCGACCTGTATTTTTTTGTGAAGAATCAACAACAAGTGGGACACAATCATGAAGTGGAACGACATTTATTGGATATTTCAAACTTTTTTAACAAATCAAAAACTGAAAAATTGGGCGTGCAAAATTATTCAGCCCCTTTACTTTCAGTGCAGCAAACTCTCTCCAGAAGTTCAGTGAGGATCTCTGAATGATCCAATGTTGACCTAAATGACTAATGATGATAAATACAATCCACCTGTGTGTAATCAAGTCTCCGTATAAATGCACCTGCACTGTGATAGTCTCAGAGCTGACCTGAGACTGGGACGGAGATTTGTCTTCCAACAAGACAATGATCCAAAACATAAAGTAAAATCTACAATGGAATGGTTCAAAAATAAACATATCCAGGTGTTAGAATGGCCAAGTCAAAGTCCAGACCTGAATCCAATCGAGAATCTGTGGAAAGAACTGAAAACTGCTGTTCACAAATGCTCTCCATCCAACCTCACTGAGCTCGAGCTGTTTTGCAAGGAGGAATGGGAAAAATATTCAGTCTCTCGATGTGCAAAACTGATAGAGACATACCCCAAGCGACTTACAGCTGTAATCGCAGCAAAAGGTGGCGCTACAAAGTATTAACTATTAACTTAAGGGGGCTGAATAATTTTGCACGCCCAATTTTTCAGTTTTTGATTTGTTAAAAAAGTTTGAAATATCCAATAAATGTCGTTCCACTTCATGATTGTGTCCCATCTGTTGTTGATTCTTCACAAAAAAATACAGTTTTATATCTTTATGTTTGAAGCCTGAAATGTGGCAAAAGGTCGCAAAGTTCAAGGGGGCCGAATACTTTCGCAAGGCACTGTACATGATGTTGATGCAAAGAGTCAATATTTGCAGTGTTGACCCTTCTTTTTCAAGACCTCTGCAATCTGCCCTGGCATGCTGTCAATTAACTTCTGGGCCACATCCTGACTGATGGCAGCCCATTCTTGAATAATCAATGCTTGGAGTTTGTCAGAATTTGTGGGTTTTTGTTTGTCCACCCGCCTCTTGAGGATTGACCACAAGTTGTCAATGGGATAAAGGTCTGGGGAGTTTCCTGGCCATGGAACCAAAATATTGATGTTTTGTTCCCCGAGCCACTTAGTTATCACTTTTGCCTTATGGCAAGGTGCTCCATCATGCTGGAAAAGGCATTGTTTGTCACCAAACTGTTCCTGGATGGTTGGGAGAAGTTGCTCTCGGAGGATGTGTTGGTACCATTCTTTATTCATGGCTGTGTTCTTAGGCAAAATTGTGAGAGCCCACTCCCTTGTCTGAGAAGCAACCCCACACATGAATGGTCTCAGGATGCTTTACTGTTGGTATGACACAGGACTGATGGTAGCGCTCACCTTGTCTTCTCCGGACAAGATTTTTTCCAGATGCCCCAAACAATCGGAAAGGGGATTCATCAGAGAAATTGACTTTACCCCAGTCCCCAGCTGTCCAATCCTTGTACCTTTTGCAGAATATCAGTTTGTCCCTGATGTTTTTCCTGGAGAGAAGTGGCTTCTTTGCTTCCCTTCTTGACACCAGGCCTTCCTCCAAAAGTCTTCGCCTCACTGTGCGTGCAGATGCACTCACACCTGCCTGCTGCCATTCCTGAGCAAGCTCTGTACTGGTGGTGCCCCGATCCCGCAGCTGAATCAACTTTAGGAGATGGTCCTGGCGCTTGCTGGACTTTCTTGGGCGCCCTGAAGCCTTCTTCACAATAATTGAATCACTCTCCTTGAAGTTCTTGATGATCCGATAAATGGTTGATTTAGGTGCAATCTTACTGGCAGCAATATCCTTGCCTGTGCAGCCCTTTTTGTGCAAAGCAATGATGATGGCACATGTTTCCTTGCGGGTAACCATGGTTGACAGAGGAAGAGCAAGGATTCTAAGCACCACACTCCTTTTGAAGCTTCCAGTCTGTTATTCGAACTCAATCAGCATGAAAGAGTGATCTCCAGCCTTGTCCTCGTCAACACTCACACCTGTGTTAACGAGAGAATCACTTACATGATGTCAGCTGGTCCTTTTATGGCAGGGCTGAAATGCAGTGGAAATGTTTTTTGGGGGGATTCAGTTCATTTGCATGGCAAAGAGGGACTTTGCAATTAATTGAAATTCATCTGATCACTCTTCATAACATTCTGGAGTATATGCAAATTGCCATAATACAAACTGAGGCAGCAGACTTTGTGAAAATTAATATTTGTGTCATTCTCAAAACTTTTGGCCACAACTCTAGACTACTTGATCACTGACTTCAATCCAGAGTCTCTCAGAGCGTTCACAGTCAACCCACTGACTCCCCTATCAGACCACAGCAAAATCACAGTCTACTTTTTACAGAGCAAAACTCAATCATAAGGCATCAAACGCCAAAGGAGTAAAATTAAGAAATGCTATAGATGGAAGGGATGTACTGTGGAAACCTACCCAAAAACAATTAGGCAACAACAAATTCAATCCCTTTTAGACAACTTCCTGGACAAAACGTTCCACTGTAATAGTGAAGGTGTAAACTTGGCAGCAGAAAACCTAAACAGTATATCTGACCTCTCAGCTTCCCTAACAGAAAACTGAATAAAATGAACAATGACAAATGGTTTGATGAAGAATGCAAAAACCTAAGAAAGAAATGGAGAAACCTGTCCAACCACAAACAGAGACCCAGAAAACCTGAGCCTACGCCTTCACTATGGTGAATCACTAAAACAATACAGAAATAAACTACGGAAAAAGAAGAAACAGCACATCAGAAATCAGCTCAATGTAATTGAAGGATCCATAGACTCTAACCACTTCTGGAAAACACAAAACAAACAGCAACATAAAGAGGTATCTATCTAAAATGGAGATGTATTGGTAGACCGCTTCTCCAATCCTTTTGGATCTATAACAAACAACAAAAACATTAACATGATCAAATACAAATCTTAGAATAAACTATTAAAGACCACCATAACCCACTGGATTCTCCAATTACCTTGAATGAACTACAGGACAGAATACAAACCCTCCAACCCAAAAAGGCCTGTGGTGTTGATGGTATCCATAATGAAATTATCAAATATATAAACCAAAAATTCCAACTGGCTATACTAAAACTCTTTAACATCATCCTTAGCTCTGGCATCTTCCCCAATATTTGGAACCAAGGACTGATCACCCCAATCCACAAAAGTGTAGACAAATTTGACCCCATTAACTACTGTGGGATATGAGTAAAATCCTCTGCATTATCATGAACAGCCCACAAAATGAGGTGGAAACTGAGCTGCACTTCCTAACCTCCTGCCAAATGAACGACCATATTAGAGACACATATTTCATTCAGATTACACAGACCCACAAAGAATTCAAAAACAAACCCGATTTTGATAAACTCCTAATTCTATTGGGTGAAATACCACAGTGTGCCATCACAGCAGCAAGAATTGTGACCTGTTGCCACAAGAAAAGGGCAACCAGTGAAGAACAAACACCATTGTAAATACAACGCATATTTATGTTTATTTATTTTCCCTTTTGTACTTTAACCATTTGCACATCATTACAACACTGTATATATACATAATATGACATTTGTAATGTCTTTATTATTTTGGATCTTTTGTATGTGTAATGTTTACTGTTAATTTTTATTGTTTATTTCACTTTCGTATATTATCTACTGCACTTGCTTGGGCAATGTTAACATATGTTTCCCATGCCAATAAAGCCCCTTGAACTGAACGGTACTGAATTAAGAGCAGCTATCTCACTCACAGCCAGGCTGGTGGTGTGTTCAGGCCAAGGTCTAGAAATCACTATTACCCACAAGGTTTCTATTAAATCAATCGTTTTCTCAGCTCTCTGCTCTCTCCATGTTGTTTCTCAGGCTTGATGTTAAACATCCAGCCTGGATGAGATGAATTCATCCTACTGCACTACTTAGTCTTTACAGGGAGTGCAGAAGGGACTGTGTGTGTGTGATTTACGTCAGACACAGACTGAAGGGAGAGGCTTGGCATCTTATTCATGCATGATCTTATACATGACTAATGCAGGACATTTTAAAATACTTCCTCCAGCCTAGCCAGGTAATACCTGGTAGCATTTCATTATGTCTCCTACACACACACACACACACACACACACACACACACACACACACACACACACACACACACACACACACACACACACACACACACACACACACACACACACACACACACACACACACACACACACACACACACACACACACACACACACACACACACACACACAGCGTCACCACTGGGACGTCATTCATCTAGTGCTACCAGTGACTCAGTGATAGAGGCCAACTCTTCAAACTTTCGCTAACTGTAAGGAGCAGGAAGCCAGGGTGATCTGTCTGAGACATGTTGGCTTAGAGTATTAAAGGACGCTCTCTGTGTCAGAGACATGTTTTACATGTTATATCACCCATATATGTTGCCCCAGTGATATCACCCCTATATGTTGTCCCAGGGATATCACCCCTATATGTTGTCCCAGGGATATCACCCCTATATGTTGTCCCAGGGATATCACCCCTATATGTTGCCCCAGGGATATTACCCCTATATGTTGCCCCAGGGATATCACCCCTATATGTTGTCCCAGGGATATCACCCCTATATGTTGTCCCAGGGATATCACCCCTATATGTTGTCCCAGGGATATCACCCCTATATGTTGCCCCAGGGATATTACCCCTATATGTTGCCCCAGGGATATCACCCCTATATGTTGTCCCAGTGATATCACCCCTATATGTTGTCCCAGTGATATCACCCCTATATGTTGTCCCAGGGATATCACCCCTATATGTTGTCCCAGTGATATCACCCCTATATGTTGTCCCAGGGATATCACCCCTATATGTTGTCCCAGTGATATCACCCCTATATGGTGTCCCAGGGATATCACCCCTATATGTTGTCCCAGGGATATCACCCCTATATGTTGTCCCAGTGATATCACCCCTATATGTTGTCCCAGGGATATCACCCCTATATGTTGTCCCATAACCAGGTGTTCTTCTTACCTTCTCATATTTCCCTCCAATTGGCAGGGAGTTCTTTGACACGTCCACCTCAGTTCCGTCTTTGTAGTAGAGCTTGATGTGTTCCTCCTCATGTCCATGCTCTCTCTTCATGGACTGCATGCTGGAGAAGATGTCCTTCCTACTGCTGCCTGGGCCGCTACCCGCTTTGGCCTCTTTCCTGGTGGGGATCATTATAAAGGTTTTCCTTCAGGCTTCAGGTCTATTGATAATCTGTTGCCCTTAACGATAACAGCTTGAAAATTATTTATATTTCTATTTGAGTTTGCAAGAAAGGCATTTCACTGTACATGCGCATGTGACATTAAAACTTTAAATTGATTTCTATTTAATCTAGATTTAGAACTTTAGATTGTAACAGCTTATTTCGCAAATACACTGCATTCAGAAAGTATTCAGACCATTTTACTTTTTCACATTTTGTTAAATTACAGCCTTCTTCTAAAATTGATTAAATAAAAAATGTTCCTCATCAATCTACACACAATACACCATAATGACAAAGTGAAAACAGGTTATTTACTTAACTATTCAGACCCTTTGCTATGAGACTCAAGATTGAGCTCAGGTGCATCCTGTTTCCATTGATCATCCTTGAGATGTTTCTACAACGTGATTGGAGTCCAGCTGTGGTAAATGAAATTGATCGGACATGATTTGGAAAGGCACACACTTGTCTATCTATATAAGTTCCCACAGTTGACAGTGCATGTCAGAGCATGCACGAAGGAATTGTTCGTAAAGCTCTGAGACAGTATTGTGTCAGGCACAGATCTGGGGAAGGGTACAAAAACATTTCTGCAGCATTGAAGGTCCCCAAGAACACAGTGGCCTCCATCATTTTTAAATGGAAGTAGTTTGGAACCACCAAGACTATGCCTAGAGTTGGCCGCCCGGTCAAATTCAGCAATCGGGGGAAAAGGACCTTGGTCAGGGAAGTGACCAAAAACCTGATGGTCACTCTGACAGAGCTCCAGACTTCCTCTGTGGAAATGGGAGAATCTTCCAGAAGGACAACCATCTCTGCAGCACTTGACCAATCAGGCCTTTATGGCAGAGTGTCCAGACTGAAGCCACTCCTCAGTAAAAGGCACATGACAGCCCGTTGGAATTTTCCAAAAGGCACCTAAAGACTCTCAGACCATAAGAAACAATATTCTCTGGTCTGATGAAACCAAGATTGAACTATTTGGCCTAATTGCCAAGCGTCACGTCCTGAGGAAACCTGTCACCATCCCTATGGTGAAGCATGGTGGTGGAAGCATCATACTTGTGGGGATGTTTTTCTGCGGCAGGGACTTGGAGACTAGTCAGGATCGAGGGATAGATGAACGGAGCAAAGTACAGAGAGATCCTTGATGAAAACCCGCTCCAGAGCACTCAAGACCTCAGACTGGGGTGAAGGTTCACCTTCCAACAGGACAACGACCCTAAGCACTCTACCAGGACAACGCAGGAGTGGCTTTGGGACAAGTCTCTAAATGTCTTTGAGTGGCCCAGCCTGTGGCCGGACTTGAGCCGGATTGAACTTCTCTGGAGAGAACTACAAATAGCTGTGGAGCAACGGTCCCCATCCAACTTGACAGAGCTTGAGAGGATCTGCAGAGAATAATGGGAGAAACTCCCCAAATGCAGGTGCACCAATTTTTTTGTGTTATACCTAAGAAGACTTGATGCTGTAATCGCTGCCAAAGGTGCTTCAACAAAGTACTGAGTAAAGGGCCTGAATACTTATGTAAATGTCAGATTTAATTAGATTTTTTATACAGTACTAATACAAATATTTGGATACACCAACTGTGCTCATTCAAAGGTTTTTCTTATTTTATTTTTTTACTATTTTCTACATTGTAGAATAATAGTGAAGACATCCTTACTATGAAATAACACATATGGAATCATGAAGTAACCAAAAAAATGTTAAACAAACATATTTTATATTTGCGATTCTTCAAAGTAGCCACCCTTTGCCTTGATGACAGCTTTGCACATTCTTGGAATTCTTTCAACCAGAATCATGAGGTAGTCACCTGGAATGCATTTAAATTAACAGGTGTGCCTTGTTAAAAGTTAATTTGTGGAATTTATTTCCTTCTTAATGTGTTTGAGCCAATCAGTTTTATTGTGACAAGGTATACAGAAGCTAGCCCTATTTGTTAAAAGACCAAGTCCATATTGTGGCAAGTACATCGTAAATAAGCAAAGAGAAACGACAGTCCATCATTACTTTAAGACATGAAGGTCAGTCAGTCCGAAAGATTTCAAGAACTTAGAAAGTTTCTTCAAGTGCAGCAGCAAAAATCATTATGCGCTACAATGAAACTGGCTCTCATGAGGACTGCCACAGGAAAGGAAGACCCAGAGGGACATCTGCTGCAGAGGATAAGTTCATTAGAGTTACCAGCCTCAATTGCAGCCCAAATAAACGCTTCACAGAGTTCAAGTAACAGACACATCTCTAAATAAACTGGTCAGAGGAGACTGTGTGAATCAGACCATCATGGTCAAATTGCAGCAAAGAAATACTACTAAAGGACACCAATAATAAGAAGAGACTTGCTTGCGCCAAGAAACACGAGCAATGGACATTAGACCAGTGGAAATCTGTCCTTTGGTCTGATGAGTCCAAATTGGAGATTTTTGGTTCCAACAGCCGTGTCTTGGTGAGACGCAGGTGAACGGATGATCTCTGTATGTGTTGTTCCCACCGTGAAGCACGGAGGAGGAGGAGTGATGGTGTGGGGGTGCTTTGCTGGTGACACTGTCAGTGATTTATTTAGAATTCAAGGCACACTTAACCAGCATGGCTACCACAGCATTCTGCAGCGATACGCCATCCCATCTGGTTTGCGCTTAGTGGGACTATCATTTGTTTTTCAACAAGACAATGACTCAACACACCTCCAGGCTGTGTAAGAGTTATTTGACCAAGAAGGAGAGTGATGGAGTGCTGCATCAGATGACCTGGCCTCCACAATCACCCGACCTCAACCCAATCGAGATAGTTTGGAATAAGTTGGACCAGAGAGTGAAGGAAAAGCAGCCAACAAGTGCTCAGCATGTGTGGGAAGTCCTTCAAGACTGTTTGAAAAGCATTCCAGGTGAAGCTGGTTGAGAGAATGCCAATAGTGTGCAAAGCTGTCATCAAGGCAAAGGGTGGCAACTTTGAAGAATTAAAAATAATTATGATGTGTTTAATACTTGTTTGGTTACTACATGATTCCATATGTGTTATTTCATAGTGTTGATGTCTTCACTATTATTCTATGTAGAACTTGAATTAGTAGGAGTGTCCAAATGTTTATTGGTACTGTACTTTTGCTGTACATTTCTACAAAACAGTTTTTGCTTTGATATTTTGGGGTATTGTGTGTAGATTGATGAGGGGGAAAAAAAGTACATTTTAGAATAGGGTTGTAATGTAACAAAATGTGGAAAAAGTCAAGGGGCCTGTATACTTTCTGAATGGTAGGAGTCACACCTCCTACCAGCTCACTATGTGTGGCACCCATCACTATGTGTGGCACCCACCTGGCAGCAGCACTAACAACACTGCTATGGAATAACAGGTGATGTTATTACCCAAGAGCATCATTAATGCCTTCTATTTGAAACAGACAACTCTTTACCACTTTGTCTGTACTTTATGGAATACATAGAGAATACATACTCTCTAATGTAGCACCCATCTGGGTGATGAAACATGGCAGCCATTTTGTGCCTATCAGAGAGCTCACTAACCTGGTGATGTTGATGAAACATGGCAGCCATTTTGTGCCTATCAGAGAGCTCACTAACCTGGTGATGTTGAGGTAGTTGAGCAGCTCTCTCTGGTTGAAGCCTTTCTTTAATAACCTGTTGGTCTGTCTGGGTCCCACCTGGGGCACGGCCCGGCTGCCTTTAGCTGGGGACGCGTCCGGGCGCTCCACTAGGCTGCCTACACTACCCATACTGCACCGGGCCAGTAGGGCTGTGGGCCGGGTAGGGGTTGAGTAGGGGTCACGGAATGTCTTGCTGGGGTCACGGCTCAGAGGAAGGGTCTGGACCGATGTTGCCATTGGTTACAGGACAGGGTGGCCACGTGGAGAACTCTTGAGGTAGAGGAAGAGAGCAAAGAAGAGAGGAAGAAAGAGAATGGACATAAACAAACTGATTCAGAACCCTGTAAAATATCTTTGGCATCATGAACCATCATCACCATGATAACCTCCTATTCACCTTCTAACTGTAATATCTTATCTCTATGGCAACGCAAACCATCATCACCATGATAACCTCCTATTCACCTTCTAATATCTTATCTCTATGGCAACACGAACCATCATCACCATGATAACCTCCTATTCACCTTCTAATATCTTATCTCTATGGCAACACGAACCATCATCACCATGATAACCTCCTATTCACCTTCTAACTGTAATATCTTATCTCTATGGCAACACGAACCATCATCACCATGATAACCTCATATTCACCTTCTAATATCTTATCTCTATGGCAACACGAACCATCATCACCATGATAACCTCCTATTCACCTTCTAATATCTTATCTCTATGGCAACACGAACCATCATCACCATGATAACCTCATATTCACCTTCTAATATCTTATCTCTATGGCAACACAAACCATCATCACCATGATAACCTCATATTCACCTTCTAATATCTTATCTCTATGGCAACACGAACCATCATCACCATGATAACCTCCTATTCACCTTCTAACTGTAATATCTTATCTCTATGGCAACACGAACCATCATCACCATGATAACCTCATATTCACCTTCTAATATCTTATCTCTATGGCAACACGAACCATCATCACCATGATAACCTCCTATTCACCTTCGAACTGTAATATCTTATCTCTATGGCAACACGAACCATCATCACCATGATAACCTCATATTCACCTTCTAATATCTTATCTCTATGGCAACACAAACCATCATCACCATGATAACCTCCTATTCACCTTCTAACTGTAATATCTTATCTCTATGGCAACACGAACCATCATATCCAAGACCAAGTCCACACTTTATTGGATTGTTTACAGTTTTCAGCTCTCTGTCTGTCTTCCTCTGTTCCTCTGATCACTTAACTCCTGCACTCTAGTGGGTAATAAAGCATAATAACTAGTATCATGATTCTTTATTAGGTGGTCCCATTCCCTCTGTCTTCCTCAGTATTTCCCCATAGCCTTTACCCTAGTTACTAGTCTGTTGTTGATGTGAATTCTAGTCAAACTCCTGTCTTTTTCCCTGTCTGGCTTTATATCTCCTCTCTCAGGGCATGACTTGACATGTGCCACTTCTCTGTCATCAGCTGTGTGTGTGTGTGTGTATGTATGTGTGTGTGTGTATGTGTGTGTGTGTGTGTGTGTGTGTGTCCCGAGGCAGTTTTTTGCAGTCAGTGACCAACCTAAAACCTTTCGAATTTTTCACGACACATCAAGTGTAAAAATCAACACTAAGCCAGCTAAATGTAAAAATCAACACTAAGCCAGCTAAATGTAAAAATCAACACTAAGCCAGCTAAATGTAAAAATCAACACTAAGCCAGCTAAATGTAAAAATCAACACTAAGCCAGCTAAATGGAAAAATCAACACTAAGCCAGCTAAATGGAAAAATCAACACTAAGCCAGCTAAATGTAAAAATCAACACTAAGCCAGCTAAATGGAAAAATCAACACTAAGCCAGCTAAATGGAAAAATCAACACGTTTTTCCTAAGCCAGCTAAACTGTGATCTGGTAGTAATAAGTGTAGGTTAAACCATGGCATAGTGCACAACAACCATACGGTTCAACCACGCTCTACTACTAGCTCATCATAGAACAACACTAAACATAACAACTGTAGGAAAGTGTTGTGGTTAAGTCTTCAAATCCCACATAACGCATGTTCTTCCTGTCAGAGACACCTCTTGCTTTTTGAAATGGTAAAAACGAGATGTAAGCTAAAAGAGAAGATTACAGATGTAGAGTGTGTGTGTGAGTGAGTGAGCCTCTTGGGGAAGAGGAGCAGAGAACATATGCACCATCAGAAGCTTGTTATGTAACTGTGTGTGTGTGTGTGTGTTCGCCCTCTGTGATGCTACTGACTACAGTAAATCCTATTTGTCTGATAAAGAGGCAGGGTGCTTTGATTCAGGCAGCAGAGATGAGCAAGGATGTGCCTTTATAACCAGGGCAGCCCTGCTGTACTTCCTACAGTGCCAGGTAGTCTAGTGGTTAGAGCGTTGGGACAGTAACCAAAAGGTTGCTGGATCAAATCCCAGAGCTGACAAAACAAAAATATGTTGTTCTGCACCTGAGCAAGGCAGTTAACCCACTGTTCCCCGGGGGCTGAAGACGTGGAGGTCCATTAAGGCAGTTAACCCGCTGTTCCCCGGGGGCTGAAGACGTGGAGGTCCATTAAGGCAGTTAACCCGCTGTTCCCCGGGGGCTGAAGACGTGGATGTCCATTAAGGCAGTTAACCCGCTGTTCCCCGGGGGCTGAAGACGTGGATGTCCATTTAGGCAGTTAACCCACTGTTCCCCGGGGGCTGAAGACGTGGATGTCCATTAAGGCAGTTAACCCACTGTTCCCCGGGGGCTGAAGACGTGGATGTCCATTAAGGCAGTTAACCCACTGTTCCCCGGGGGCTGAAGACGTGGAGGTCCATTAAGGCAGTTAACCTGCTGTTCCCCGGGGGCCGAAGACGTGGAGGTCCATTAAGGCAGTTAACCCGCTGTTCCCCGGGGGCTGAAGACGTGGAGGTCCATTAAGGCAGTTAACCCGCTGTTCCCCGGGGGCTGAAGACGTGGATGTCCATTAAGGCAGTTAACCCACTGTTCCCCGGGGGCTGAAGACGTGGATGTCCATTAAGGCAGTTAACCCACTGTTCCCCGGGGGCTGAAGACGTGGAGGTCCATTAAGGCAGCCCCCTGCACCTCTCTGTTTCAGAGGGGTTGGTTTAAATGCAGAAGACACATTTCAGTTGAAGGCGTTCCTTTCCCTTACTGTATCCAATTTATTTATTATTTCCATTCCTCCATCCTCTCTCTTTATTCCCCCCTCCCTCCCTCCCCCTCCATCCTCTCTCTTTATTCCCCCCTCCCTCCCCCTCCATCCTCTCTCTTTATTCCCCCCTCCCTCCCTCCATTCCTCCATCCTCTCTCTTTATTCCCCCCTCCCTCCCTCCCCCTCCATCCTCTCTCTTTATTCCCCCCTCCCTCCCTCCCCCTCCATCCTCTCTCTTTATTCCCCCCTCCCTCCCTCCCCCTCCATCCTCTCTCTTTATTCCCCCCTCCCTCCCTCCATTCCTCCATCCTCTCTCTTTATTCCCCCCTCCCTCCCTCCCCCTCCATCCTCTCTCTTTATTCCCCCCTCCCTCCCTCCCCCTCCATCCTCTCTCTTTATTCCCCCCTCCCTCCCTCCCCCTCCATCCTCTCTCTTTATTCCCCCCTCCCTCCCTCCATCCTCTCTCTTTATTCCCCCCTCCCTCCCTCCCCCTCCATCCTCTCTCTTTATTCCCCCCTCCCTCCCTCCCCCTCCATCCTCTCTCTTTATTCCCCCCTCCCTCCCTCCCCCTCCATCCTCTCTCTTTATTCCCCCCTCCCTCCCTCCCCCTCCATCCTCTCTCTTTATTCCCCCCTCCCTCCCTCCATTCCTCCATCCTCTCTCTTTATTCCCCCTCCCCCTCCATTCCTCCATCCTCTCTCTTTATTCCCCCCTCCCCCTCCATTCCTCCATCCTCTCTCTTTATTCCCCCCTCCCCCTCCATTCCTCCATCCTCTCTCTTTATTCCCCCCTCCCCCTCCATTACTCCCTCCCTCCTCCATTCCCCCTTCCGCCTCCCTCTCTCCCCCTCTATTCCTCCCTCCCTCCTCCATTCCTCCCTCCCTCCTCCATTACTCCCTCCCTCCTCCATTTCTCCCTCCCCTCCATCCCTCCTCCATTCCTCCCTCCCTCCCCTTCCCCTCCATTCCTCCCTCCCCCTCATCTCCTCCATTCCTCCCTCTCCTCTCTCTCTCTCCATTCCTCCCTCTCCTATCTCTCTCTCCATTCCTCCCTCTCCTCTCTCTCTCTCTCCATTCCTCCCTCTCCTCTCTCTCTCTCCATTCCTCCCTCTCCTCTCTCTCTGCTCATTAAGGATCTCTATTGATTCCACCCTGTTGACCCCTTTCTCTTTCCACGAGGATAAACACACACTATGGCCTTAAACCACACACACACACACACACACACACACACACACACACACACACACACACACACACACACACACACACACACACCTTAAATCAGTCTTCAGACCATAAACATCAGGGGAGTATAAACAGACACACATTGGTCTGAACCAGTAATAATGACCATCTCTTTAATATAACCCCCCCACAGCCCTCATGTTATCACTGGCTGGTTTCAACATCCAGCAGTAACTATATCTAGTCTGATCGTCCATTACTGGTAGACAAGTTGTGGTAGAGATGCAGTAATGATGCAGAAACACTGTTGTAATCACAAAACCAGGCCATGTCACTCCTCAGTCTGTCCCAAAATAGAGCCAGCAACGCACACACACACACACACACACACACACACACACACACAGACACACACAGACACACACACACACACACACACACACACACACACACACACACACACACTCACACTCACACTCACACTCACACTCACACTCAGCATCATTTATGTATGAACGTGCGCACACACACCACAAAGTGGTAAACAGAAAATGATCGACACCGACCACTTATTGCTTAGGCATTTATCTGATATCATTACGATAAGTAGCCTATACTAGAGAAATGAGAAGTTGGAAATGAAAGGAGTTTGCTAATATGGGTGATAGTTAATGGAACAATTGATGGCTACAACCATCAAACTAGTAGTAGCAGTTTAAAGGAAAAACTGTGGAGCACATTACTGTTACAAACTGTGGTGCACATTACTGTTACAAACTGTGGTGCACATTACTGTTATAAACTGTGGTGCACATTACTGTTATAAACTGTGGGGCACATTACTGTTACCAACTGTGGTGCACATTACTGTTATAAACTGTGGTGCACATTACTGTTATAAACTGTGGAGCACATTACTGTTATAAACTGTGGTGCACATTACTGTTACAAACTGTGGTGCACATTACTGTTACAAACTGTGGAGCACATTACTGTTACAAACTGTGGTGCACATTACTGTTATAAACTGTGGTGCACATTACTGTTATAAACTGTGGTGCACATTACTGTTATAAACTGTGGTGCACATTACTGTTACAAACTGTGGTGCACATTACTGTTACAAACTGTGGTGCACATTACTGTTACAAACTGTTGTGCACATTACTGTTATAAACTGTGGTGCACATTACTGTTATAAACTGTGGTGCACATTACTGTTATAAACTGTGGAGCACATTACTGTTATAAACTGTGGAGCACATTACTGTTATAAACTGTGGTGCACATTACCGTTATAAACTGTGGTGCACATTACTGTTACAAACTGTGGTGCACATTACTGTTACAAACTGTGGTGCACATTACTGTTACAAACTGTGGTGCACATTACTGTTACAAACTGTGGTGCACATTACTGTTACAAACTGTGGTGCACATTACTGTTACAAACTGTGGTGCACATTACTGTTATAAACTGTGGTGCACATTACTGTTATAAACTGTGGTGCACATTACTGTTATAAACTGTGGAGCACATTACTGTTACAAACTGTGGAGCACATTACTGTTATAAACTGTGGAGCACATTACTGTTATAAACTGTGGAGCACATTACTGTTACAAACTGTGGTGCACATTACTGTTACAAACTGTGGTGCACATTACTGTTACAAACTGTGGTGCACATTACTGTTATAAACTGTGGAGCACATTACTGTTACAAACTGTGGAGCACATTACTGTTACAAACTGTGGAGCACATTACTGTTACAAACTGTGGTGCACATTACTGTTATAAACTGTGGTGTACATTACTGTTACAAACTGTGGTGCACATTACTGTTACAAACTGTGGTGCACATTACTGTTACAAACTGTGGTGTACATTACTGTTACAAACTGTGGTGTACATTACTGTTACAAACTGTGGTGCACATTACTGTTACAAACTGTTGTGCACATTACTGTTATAAACTGTGGTGCACATTACTGTTATAAACTGTGGTGCACATTACTGTTATAAACTGTGGTGCACATTACTGTTACAAACTGTGGTGCACATTACTGTTACCAACTGTGGTGCACATTACTGTTATAAACTGTGGAGCACATTACTGTTATAAACTGTGGAGCACATTACTGTTATAAACTGTGGTGCACATTACTGTTACAAACTGTGGAGCACATTACTGTTATAAACTGTGGAGCACATTACTGTTATAAACTGTGGAGCACATTACTGTTATAAACTGTGGTGCACATTACTGTTACAAAC